>NC_080783.1:204906332-205221193 GCF_028018385.1 Neofelis nebulosa | reverse complement strand
AGCACATTTGTGATAAAGCTATTCCAAGGTTTAAAGAGCCAAAAATTAACTACATTTATCTTGCTCAGCATTTAACTTACCCAGTAAACTTGAAACTAGATAAAACCAGAGATTTCTTTATTTTTAGAAACAGGAAATGTTATCAGAGCAAGGTAAATGATACCATTTTTCTATCTGAACTCTTTCAGTCTTACAGAAAGTCTACACACATAATGCCTGGGTAAGTGGGTCAAGAAAATATATTTCACCTTTTAATCATAATGAAGTTCAAATCTGTTCCTATATATATTTGCCTCTCAGCAGACTGTTTTCTTTTTTAAAATACTTACTTTTTAGACAGAAAAAGAGAGACCAATTTTTTTTAAGTTTATTTATTTTTGAGAGAAAGAGAGAACAGGGGAGGGGCAGAGAGAGAGAGAGAGAGAGAGAGAGAGAGAGAGAGAAACAGAATCCCAACCAGGCTTCACACTGTCAGCACAAAGCCCAACACGGGGCTCGATCTCAGGAACCATGAGATCATGACCTGAGCAGAGATCAAGAGTAGGCATTTAACTGACTGAGACACCCAGGTGCCCCAAAAGAAACTAATTTTTAAAGGCTATATGTAAAATATTGATATTAATACAAGATAATGCTTTCATTATAGAGAATTTCAATTCAATCAAGAATACATTAAGCAAGTTATATTCAAACAATGATTTCTATTTATACAAGTTCAAAATCAGTGCTGTTATTTAAGTCATCTTGGGAAGCAAGACTCATCCTACAATGCCGCCAAGGCTCAAAACCTTCTTATAATTCTATTTGCAGATGCTCAAAGACAAGCCTTACACACGAAAATCCTAGTGTCCACCTCTTAGAATTACATCTCATGTATTACCAAAAACCATAACTGATTACTCACTTCATTCACCAGACTTGCTTATCTTCAAAAGTTAAATATAACTCTCCCAAAATGAAGACTTGTCAGGATTGAATGTGCAATATGCTCTAAAGGCAAATCCAAAAGAAGTACACCAAACATTTCAGTTTGGAAGTCTCATTAAAATAAATATATAATTGCTTCTTTTTGGAAACTTCTGATATTGGTTTTCAAAAAGCAGTCATATTACCTTATAGATACCCCTCAGAGACAACCATAAAACTACAGCTAACAAAACTGAAAATCTGAAAAGCAGTTCTATGTAAAAATCAGCAAAGTTGATACTGTGGATAATAACTGAGGTTGTTTAATTTGAACAATTAAACTATCATGCTTCCATAACACCCCCAGGTAATTCAGAGTGCCTCTGAAGCAACAGTATTTAACACAGTTATTTACATCCATTCTTCTTAAAAATTTACATTTGGTTCAGGCTAGTTTGGGTAAATTGGAATTCTCCAAATGAAGGAACTTCAAAGTTGTCTTTTGTTCTTCTGTTGGTTTTTGTTTTGAGATGGATTTGGGGAAAGAGAGGAAATTATCCTAGCTTAGCTTACCTAGCCTAACACATCCTGCTCTAAGTACTTTGACTGTAACCTATTTACCACATACTTCAAAATTTGATTAATATCTCCTAGGGGCACCTGAGTGGCTCAGTCGATTAAGCATCTGACTCTTAATTTCGGTTCAGGTTACGATCTCACAGTGAGATCAAGCCGCTCATCCTCAGGCTCTGTACTGGCAGTGTGGAGCCTGCCTGGGATTCTCCCTCTCCCTCTCCCCTGTGTGTGAGCGTGAGTGTGTGTGTGCGTGCACGCCCTAATATATATGTATTTCCTTCTTCTAAAATGGCACCTAGCTGGCTCAGTTGGTGGAACATGCGATTCTTGATCTCCAGATTATGAGTTCAAGCCCTACACTGGGTACAGAGATTATTTAAAAATAAAATCTTAAAAAAAATACATATATAGGGGCACCTGGGTGGTCAGTCAGTCTTGATCTCAGCTCAGGTCTTGATGTCACGGTGGTGAGTTCAAGCCCTGCACTGAGCTCTGTGCTGGCCTTGAAGCCTATTTTATAAAGTTATATAGATATATATATGCTTCTAAAGAAAAAAATCTGACATAGAAGTAACTTATGCCTAGATTTTAGCAACTGTCATTCAAAATTTTTTAAAAATGCCAAATCTGACCCTGGACGATTTTGTGACACTGGACAAAATACAAAGCTTCTCTGTGCCCCAATTCCTCATCTGTGAAATGGGGCTAAAACAATAAACAATATACCTATTTCATGGGTGTGGTGAGGATTAAATAAGATTATGTGCCTGACACATGGCGGGCACTCAATATTTATTAAATGAACGAGTAAATGAAATAATGTACATAAAATGCTTAAGATAGTACCTGACAGGGGCGCTGTGTGGCCCAGTCGGTTAAGCGGCCGACTTCGGCTCAGGTCATGATCTCTCGGTCAGTGAGTTCAAGCCCGGCGTCGAGCTCTGTGCTGACAGCTCAGAGCCTAGAGCCTATTTCAGATTCTGTGTCTCCCTCTCTCTGACTCTCCCCCATTCATGCTGTCTCTCTCTGTCTAAAAAATAAATAAACGTTAAAAAAAAATTTAAAAAAAAAGATACTACCTGACAAATATCATAAATAATGTTATAAAATCATTTGTGATCTGTACTTCGAATAAGCAAAAGTAAATGGCTAACAATATAAGTATCACTATCCAAAAATTCCGTAACCAGATTTTTAAATAATTCTTATTTTATAATTTTTAAAAATTATTTTTAAATAATTTTCAAAAGAAAAATAAATAATTTTCAACAACTACAATGGTTTGAAATATTCTCATATATTATCTCACCACTAGTCTCAATTTCCAGTTGTAGGGTCTATCTTTAAGTGATGAAGAACTGACTAAAACATCCAGAAATTGTCTCTCCCTTGTACCAATTATAACCACATAGCCAATATTTGGGCTAAGGGTGAGTCATTCAAGGAAAATAGATTAATAAAGGAAATTAAACTAGTCACTGATGGGCACCTGGGTGGTTCAGTCATTTGACCTTCCGATTCTTGATTTTGGCTCAGGTCAAGATCCCAGGGTCAAGGGATGGAGACCTGCCATGGGCTCTGCCCTGGGTGCGGAGCCTGCTTGAGATTCTCTCTCACTCTGCCCCTCTTTCCCATATGCTCGCTCTCTCTCTCAAATGAATAAACAAACTAGTCACTGAGAAAGCTACTTAGCTTCATCAGAAATTAGTAAAGTTAAGGGTCACCTGAGTGGCTCAGTAGGTTAAGTGTCCCACTCCTGATATTGGCACAGGTTGTGATATGGAGCCTCGTGTCAGTGTGGAGCCTACTTAGGATTCTCTCCCTCCCTTTCTCAAAATAAATAAATAAACATTAAAAAAATTAGTAAAGTTAAAATTAAGCTTTTAAAAATTCTTGAGTTTTTTAACGTTTATTTACTTTTAAGAGACAGAGAGAGACAGAGCATGAGCAGGAGAGGGGCAGAGAGAGAGGGAGACACAGAATCCGAAGCAGGCTCCAGGCTCTGAGCTGTCAGCACAGAGCCTGACGTGGGGCTCAAACTCACAAATGGCAAGATCAGGACCTGAGCCAAGGTCAGATGCTTAACAGACTGAGCCATCCAGGCGCCCCAAAAATTCTTGAGTGTTTTCTTGTCTGCCCAGTATATAAAGAGCTTATCTGACTTTAGACTAAATCACATTAATTTTAAAAATAATGAAAAGAGGAAATTTTTCTTCTTTTCTTTGGGTAAACAAAAATGTAAAACTGAAACGACTAATAGTTACTGTGTACCAGGCATTATGACCTAAATGCTTCTGTACATTAAATTACTTAATCCTCACAACCACTCTCCCCATTATAAAGATGGGGAAAAATGAGGCTTTCTGAGGCTGCAGAACTGGAACCATGTAGCTTTAAATAATCTCAAAAGGTAAAGCACTATCTAATCAAAATGGTCAAGGAATGAAACTAAGACACAAATAGATAACAATTGTCAAAGAATCAGAATACAACAAACCACACTTAATAAAAGTTTACTTGACTAAAAGTGAATGATTCAGAAACATACTCTAAGATCTCGTGATGCCTAGAAGCCAATGTTACAACCAATTCTGCTGTGAATTTCTAAGAGATTGGGTTGTGTACATGCTACCTTTCTAATCCACTCTGAAAGTCACTTCTTATAATGAATTCCCATAGTTTATCACTTGTCTCCTCGCATTTCAAAAGAAAACTTTTAGTTAATGAAGTCCAGTGGTGCTCTAAAGTATGGATAAATGTAAATGCACTTTAATTATACTTCTTATTTTGACCTAGTTGGAGTAAAAAGGGTAAAAAGCAAATAGACTGGTTTTATAAAACATTTATAAAGTAAGTTAGAGACAAAAATAACAGTAAGAAGACTCTGAACAAAATTACTCCAACATCTCTCAGAAATTTAAGTACCTCTGGGGGCGCCTGGGTGGCGCAGTCGGCTAAGCATCCGACTTCAGCTCAGGTCACGATCTCGCAGTCCGTGAGTTCGAGCCCCGCGTCGGGCTCTGGGGCTGATGGCTCAGAGCCTGGAGCCTGCTTCTGATTCTGTGTCTCCCTCTCTCTCTGCCCCTCCCCTGTTCATGCTCTGTCTCTCTCTACCTCAAAAAATAAATAAATGTTAAAAAAAAATTTTTTTTTTAAGAAATTTAAGTACCTCTGCTCCAATGTTTCCATAAAAACAACTACTAAATTACCCCACAATCTTCTGATATAATTCCACCAGAAAAGTCAAAATGGGGCACCTGGCTGGTTCAGTCAGTAGAGCATGCAACTCTTGATCCCTGGATCATGAGTTCAAGCCCCATGCTGGGTGCAGAGTTTACTTAAATTAAAAAAAAAAAAAAAAAGTCAAGGGCACCTGGGTGGTTCAGTCAGTTAAGTGTCAGACTCTTGGTTTTGGCTCAGGTCATGATCTCACAGTTCGTGGGTTGGAGCCCCTCGTTGGGCTCCATGCTAGCAGTACAGAGCCTGCTTGGGATTCTCTCCCTTCCTTATTTGCAAGAGTGCAGGCTCTAGCTCTCTAAGTGAATAAATAAACTTTAAAAAAAAAATTCAAAATAATCATTAAAATACATATTAGGCACCTCTTTAAAATATTTTACATTTGGGGCGCCTGGGAGGCTCAGTTGGTCAGCATTTGACTTCGGCTCAGGTCATGATCTCACAGTCCGTGGGTTCGAGCCCCGCATCAGGCTCTATGCTGACAGCTCAGAGCCTGGAGCCTGCTTCAGATTCTGCATCTCCTTCTCTCTCTGACCCTCCTCCACTCACACTGTCTCTCTCTCTCAAAAAAGTAAATAAACATTAAAAAAATTTTTTTTTAATTTACATTTATCACCCAATTGTACCACATGTATATTAAGTTAAATCATCCCAGTTACTACTAATTTAAATTTGCATTTAAATTGGTTTAAAGTAAGTATATACAATATTAGTACATATATTCTTCTGCCTTTAATACAAAAGGAAGAAGGACTACTGAGACAGTTTAGTGGCCCAAGTCAGAGAAGGTAGTTTTAAACAGAGTTAATTGGATTGGAATTTTCATTGTTGACATCAAAATAAAATGTTATTCAACAAAATAGTTCAAGTGAGGTACTACCTCATATCTCATTTCAGTTAATAACTCCAATCTGAGAGCATTACACAAGCACTGATTAAGCATCTTTCCAAGAAGGAACGGTGCATAGTTACTTCTTTGCTAGTCACAGATTCCAAAGGAGTATGTGCTTTGTGGCAACAGGACTGGACTCCTGTACTTTCACACCCTAATAATTGTTATAACTCCTGAAGCAGTTGGGGCACTCCCAACCTCTGGATTAGAGAAAACACTATGCTAAATTCTAATAAAAGGAGTCCACATAAATAAGCCTGAAAAATTAAAATTGCTACCTGTACATAAGCATCATTATGATCAATCATCAAAAAGTCTACTGAGGGCCTACTATGTGCATAGCTCAGTGAAAGGAACTAAGGGGAGTACTGGCTAAAACAACTTAGCTTCTGATGAAGAAGCTGTGATCCAATTAGGTAAAGATACAACTAGTGAAATTAACTAAGAACATAAAAGGTATTGGCATTACAAGTGGCAAGATTTTTTTTTTTGGGGGGGGGGGGAAGCTTTTGACCCACCAAGGTAGATAAGATACATGCCAGTATACCTTTCCAAGAACACGAGGGTTATCAGCAACAAATGTCAAAATGTTGAGAAGATTTACTTTTGCAAAGTAAATTTATGAAGTCAGCATAGACTTCATAGAGGGGAATTGAGCTGAGCCTTGAAGGATGGAAAAGTTTAAATAGTTAAACAGCATAAGAAAAGAAAAGGACAAATGATAATGGAACAAAGGTGCTGAATGGGAATGTGATCATTAAATATTTATTAAATACCTACTATATGTCAGTCACTGTTTCAGGTACTAGGTATACACTAATGAACAAAACAGATGAGTTCCCTGCTCTTGTGAAGTCTCGTGAGGAAGGCGGATAACAATTATGCAAGCAGATATATATCATTATAAATTATGATAGGTGCTGTGAAGGGAGGCAACAGATGCTAGTAACAGGGAATAACGGAAAAGGACTAGCAAAATAAGAAGATGAGGGAAAGTATTTCTGATACATCTGCTGAGGCTTGAGGAAGGCAGCCAGGCAAAGAACAGGGAAAAAGAGTGTTCAAGGAAGAGAAAGCCATATGTACAAAGGCCCTGTGGTAGCAAAGAGCTTATCAAGGATACATAAGAAGCTGATATGATTGAAGACTGGCAGAAGGTGAAGCTGGAATAGTAGGCAGGGGCCAGATTATACAAGACATCATATGCGAAGATAAAGAGTTTGAATCTGATTTTTATTCCAAGCCCTAAAAAACTTTTAAAAGTTTTTGCTACTCACAAACATATTGTTGAATAAAAGGAACCAGACTCAAAACAGTATGCACTGTATGAGTCCAGTTTACAAAAGTACAAAACAGGCAAAACTAATATACACTGTTAGAAGTCACCCAGGGAGGTGAAAGGGAGGCAGAAACTGGAAAGGAACTCAGCAGGGACTTCTGGGTACCAGTTCTTGACCTAGGTGCCAGTTACATAGATACATTCAGTTTGTGGAAAAAAAAAAAAAAAAAAATGATCAAATTGTACATGTGTATTTTTCTAAACATATATATTATATATCTTATATATAACTTAAATAACAAGATATGATTTTTAAAATTTTTAATGCAAGTTTTTAATAATGTTTTAAAAATATTACTCTGTTCAGATAAAATGGGAATAGAGGAGCACACCCAAATATGTTATGATTGACAGATTAACCTGATGGAAACTCTTAGATTCATATAAAATAGGGAAAGGGGTAAGTCAAATAGCCAGAGAATACAAAGTACCATGTTCATAAAGAATAAACACAGGACTTGGGAAGGGAGTTAAGCAATAAAAAATGAGCTATAAATAGGGGCGCCTGGGTGGCTCAGTCGGTTGAGAGACCGACTTCAGCTCAGGTCATCATCTTGCAATCTGTGAGTGAGCCCCGTGTCGGGCTCTGTGCTGACAGCTCAGAGCCTGGAGCCTGCTTCGGATTCTGTCTCCCTCTCTCTGACCCTCCCCCACTCATGCTCTGTCTCTCTCTCTGTCAAAAATAAACATTAAAAAAAAATGAGCTATAAATGCCTTAGAATGAAAGGAAGAATCTCTAGAAATTAAGAAAGGAATAGCTAAAGACAGCAATGCCTAAAAGATTAACAATGCTTGTTATCTTTTGGCTTATATTTTAATATGGTTATTTCCAAGCTCTTCCCTTGACCCCTCAACCCTAATACACAAAGAGTATAATGAAAATGATCCCAAACTTGAGCAACCATTCACATATGAGCTCAAATGAATGGCCTCCACCCCTTACTATCTCTGGCAGTAACTGCTCTGAGCTCAGCTTCCTCACGTAAGAAGAGGATAATAACTACCAATAGAGTTATTACTTTCTCCCTATCACCACCCAAAATATTGAGCTGTAAACTGGTATTTTAATTATTATTTCCTAATGATATACTGAGAGCCCATGGTTGCTGAGTTTCCATTCTCAAGACTGACAAGTGGAAAAGAAGGATTATAGAACAGTCAACGTGTAGAAACAGAATGGATAAGGAGAAACCAGGGGTAAGATAAAATGGGGTTGCTTCTAGAAGCCTGGTAACAGAGGTGTTAAACCTTTTCTAAGACAGACTTGAGCTACAGCTCAAGACAGACTGGGAGTGGTCCAGTGACCTGAGAAATTATGAGAAGGAAAAAATAATTTTATGTCTTCCCAAAAAGACACAATTTCTACCTGATGTATTCCTTTTGCGGAATAGTAGCTAAAAGAAGTTAGACACAAACACTAAGGATATTCTGTCATAGGTGGAAGGGCAAGGCCTTCAATTATTTTATAGCATCCCCACCCTTAAGAATTACTTGAACTATAATGTGTAAAGCACTTCTTAAGTAGAGCCAAAGATGTTAAGTTTTATATTTCAGGTGGTAGCATTTCAAAAAGAAAACAAAAATAAAAGTTCTACTCCTTAATCAATCTTTGGGTAATTTTCCCCCCACAACATATATCCCATTGTCCTAAAATGAAACCTGATTCCTCATGAATTTCTTTCCCCTGATATAACCAGGGTTCCTATCTCTACCAGTCTTTCTCTTCTCATACACCTCAGCAATAAATAACTATGATGTCCCTGTTTCCTACAAAGTTGGCACACTGACTCTCTAGTACTCACTCTGATCTCATCAGTTTGAATCAGAACACAGAAACTTCACAGCATTCCCAAGGATCACTCTGCTAACCAATATCTTAAAAACAACATGCAGTTTAAACAATGATGGCAGTCATAGTGATTACACAATTGGATACATTTGTCAAAGCTCATCAAACTGTACACTTAAAACTGATGAATTTCACTGTATGTAAGTTAGACCTTGACAAAGCTGATTTTTCTTTTTTATTTTAGAGAATGAGAGCACGAGCAGGGGAGAGGGACAAAGGAGAAAGAGAATCTTAAGCAGGATCCAGACTCAGAGCAGAGCCTGGAGTGGGGCTCGATCCCACAAACCTGGGATCATGACCTGAGCCTAAATCAAGAGTCAGACGCTCAACCAACTAAACCACCCAGGCACCCCAATAAAGCTGATTCTTAAAAAATGAATGCATGTACATCTTCAGCAAATATTTACTGAGCATCTATTATGTGCATCAAAGTTTCGACCACATCTTTCAGCTTGACTATCTGGGTCCTACCTGTTAAGTAATATGCTTTACTCACCAGCTGACACTGTCCCAAAAAGTCATGTTACATGAAAGAAAAATGGTTCAGTTTCAGACCATGAATGTTACCCTAACAGTCACGCCTCTATAGTGGAAGGACCATTAGCTACCCATCATCTTCCATTACATAAACCATATCTAGGATCACACTGGCACTCTGTATTTCAATACAAATGCTTCCTTCGTTTAAAAAAAAAAAAAAGATTAAGTACCTACCATATGGAGAACACACAACTAGCACAGCCTTATGTGTTTGTCTTTCTACCAAAAAACAAAAACATCTCAAAAGCATACAGACAACATTGCTGGAAGAAAAGAAGGTAACACTATTGGGGAACAGACTTAACGGACTTGAGTCTACAGTCCAAGGTGACCCAGTGGCTCAGTCAAAGGCCTAGAAACTAATGCACTATGCATGACGGAGAGAACCATGGAACTCAGAAACAGACTTGGGTTTGCATTCCAGCTCTGCTTCTTACCAGCTGTATTTGTAAACTGAGGAAAGTCACTTTACCTTCTGACCCTCAGTTTGCCCATCTGTGAACCAGGGATGCCAACTAGCACCTCGCAGCATTGTTGTGAAGACTATATGAGAGATATGCCACCTAGCACAATTCCTGGGCACAGAGTAAGCAACTCAACAATATCATTGGTTCCCTTTCTTGCTCTTAAGTTACTTAAGAGTAAGAAAATACCTGTGAATCAAGGTAATCCACAATCCCCGTTAGTAATCACAGAACAGAGAACCCGTATTTGCTGCCTTGTTCATACTCTAATCAACTCCTTCCCCGTCCCACTACTTCCAGTTTTTCAGACCTTAGTTACTATGTTTAGAAAAGTGATTTAATTTTAGAAACTTGGAAAATTCTTCTGAGTAAATCAAGCAAAACCTTCATCTGCCCCAAGGGGAATCCTGAGCAAAATAATTATTTCTGACAAAAGCATTTTCTATGGGAGTTATTTAATCTAGCCACACGAATGCCACCGAAGCTGCACACAAAGTGACAGAAAATAATCCGGAACATACTCCGAAGAGACATATCCTCCTAAAAACCCAAACGTCTCCCTCCCTAATCTGAGCTAATAAAATTACTAGGTGATCTGAATTCCCCCAACTCGGACACCAGCCCAGCGCCTGGGGCCGGAACTGCAGCAGTCTGTAAAATGCCCTGAACAAACCCCACCTCTCAAAATATCCCCAAAAGGCAGGGAGGTCCAGAGAGTGTTTTCTCCTCAACCGACAGATAAGGCACCAGGAGCTCAGAAGCGCAATTCTTTCCCCAAGGTCATTCAAGTCAGTGAAGGTGTGACGGCGAATCTGCAAGCAGTCTCCGGTTTTCCGGAGATTGCACTGCAGGGTTTTTTGAGTTTGTGTGTTGTGTTGTTTTTTTTTTTTTTTTTTTTTGGGGGGGGGGGGCGGTTGCCTATTCTCTTCCCTTCTCCCACCCTCAAGTGTGAGCACTGGTCTCGGCATTTCCGAAACAAGCCACAACAAGCTCTGCAGTGTTAGGAAAGGGGCTGACGCGAAGAAACAGATGCTCCAAAGCAAGATGGTCTTTCTCGGCTCACAGAGCCTCCTCCAAGGTTATTAAGAGAAACCGCAGGCACCTCTGAGAGCTCCAGCACCGGCTCCGAATCCCCAGCCCGGCCGCTCCGGGACGCCGGGTTCCCCGCAGGCAGCCTCCGCAGCCAGAGGCCACGGGCCCCAGAAACCGCACTTCATTCCTGCGCTTCGGGAAGCCATGGCTCCTTCCCGGCCCGGGCAGGGGCGGGGGTGCGCAGGGAGGCGGGCCGCGCGCGCTGCGGAAAGTTCACCGCGGCGGCGGGCGGGGGGCGGCCCCGGCCCGGCTCGCCCGCGTCCCCCTGCAGATTCCACCATTAATTAGTCCTAAGGACTGTCTACTGGCAACTTAAACAAAGCGAATGCCTTGAATTCCTTCCCGGCCCAGCGGTCTGGCTGCGAGGCCAGCATCGGCCGGGACGCGGGGCCGGCGCGGCGGGCCGACAGCTGCGGCGGCGGCGGCGGCGGCGGGACCCCTCCCCAGCCCGCCCGCGCCCCCCGCAGCCCGGTCCCGCAGCCCGGCCCGAGCGCTCCCAAACCGCCCTCCTCCTCCTCCTCCTCCTCCTCTTCGTTCTCCTCCTCCTCCTCCTCGGGAGCTCCCGGGCTCTTCCTGTAAGATCACTTCCTTCCTCCCCGGGTGCCCGCGGGCCCCGCGCAGCCCCCTCCCCGGCGGTCCCGACCCCCCGCCCTGCCCGCCGCCGCTCCCCGCCCCCACCGCGTCCCGCGCGCCCTCCCCCCCAAAAGCCCAAACTCGGCCCGAAACTCTCCTCCGCCGCCCGAAAATGCCCCCTCGGCTCTCTGCCCCAAACATTTCTCCTCAGATTCTCGCTCCCACCAGAAGTCTCTCAGAACCTTCCCTCCCCCTCCAAAAGGAAAATTTCCAACTCCAAAAAAATTCTCAAGGTCTCGCCCCAAAAGATGACCCCCTTCCGAGTCCTTTCTCCAAAATTCCGCTCAAACTGCCCCCCACCTCAACTCCACACCCCCCACAGCCCTCCCCGGGGTGCGCCCGCCGATTCTGCCCAGTCGCCCCCGGGTGCCCCGACCCCTCGCCGGGGCAGGCCGCCCCCTCCGGCCGCCCTCCGCCGCCCCCACCCGCCCGCCTCAGCCTCCCGCGCCGCGCGCCCGCCGCCTCCCCGCACACCCTTCACCTCAGGGACTCCGGCCCGCGCTCCCGCCCGCCGAGGGGTCCGGCGCTCAGCTCCCGGCGTCCGGCGCCTCCTCCGGCTCCCCGGGACTGACAATGAGGGGCGGGGCCATGTGGTGGCGTCAGCACCTTGTGGGCGGGGGCCGGTGGTTGTGGGCGGGGCTTCCGGCTAGTCCCGCCCCCTTCGTTCTTTTCCCTCTTCCCAGGACTTGGACTTTGCCAAGTTTTCATTGCGTGCCTAGCTAGGTGCCCAGGGCCTGTGCTAGATGCGATGGGAAATCGAAATGGAAGACAAGGCGTCCTGCTTTCAAGAGGGGCACTCCCCAGGGAGTTGTGAGGATTAAATGAGATAATCTATGTAAAGGTGGTTAACCCAGGGCCTGGTATGGAGTAATCACTCAACAAATACTATTTCTATTACTCAGCAAATGTGGAAAAGGCACTCAGCTTGGAGACATGGGTTCCAGTCCCCAGCTCTGCTATTAATTCATTGTGTGACCCTAGACAAGTCTTTGTCCATCTGTGTTCCTCACTTTTACCTTAAGATGGGAAGGAGTGATGACCAGATGATCTCAAAAGTCCCTCCAATAATTCTGTGACACATTTCCTGTGGAGCTACTATGTGCAAGGTACCTGGGGGCCCAGAGAAATAGGGAGGGGGACCTTTGAAGGGAGCCCAAAACCCACAGCCAACGTGGTACAGGACACAGACACAGGCACACTCTCCCCCACAGATGCCCTCCCACGTGCTGGCACAGGGCTGAATTCACAAGCCAGGACACAGATGCACTGAAGGCTGCTTCCTCTCTGACTGCAGCAGCATAGCTGGTCTCTTGAGACATCTCTTGTGTAAGCTTCTTATTGCCTACGGAATAAAGGCCAAAGCCCTGGCCTGGTCTGGTCTCTTCCTACCTTATACACACACACAGACATACACACACTGTAAAGTTTATCCAAACTTCCACTCGCACACCCACTGCTTTCCCACATCTGTCCCATTGCTCATGCTCTTCCCTTGCTGTCTCATCTCCACTTAGAGCTCCTCCTAGCTTCCCCCATCCAGAAGCCAACTCTCCCTGCCTGAATACCCGAATACCTGTGTATTGTGTTTAACTTTCATGTGGGCATGAACACATTTTAATTTGTATCCAATTGACCTTCTGTGTGTTCCTTAGCACTCCCTCACTTCCTTTAGGTCAGCAACCACACATGTTTGTTGGGGCCAGAAAACCCTGGGATTATATACCCACGTTCGGGCTCTCTTTGAGCCTCATTCTTCTCCTGTGTAAAATGGGGATATTAATATAGTCCTTGTTTGTTCTGAAATTACATAAAACACTGTGTGGAAAGCACCAGGCACAATGTTCCAGAAAGGATGTAGTTGTCATTCTTATGTTCATTATTATCATCAAAATTATTTCCAGCTCCAAACACCACAGAGCACCCCTAGTGATAATCATTTCATAGTGGTTAGACATCTGAGGTCCCGAGAGAGGAAGAGGCTCCCTAAAAGTGGCCCTACAGAGCATTGCCATTGGAACAAGAGCCCACACTCCAGTTTCTAGACCCCAGGGGGAATCTGTGGAGTCACATCTGATGCCCCCAAGGATCAGTCAGCACCCCTCCAAGTAGGGGACAGCTTCGAGTTGAGTTCTCTCTGCAAGTTATTTGCGGCAGAGCTGACCCATTTCTCCCTTATGCCTTTCTGCTCTCGGTTCCCTTACAAAAAGATAGATCTGTGTTCAACTGCCCTTGGAATCTCTGCAGTCCTGGACAAGAGCTGCAGCAAGGCACTGGGCGTTTCCAGAGTGCTGGCCTGTGGGAAAAGGGAAAGGACTTTGGGATTCTGATTAATTTCCTGAGCTGCAGACAGGCAAAAATGGCTGTCCTGAAATGCTGGGCTCGTTCTCAAGGGCCCCTAACAAATTGCAGCTTATTTTTAGAAGAGGAGATTCAAAAATGCCACTTCCATGAAAAGTAAGCATGGCCACAGGATTGCTGCAGGCAAAGAAAGGGCTTTTACTGAGTCCCTCCTATGTGGGGATGCTGATTCCAAGCATTGCAAACCATTGGCAGAGAGAACCCAGGACATACAGGGGAGGTTCTGAAGACAGAACTTTCTCCCCAAGACCCATGAGTCTATCAATCACTTGTTAGTTCATTCACAGCAAAAGTTTTGGCACAGAAAAGATCAGGATTCAAATCTTAGCTCCACCACTTACCAGTTGTGTGACCTTGGACTTTCAAGTCCCTCAGCCTCTCATCTGAAAAATGGAAATAATAATAGTACCTATCTCATATAGTGGCTGTGAGAATTAAATGCAATAACGTGCAAGAGCTTAGTTCTTAGGTGGTAGCACCTCATGCATATGCCACTATATGGTGGCTACTGTTAATATTTCAACATGTCCTCCCAGAAAGGTCTATCCTGTGTTGCCCTCTGGGTCAGAAGTAGGGCTAATGGATAGTCCTGACCTCAAGAATCTCAGTCTGTAAAAGGAATGGGGTAGATTTTTGGTTCTAGGTACTTTCGACTAAGTACCTATGCTGCAAGCAATTTCGCTGCAAACATTTTCACTGCAAACATTTTCACCATATAACCCATTGGACTTACGACAATTTTACCATAAAAGAGCAAAATAAATTGGTTGACAGTTTGATTTGATAGTTTGGTTTCATCAAACTGGTAGACCGTTTGGTTTCATTTCTCCATTGACTCGGTACTCCTCTATTTTTATATTATATAAATCCTAGCCATCATAACGGTCTGTGCTGTGGCACACAGTTTTGAACCCATATTTCCCAGAGAACTTTGGAGCATTAATCAATGGACATGTGACAATATTCCAAAACCAGACAACAGCATAGAAGACTTTCACAACGCAATAGAAAGCTCAGTTACAAATATGCATCCTATTATTTAGAGACTGACACCTCTCTTAATAAAGGAAGATATTTTAGTGAAAAAAGAAAAAGTCGCTCAGGTAGGGCACCTGGCTGGCTCAGTAGATACAGCATGTGACTCTTGATCTTGGCGATGTGAGTCTGAGCCCCACATTGCATGTAGTGACTACTTAAAAATAAATCTTGGGGCACCTGGGTGGCTCAGTCGGTTAAGCGTCCAACTTCGGCTCAGGTCATGATCTCACGGTCTGTGGTTTCGAGCCCTGCATTGGGCCCTGTGCTGATAGCTCAGAGCCTGGAGCCTGCTTCAGATTCTGTGTCTCCCTCTCTCTCTGCCCCTCCCCCACTCATATTTTTTCTCTCTCTCTCTCTCTCTCAAAAATAAACACTTAAAAAAATAATAAATAAATAAAATAAAATCTTTTTTAAAAAAGTCTGATGCCAAATAAGGAGAGGAATTAACAAACAAACAAACAAACAAACAAACAAAAAGTATGACACTATAAATGAAAAACTTTGAACACAAGTGCTTAGGTACAATCCACAAAATAAAAGCAGTTTTTGTGCAGTATTACAGTATTGCCATGAGTCCACATACATTTTAAATGTATTCAAATATTTTGTATTTCGCAATAAAAGCTTTTTAACTTTGTTTTTCATTTTTCATTTTTAAAAAATTTTTAAATGTTTATTCTTGAGGGAGAGAGAGAGAGAAAGAGAGAGATAGAGCATGAGCAAGGGAGGGGCAGAGCGAGAGAGAGGGACGCAGAATCCAGAGCAGGCTCCAGGCTCTGAGCAGTCAGCATAGAGCCCGATGCAGGACTCAAACTCACGAACCCTGAGATCATAACCTGAGCTGAAGTCAGACGCTCAACCGACTGAGCACCCAGGAGCCCTGTTTTTCATTTTTCATGTTTCACTCTATCCTTTTTAAGGAAGGTCCCTCTTTCATTTTTCATGATTTTATCTTTTATGGCAAAAACTGCCTTATGGCCAATTAGCTCGGCAGCAAAAAATGTCTGCAGCAAACATGCTTGTGACAAAGACATCTAGGGAGAAAATACCAGATGAGAGATTTTCACATATAGGCAAAAAAGGGGTTGAGGGGCTATTGTTAAATGAAAAGGGTAAGATTAGAGGCCCCTGGGTGGTTCAGTTGGAGGAGCACGCAGCTCTTGAGTTCAAGCCCCACATCGGGGGTAGAGATTGCTTAAATAAATAAACTTTAAAAAAAGAAAAGGGATAAGACTAAGGTGCAGAATTATAGGTATAGTGGGTTATAACTTATATGCTCAGTACATGCCTAAAAAATGGAGAATACAGAGAATGAAATAGGAGGCTTTCACCTTTTTTCTTTCTTTATGATTTGCTTTTTCTGTGTGTGTGTGTGTGTGTGTGTGTGTGTGGGTGGGTGGGTGGGTGGGTGTGGGTGTGGGTGTTTGTAGCAGGAACTTTCAAAAAAGACTCTACTATATTCTGAGAGAGAGGAAAGGGGATGAAAACACAGCTACAGGGGTGACTGGCTGGCTCAACCAGTACAGCATGTGACCCTTGATCTCCAAGTTGTGAGTTCAAGCCCCACAATGGGTGTGGAGCCTACTTAAAATAAAAAATTGTTTAAATATACTTTAAAAAAGAAAAGAGGGACGCCTGGGTGGCTCAGTCGGTTAAGCGGCTGACTTCGGCTCAGGTCATGATCTCACGGTCGGTGAGTTCGAGCCCCGCGTCGGGCTCTGTGCTGACAGCTCAGAGCCTGGAGCCCGTTTCAGATTCTGTGTCTCCCTCTCTCTCTGACCCTCCCCTGCTCATGCTCTGTCTCTCTCTGTCTCAAAAATAAATTAAAAAAAATAAAAAAAAAAAAAGAAAAGAAAAGAAACTACACAACTACAAGGCCATTGGCAGTGGGCATCTGAACTAACTGTGCACACTGCCATAGAAAGTTCCACATGGGCACCTGGGTGGCTCAGTCAGTTGAGCAGCCAGCTTCGCTCAAGTCAAGATCTCACAGCTTGTGAATTCAAGCCCCACATAGGCTCACTGCTGTCAGCGCAGCTTCAGATCCTCTGTCCCCCTCTCTCTACCCCCCCCCAAAAAATAAAAATTTAATTAGTTAATTAATTAATTAAAAAACAAAATTCCGTAAGTTCCATCTCATTCCAGGGAAGGTCCCTGCCCAGACAATTCTCACCTTCTCCCCACTCTCCAGCCCTTAGCTGCACATGAACTTTCAGTCCCACAACCAAAGGCAAGCCTCCTAACAAAACCTCCAGAAACCACAGCAGGGCCAGGAGAAAAGACTTTCAAGTTGGAAGAATTTCTTGCTGCCTGTCCTGTGCCCCTCACAAAGAATAACAATTTGCTGGCATTTTGTGTCTATGGTGCCTAAACTTGCAGTTTCATCTTTCCTCATATCTTTCTGCAATTTCAATTTTTTTATGAGGAGCATACATTATTTGGTCACCAGAAAAAATGCAGTAAAGATAGGTATAAAAAGAAAGCTAACAAAGCTGGTGTTGGTTCACTTTTGCAAACAATAAATTACAACACTGTGGTTGAGGCCAGTGCTAAGTCTCTTAAGAATCATAGAAAGTGAGAGTGGGAAGGGATAAACTTGCCCTCAATTTCTGCTACTCTCCCCCACATGGCATGATTTTCAGTCCCTTCACTTTGCAGGCCACCCACCAATATCTGCATTTCATTCATCCATTCCACAAACACTTATGGATCCTTTACTATAGACCAAGGATCATACTGGGCACTTCACAGGAATTATCTGATACAGGTTATAGAGGTCCTTATTCCTACCTTGTAGATTAGGAAAACAAGGCTCAGAGGAGGTAAGGTAACTCGCCCAAATTCTCACATCTAGTGGGATCTAAATCAAGACCTTCACAACATCAAAGCCCATTTCCTAAAGAATGTGGGCTGAATTCCAAAGCTAATGACTTATGTCCTTGAGCAGCCATTATTTCGTGGATGGCCTTGGGCAAGTCACTGAACTCTTCTCAGCAGCGGTGTCCCCATCTCTGTGGGATGAGGCTTTACCCAGATATTTTATCAGTTAAGTACTTTGTAAGTTATAATACATAATGCAGAGGGAAGTAAGTGTTTCCATCAACTCTGGAGAGACTAAGTCTCACTCATCTTTAGATCTCTTGGTGCTTTCCTCATTAGTGTTTCTCCCCCTTGGTGTTTATTCCTATTAGTGTTTATCCCCCATTAGCACATTTAGGACAATCCTACTTCCAGGAACTCTATCCTTACCCCACTAGCCTGGGACCTCCTTCAGGACAGAAATGATACTTACTCCTTTCTGGTCCCTTTCTGCCCCCGCTGCAGCATCTGGCATGTAGCCCTCCAGATTCCCTCCCTCTTTTATTTATTTCATAACAAATGTCTGAGAGCCTAACATGTGCCAGGCACTGCACATACTATAAGAGAGCAAAGGGCCCTGCCTTCCTGGAGGGAAGGGGGGATGGGGTAGAGAGACAAAATAACATTAAACACAATTAGTTACTTAAAAACAATTGCATTAAGCACCACAGAGCATCAGGTTTGGGAAATGTGGGGTAGGAATCTAACTGAATCCAGGACAGAGGGAAGGCTTCCTAGAGGAGGTGGCCTTGAAGCTCAGAAAGGCTAAGAAATTAGCTCAAGATCACACAGCTGCTAAGCACAAAAGCTGGGATTTTAACCTAGAAATGCCTGACTCCAAAGTCCATGCTGTGCCTCCTGGAGAACACTGCCTTTTATCTCCTTCATCGTATTCTTCCCTGTTTAACACTGGATGCTCTAAAGCGATGGTTTTCCCAGGTTTGGGGATCAGACATTCCTTTGACATCTATGAAACCTCTCCCAGGAATTACATGTATACTACAGACCCACAATATCTTGCCTACAATTTCAAAAGGTTCATAGGCATCCTGAGGCCCAGATTTAGAACTCACACCATGGAGGACCATAGGACTTTACAGTGAGAATCTCAGAACCTCCCAAAGAGACACCACCAGGGGTCCATAGGGACCTCAAATCCCCAGACTGACCCCAGAAACTCTATGGAAATATTTTCAAGATCCAGAAGAAAAATCCTGGGATCCTGTAGAAAACCTAAGTCTCTCCAGGGTAGCTGCAGGACACTGCAGAGATATTCTCAAGATGCTATAGGCTGTAGAGGAACCTCCAGTCCTCATAAAGCTGGAGTCCCTGAGGAGGAACCGGGGAGCCTTAGAAAGCTATGGGTCTTAACCCTTTTTGGGTCATTGGCACCTTTAAAACTCTGAGCAAAAATGCAATACACAGCATGTTACACACAAAAGCAAGAGGTTCACAGACCTCCGGGAGTCCCCGGATTCAGATCTCCTGTTCCTGACCTTCCATTAGAACCAGAACCCCTCAAGAGCCTGGCCCAGGACCACAGACTCAAGGCACCCACTTCAGAGTCCCAGCAGGTCGCGGGTCGAAGCCGGTCTTGCCGTTTGCTAGCCATGACCTTGGACCACTCACCTACAAACCCTCAGGCCTCAGCGACCTCTCCTCCCCAGCCCAGCGCCAGCGGCGTGGGCTCCGAGCCGGGCCGGGCGGCGGTGTCGAGGAATCGGAATCTGCGGGCTCGCTGCACCGGGAGTGCGGACGGCGGGGGAGGCGGCGCGCTTGCCGCAGTGACAGCTCCGCGCGCGGCCGCGAGCCTGGGAAGCCGGCAGTGCGGGGCGCGCTCGCGGCCTTTCCCACCCACCGGGCAGGGCGTGCCCGCCAGCCGGCTTCCTGCAGTCGAGGGCCGGGGAGGAGGGAAGGCGCAGAGGGGCCCGGGGCCTGGCAGGCCTGGTTCCTGGCTTTCTCTGCACGTTTCCTGAGCAGGACCGCCGGGGGATGGGACCCAGCACAAACCTCCTTCCCGGGGAACGCGGCCAGGAAATCGCGTCCTTGCTAACTCAGGTTCCTCCTCTGTGCCGGAAGGTGCTGACTGCCATCCACAATCTTTCAGTCCTTACGAACTGGGTGTGATGTGACCCACTTACCCCAGGAAGCACCAGAGAGACGACGACATAGCAGACCGCAGACCCCACAACACAGCAAAACTCCAGCCCTGTGGTGTACGTTCAATGAACTCCATCCTACGGATGAGAAAGCTGAGGCTTAACAATTGGAATGACCTACGCAAGGTCATCCTTAAAGTACTGCTAGGCATAAAATAAAGTGCTTACTGCATACCACTGTGCTACGAATGTTCTAGATATAATTGTGCCATTGAGCCCTCAGAATCTATGAAGATAACATTGTCCCTATTTTACAAATGAGAAAACTGAGAACCAGAAGCCAAGTGGCTTCTCCAGTGTCACACAGCTAAAAGCAAGAGTTAAAAAGTAGACTCCAGTCTCCTGTTTTCGGGGCTCAGACCATTCTGCTATCCTGCTTCCCAGATATCCTGCATCAACACATTAGAGCCTGGTAACCTGAGGGCCAGAACCTTGTCTCATTTGTTTTTGGGCCCCGAAAACCCCTCCTGGAGCTTGGCACAAAATAGGTATTCTGAGATTACTATAGAGCCCAGCACAGAAGCTCAAAATTAGAAGGACTAGTAGGAGGCATCTAGCTTGTCTCCTTCTAGAACCTTCAGCCAAGTGAAAATTCAGCCGCTGCTTGAATACTTCTATCATGATGAACTCTCTCTCTCCATTCCAGCCCATTCTCCTGTTGGACAATTAATTATGTTTGGTCCAAAATGCAAATACTGCATTTTGCTCAGGGTTCCCTATAAACAAAGGAAGACCATTTCCTTCCTCATGGCCACAATATATATTGCACGGTATTCTTAGCCATTTGGTAAGAACTGATGATTCAGAAATGTTAAGTTCCTTGTGAACTGGGACAGTGTCAGCTGTTCACCAGAGATGTTTGCCTTCCATGGGTAGAGTTGTTTCAAAGTCAAGAGCCCAGACTACATTTTCCAGCACCCGCTTGTATTTAAGCACGTGACTGTTTTTCACCAATGGGATGTGGGCAGAGACAATGTGTGCCATGTCTAGGGCAAATCCAAATGAAGAGGTATGTGTGCTTTCTCAAAGCTCGACCTTTTCTCTGTCATCTGCCAAATGTTGGATGCCAACACCAGAAGATGCTCAAAAGAGAACCATCTAGCACCAACTGTCTCTGTTCATGTAACTGATGCATTACGTCCTGCCTATTCCCAAAAGAGTTTTGAGGTAGTTTCCATTGCAGTCTGAAGCCTATCTGATGGATAATTAAACAGCAAGAATCAACGAATAATGAAAGCCTGGACGAAAGGCCAGTGGGGAGGAAGAAAGATGAAAAATTGACTAATTATAGCAGAAATACTAGGTTAAGTGTCCTAAAGATAGCACTGTGACAGAGTAAAAACCACAGCTCTGAGTTGCCTGGCAGTCAAAGCAAAGAGGGAAATTACATGAGCTACAAATTATATGGGAAGTAGCAAACATGTGGTCAAGCACACACAAAACCTGAGGCCAGACCGTTGTTGTGAAGTCCAATTCCACTACGTACTAGTCATGTGACCTTAGTTATTGGATTTCCCTGTGCTTCTGTTTCTTCATCTGAAAAATGGGAATGATACAATAATAAAACCCCTCTCTTTGGGTCACGGGGAGGATTAAATGAGTTCAAGTATATACAGTTCTTCTAACGGGCCTGTCATATGGCAAATTCTATATAGGAATTAGCTATTACTCTACCTGATGGGAAGAATTAGTTTCATAATTTGGGAGAGACAAATTTTTCTCTGCACTAAACTCTCAGAGGAATGTATTATACAAGGGACACCTTCCCTACCCCCGCCCAATGCAATGGACTGTGCCTCAATCAGGGTTTTATGACAACTGTTGGACTGTGGGTCACATGGTTGTTTCTCTTATTGGCTTTTGGATGAGACAAGCTTTGGCATCCCACTCACCGGAGAATTCTGGGGACAGGCTGCTTGGGGGTAAGCGGCAGCCCTAGGTCTCTTTCTGCTGTCCGTAGGAAGGGAAGTGTCATAGTGAGGAGCAAAGGGTGGTGTTAAACAGACCCAGATACATCTATTAACCTCTTTAAGCCGGTTTCTTTATTCATACAGTGGAGACAATAGCAATCAGGATCTACCTAAGAAAGTTGCCACAAAGATTATATGAAAGAATTCTGCAAAACACTTCCCATAATAGCAAGACTGCAGTGCATAAGCACCCACAAAATAAGGAAGAATCTGAGAAAATAAAATAAGAACTCTTGCCTGAGACCCCTGGAGTAAGGAGAATAACTTTTTTTTTAAGTTTTATTTATTTATTTTGAGAGAGAGAATGGGGTAAGGGCAGAGAGAGAGAGGGAGAGAATCCCAAGCAGGCTCCATGCTATCAGCACAGAGCCGGATGCGGGACTTGATCACACAAACTGTGAACTCATGACCTGAGCCGAAATCAAGAGTTGGACGCTTAACCTACTGAGCCACCCAGGGACCCCTAAGGAGAATAATTTTTAATGCTTCAAAAAATAGTACAGAAGTGGTACATTTCCCTCAGAATGTGGTCCTGGGCTGTCAAAACATCATTTCCATCACTCCTCTCTACTTCTGGCTGGAATTCCCTTGGCTCAAGGCCGTGTTGGTGTGCAGCCCAGGCTGGTCCATTTTTGGAGCCACCCTGGCCTGGAAAGGTGCCACAGAGCCGGAATGACCACCATGTCATGGCAACAGACTCTGTGTTTGAGGGGAATCGAGGACCTGAAGTTCCCCCTTGGGCTTCCACGTTATAGGTGGAGAGCACTGTGCTGAGCTTTACACACATTGCCTTGTCCGGCCCCCACAACAGCTTCATGGGATGAACTCTATTCATAATCGCACACTTGTGGATAAAGAAACCAAGGATCAAAAGCAGCAAAATGACCTGTCTATGGTCACACAGCTAAGAAGTGGCAGAGCTGGGACATAAAAGATGTATTTGACACTGTTATGTATCTTTAACCGTTAGACCACACTGCCTCTCCCATCCAGCCTGACCCAGGATCTTGTTTCTCTCGTTAGCCAAACTCTCTCTTCCCAGGCTGTTTTCACCAAGGATCTAGGAAACAGCTGCTGCTGGGACCACCGATGCCTCCTGCCTGGCCCCAGGGTAGCCCCTGACCCTGTGTGAACTAGCTCATGGGCAAGACTGACAAGTTTCATCGGGGCGCTTCAAGTTGATCAGAGGCTCTGAGTGGATGGAAAATCAGCCATCACTGCCATCACCTGAGTTCAGCCTGCAGCTCTTCTTTCTCAGCCTCCTGGTTGGTCTCTCTGCCTCCAGGCTCCCCCACCTCTGTTCCTCCTTTCGCACACAGCCAGAGTGATTGCTCTTAACATTTATCTAACCAAGTCATTCCCCTGATGAATAATCTTCAATAGTTGCCGTTGTTCCCAGTTTAAAGTTCAAAGTCAATAGCTTGGTTTAGATCCCAAGGCCCAGCCTACGTACCTCCAACCTTCTCCTTCCTCTCAGGCATCCTTGGCCCCAAACACTCATGGTTGCCAGCCTCAGAGACTTCACACATAGTTTCCTTGTGATATGAGACGGACAAATGTGTGGATGAGCTGCCAGGCTTAAGCTGAGCTGTGAGGCTGTCAGATGACATAAACCTCATCTTCTCCAGGTGGCAGCAATGACTTCCTGCCATTGGACGGAGACTTCCCTGCTGGGGAGGGAGTGGCCCACCATCCACCCGGGAAAGGGACCCGTCAGGGAGAGACTATCAGCAACTCCGACTCTGTGTGGATCCCTGGGAAACAACGGCCTTATCTTGCACCCACTCTATGTGTCAGAGGTTAGGTGTCAGGGAGGTGTCATGATAAAGCAGCACAGGGGAGCTAGATTTCCTGCAAGTCTATGTGGTACCTATGTCCAAGCTTTTAACAACTTAGAACTTGCATTGTATTCATTCTCATTCATTCATCAAAAAATTTACTGGGTGTCTCCTGGGTGCCCAGGGGTCTCAGTGATGGGGATACAGTGGCCAAGTGGTCAACTAGAACTTAGCTCCTCCTGGAGCTCTGAGCTACATGCAGGAAAGGCTGACTCAGAAACAGATGATTACAATTGCATTTGGAAAGCCCATCTTGGTTGCCTTGGGTGGCAGTTGTTCTTTGACATTTCTTTGCTTGAGGCAGAATTCACTCTGTATATGTTTATAATATACACAGTTGCTGGAGTCCCCTCCCAGAGCGGGCATAGGCTTCCCACCTCACCATTCCCATTAGCAAAGGAAAATCCGCTGTGAATGAGGAAGGTACCCACCCACCTTTGATTTCCGCGCCTCTCTAGTGCCCCTTTGCCACCTGGTGGTCATATCTGGAATAGACCAGGATTTCTGACCAAAACACTGAGGAAAGAGACCTAGTGTGGGTCCACTTAACGGCAACATTCCAAAGGGTGGCGTTTTCACCCAACTCTACATCCCTCTCCCCAGGGCTTACCTGTACCTGAGGTTCTGAGAAAGGCAGAAATATATTTTGTCTCACTGTGGAATCTTGGATCTGTTACTGCCCTTCTCTGGGCTCAGCTTCCTCATCTATAAAAAAAAGGGCAGGAGATTGGGCCTTACTAGCTCTGATATTCTAGGATCTATGTCTAAAGTTCACCAAGTGACCTGTGACTCTGCCTCCTTCCTTAGCTCAGTGGGCAGATGTATATTCAGGAAGGGCTGAAAAGTTGCTGACTTGTTCACTCTCTACCCAAGCGCTTTAATTTATTTTTTAATCTTTATTTATTTTTGAGAGAGAGAGGGAGAGAGACAGAGTGCAAGTGGGGGAGGAACAGAGACAGTGGGAGACACAGAATTTGAAGCAGGCTCCAGGCTCTGAGCTGTCAGCACAGAGCCCGACGTGGGGCTGGAACCCATGAACCACAAGATCATGACCTGAGCTGAAGTCAGACGCTTAACCGACTGAGCCACCCAGGCGCCCCTCTACCCAAGTGCTTTATACATGGAAGATGTTTTATTGGGTTTAGGGCTGCATTAATAGAAGAACTGTATGTTCAGTGAGGGAGGTGATAGTCCTTCTGCCCATGTTTGGAGTCCTGTGCTCCATCTGAGATTAGAATTTTGAATGGGACATGGAGAAATTGTGACGTATCCGTAGAAGAAGGAACAAAATAATGGCTGAGGGGAGACCACAAAGCCACATTTTATGGGGAACAATGGAAGGAGCCAGAATATTGACTCTGTTATTAAAAAAAAAAAAAAAAGACTCAAGGGGTATAAGCATCTGCACTCAAATATCTGAAGAGGGAATCTGGGGAAGAGGACTGGGAGAGTTAGGAATTAGGGGCTACTACTTCAAGGGACAGATGTTTCTACCCCCAAAACTAAGAGAAGCTTTTAGTCTGAGCTAGCTAAAGGACAGAACCACATTTGAATCTCAGTCTGGTGTCCCTAACTAGTTTGTAACCTTTGGCAAGTTCCTTCATCACGTGAAAATGTATAAAATGGGTATAATATGGAGCATGCAGGACCAATGACAAGGGAACGATATAAAACGTTTTTTAAATGCCTAGTGCAGGGGTGTTTGGGTGGCTCAGTTGGTTAAGTGTTTGACTTTTGATTTTGGCTCAGGTCCTGATCTCCCAGTTCATGAGTTTGAGCCCTCGGGTGGGGCTGTTCAGCGTGGAGCCTGCTTGAGATTGTCTCTTTCTCTCCTTCTCTCTCTGTCCCTCCCTCCCTCTCTAAACAAACAAACAAACAAACAAACAAACTTTAAATAAAATAAATTGCCCAGTGCAAGGCCTCGCGCCTGGTTAGTGCGCGGTGAGTGTAACTATGGTTACTAAAATAGAAAGACAGTGAGCTCCCTGTCACTGGACGTGTGAGCAGAGAGGCTCGAGGATACTTGGTAGAAGTGATGAGGAGTCAAGAGTGTGGCTTAGGATGGTAGTGTGGGCTGATAGCTAGCAGCACTGGCTCTTGGGTCACACTGACTAGATATGAATCTCAGCTCTGCTATTGTTAATCCTGAACCCTTCCAAGCCTCAGTCTCCCCATCTGCAAAATAGGGTAATAGTAGGTCCCACTTCACCTAGAAGTTGGGGGATCAGGGAAGTAAAGCAATCAAAATGTGTGAGCTACTGCTCTGACATTAGTGATCTGATTGGGGTAGTCCCAGGTGACCTTGAAGGTCCTCTTCCAGAATATCTTGGGTGCCCCGGTAGAGCAGGTAAATCCACTATTCTTTTTTTTTTTTTTTTCAAAAATTTTTTATTAGTTTATTTTTTGAGCGAGAGAGAGAGAGAGAGAGAGAGAGAGAGAGAACAGGGGAGGGGCAGGGAGAGAGGGAGGGAGGGAATCCCAAGCGGGCTCCCTGTGCTGTCAGCACAGAGCCCAATGCAGGGCTTGAACTCATGCACCACGAGATCATAACTTGAGCCGAAATCAAGAGTCGGATGCTCAACCGACTGAGCCACCCGGGCGCCCCCAGTAAATCCACTATTCTAAGACTTCCATCTGCTCCTTGCCAGCGGCAGTGTAAACAGGGCACTGTCCCTTCCCCTCCCCCACAAGCCAGCCCTTCCTGTGACAGGAAGGTGACTAGAATGGCACCTGAGGAAGCTGTGGGGGCGGGGCACAGGATGGGGTACAGGACAGGCACGGTGGAGCACAGGCTGTCTGGCTTTCTAATCTGCTTATGCACTTTGGTCTCTAGATAAACTCTGAGCTCCGTGAGGGAACCAACGGCCATACAGGGCAAAGAAATTAGCCAATAGTGTGGAAGATCAGAGGTTGCCAACTGGTGGCCCAGAGGCCAAACCTGGCTCACAGGTTTGTTTTGCGGTTGGCATAGTAGCACAGTGGTTCGGGTTTGTTTTTAATTAGCTGTCAACATTAAAAATAAGGGGACTGCATAGAAAATCCAGATTCCTCACTCTGTTAAAAATCAACAGCACTAGCACATTTCTGCACGACATGAGTCAGTTGTTGATGAGTAGTGGCCGCCACCTTAAGATAGGACATGTGAGTTCCAGGTCACCAGAGTCCCCGTATCTCCCTATTGTGTCACAGCTAGTTTGCTTTACTCACTTACGAAGGCCCCCAAAGTCTCCTGAGTTTGTGATTCCTGGGGTAGAGGTGAGAGCACTTTGCAAATGTATCGGGACAATGGGTGGTCCCACCCTGGTTATGGTACTCATGAGTGCTCCCAACTCCCTTTCCCCATCTGCAAAAGGGGGATGAGGACTTGGATTCCTCCCAGGGCTGATCTGAAGATTAAATAAGAAAAGGTCTGTAAAGTACCTGGAATGTAGTAGGTGCCCAAACAAAAATTCCTCCTGAGTAAACTGTGGTCCGGTCTCACTCAAGAATGTCCCCTGTCGGGGCGCCTGGGTGGCGCAGTCGGTTAAGCGTCCGACTTCAGCCAGGTCACGATCTCGCGGTCCGTGAGTTCGAGCCCCGCGTCAGGCTCTGGGCTGATGGCTCAGAGCCTGGAGCCTGTTTCCGATTCTGTGTCTCCCTCTCTCTCTGCCCCTCCCCCGTTCATGCTCTGTCTCTCTCTGTCCCAAAAAATAAAAAAAAATTAAAAAAAAAAAAAAAAAAAAAAAAAAAAAGAATGTCCCCTGTCTTTGAATGTCACAGTGCTGGGCACAGCGCCAAGCCGCCACCACCCTAGGAGGCTGACATTACTGTTATCCACATTGGTTAGAGGAGCAGGATGAGGCTCATAAAGCATAGAGGCACAGAGCCTCATAAAGCATAAAGCAAGGCATAAAGGCATCCAGGCATAAAGCAAGTAAATAGAAGAGTTGAGGTAGGTAGCCCCAGCTGTGTGATTCCTAAATCTGTGCTTTTTCTCACTGCCTCACAACCACATGCTGTTTTGACCGTGGCCACATCCACAGCCTGGGGTTAAGACTGTGGATTCTGGGGGCATAACTGTATGGCTCGAATTTGGCCCCACCGCTTACTAGATGCATGACACTGGGCACATTATTTACTTTCTTGGGACTTTCAGTTCTTTATCTGGAGGACAATAAAAGGACTAGCTCTATGTGGGTTAAGAGAGTTTATGCTCATAAAATGCTTAGGGCAGTACCTGGGTACACAGTAAGAGCTCAATAAATGCCAGCTATTATTATCATTAATTGAGCACTGGCTGTGTGCCAGGTACTAAGAGTACAAAGATCAGGGAGAATCCCTGTGAGGCTCAGAGTTGGCTGAGAGATCATAGGTCAGAGTGACATGTGCTGTAAGGAGCCTAGCTGTGAGAGTGAGAGGGGAGTGATGGTTAATTTTATGTGTCAGTTTGTCGGGGCCACCGTCCCCAGATACTTGGTCAAATGATTCTGAACATTTCTGCATTCAGAAGGGTATTTTTGGATGAATGTACATTTAGGTCAGTGGACTTTGAGTAAAGCAGATTGTCCTCCATAGGGTGGGTGGGCCTCATCCGCTCAGCTGAAAGCTTGAATAGAACAAAAGGCTGACCTCCTCTGAGCAAGAGGGAATTCTGCAGAAGATGGCCTTTGGACTTCATCTGCAACATTGGCTCTCCCTGGTTCTATAACAGCCTGCCTTTGGACTCAAAGTGCAACTTATTTTCTGAATCTCCAGCCTATTGGCCTCCCCCATCAAATTTTGGACTCACCAAGCCTCCACAACTGTGTGAGCCAGTTCCTTGAAATGAATCTCTTTCTGTACATATGCACATCGTGTTGGTTCTATTTGTCTGAAAAACTCTCATACAGGGTTGGGGGGAAGAATCAATGCCTCTGCCAGAGCAGACATCCTCATCTTGTGTTTGGCAGTGCTAGCTTGGAGGAGGTGGTCCAAGGGCTTTGTCCCTGTCCCCAGTGAATAGAACAGTTCTTTAATGATTGGGTTGCATTTACTTACAAGGATCCCACAAGGCTGGGACGGCCAGCACATATAGAGGTTGCAGAATCAGGATTCAAAAACTACTTAATCTGCAGAATGAAATGTAGGAAGCTGCAAGGAGAAATGTAGCATAGATCGTGGAAAAGTCCTGCCCTTGGTCCAGTTGCGCAGATACAGAATCAGGGGCCGGGGGTGGAAGAGTGCAGCCAGCTTAAAAGCACTAGATGGGTCCAAGATTTAGTGCTTTTAGGCGCCTGGCAGGCTCAGTTGGTAGAGCGTATGACTCTTGATCTTTGGGTCCTGAGTTCAAGCCCCAAGTTGGGTGTGGAGCCTACTTAAAAAAAAAAAAAATAAAGATTAGTGCTTTTAGTTTGACTGCCAGTGAAATATGGGCCAATTCTTTCCTCATTTATGTTAAGAGAAGAAAAGCTGATGTGAGACCAATCAGCCTGGGGAGGCACAGTCCTGGCCTCCAGGTTTCAGAAAAGCAGGATCAGGACGTGCACATAGAAAGAAGTTACTAGAAATCGGGGCACCTGGGTGGCTCAGTTGGTTAAGCATCTGACGTCAGCTCAGGTCATGATCTCATAGTCTGTGAGTTCGAGCCCCGCGCCAGGCTCTGTGCTGACAGCTCGGAGCCTGGAGCCTGCTTTGGATTCTCTGTCTCCCTCTCTCTCTGCCCCTCCCCTGCTCATGCTCTCTCTCTGCCTCAAAAATAAATAAAAACATTAAAAAAAATTTTTTTTAAAGAAATTACTAGAAATCAGATTTGGCCCCATTGGGAAAGCATTCGGCGCTGGCTGACCAATGATGGACTGGGTGTCTCAGGGGAACTAGATTTCCCTGTCACCAAGAATGTTCCAGGAGATATCCCTTCTTGGTGGTGTAACCAAGAAAGTGCTGTGAAGAGAAAGAGCATGAGCTTTGGTTGGGACAGACTGAGATTCAAACTAGTTGGTGTGGCCTCAGATGAGTCACCCTCTCTGAGTCTCCATTTCCTCTGCTGCCATGGGAGCCTGCAGACCTCGCTGGACCACTTGCGCCACACTGGAAATCCCTGGGTCACCTCTCAAAGCAGCCGGTGAACATAAGCTGTTTGTCAGACTGGCTGTCCCCACTTCCCTTCCCCAAGCCCCAAGCCTGTGCTAACCCGAGAGTGCCCCATGCCGCCCAGCCCTGTTGCCATCCAACCCACAGAAGGGGCAAGGTAGCAAGACTGAGGTGTCAGGACGTGTTCAGCATCGAGTAGCAGAAAAATCCAGCCAACAGTATTTAAACCGTAAGGCTTGTTACTGCTCACTTATCCCAGGGATGCTTCAGTGGCTCAGCGATGTGGTCAAGGAACTGGTTTTGGTCTTTCCCCTCCATCATTCTCAGGGCATCAGTGACATTTTCCTACAGAATCACAGAATGGCTGGGGGTATAACAGTCCCTTGGATTCTCCCAGGGCTGATCTGAAGATTAAATAAGAAAATATCTGTAAAGTACCAAGCTTCCCATCCTCACAGGACTACTCCCAAGCAGGAGGAACTTTTTCTCCTTTCCTGTCTCTCTTTTCCTGCAAGAGGCATCTTTCCCAAAGCCCCCAGCTGGTTTCCCCTTACATCTTGCATGACCAACTTGTTCTGGTTTGCCTGGTACTTTTGCGGCTTGTACTGAAATTTGCAAGTCCTGGGAACCCCCTTAGTCCTGGGCGAAACCGACTGGTTGGTCTTCCTACTTACATCTCATTGCAAGTACTACCTCACATGTCTATCCCTTGACCAATCCCTAGCAAAGGGAATGGAAATACCCCAACTGCTTAAACCAATGAGGATTCGCCTCCTGGGGGGCTGGGTACTTTCCCATTGGAAGTGATTCGGGGTTCTGCGAGGAAGCAGAATCAGCTGTTGGGTGGGCACCGGCCCCACTTGCTTCAATCAGAAATGAGCAGAGTCCCCTCCTAGCCAAGGCTCGGCTCTCCCCCAGCATCATCACTATCATGCTAGATGTGTGTTTGTGACTAAGTGTGAAAGAATTAGGAGCATGACAGGGATGTTGGGGGAGGGAGAGGAGTGGAGGAGAAAGGCCTCAAATACAGGTTTCCGGTGTGGTCATGGGAAACAAGTTTATTTTTATTTTGACCTTCATGTGGCCTAACTAGTGTGCAGTTCTCCAGGCATGATACCCAAAAGGGCAGCTTTCAGGTAAAAATAAGGAAGGTCAGAAAACAGCTGATCTTTCTCCTATGCTGGCCTGTCCTTTGACTGTAACTGTGTAGAGACTCTGGAGGAAGGGTTATCTGAACAAAAGGACAGAGGGGCCGGGCTGAATGCAGGCTAGGGGTCAGCCCTAGCCGTGGCTCCTTGGAGACACTGGGGTCACCCGGCCTCCTCACTCACCTCTTGCATCAGCTATACTCAGGACAGAACTGCTCTGAGTCTGACCTAGGTCTGCCTGACACCAAATCTCATGACTTGTGAGGTTCCAGCCCCAGGGCCAGTCACTTTCTCTTAACATGTTATCAATTTTTAAAAATGTTTATTTATTTATTTTGAGAGAAAGCAAGAAAGAGAGAGAGAGAGAGAGCGACAGGCAGAGTACGTACTGAGGAGGGGCAGAAGGAGAGAGACAGAGAGAGAGTCCTAATCAGGCTCTGCGCTGTCAGCTCAGAGCCTGATGCGGGGCTCAATCCCACGAACCCTGAGATCATGACCTGAGCTGAAATCAAGAGTCAGACGCTCGACTGACTGAGCCACCCAAGCACTCCATCCTTCTCTTAAAATTTTAAAGATGAAGACTTTGAGTATAATTCATTTGTAAACCTGGAAATGGTGTTCCATTCATTCATTCATTCACTCATTCACTCATTCAAACAAATGTTTATTGAGCATGTATTTTGTGCCAGGCACTATGACGTACCGAGGATCAAACAGTGAATATGACAAATAAGATCCCCATCCTGAAGAAGCCGACACTCTCGAGGTGCCAGACAGAAAATAAGCAAGAACCACCATATACACGTCATCATTAGTAGGAAGTATAATTAAAAAAACAAAGCCAGGGGGGCGCCTGGGTGGCTCAGTGGGTTAAGCGCCCAACTTCGGCTCAGGTCGTGATTTCGCGGTTTGTGAGTTCGAGCCCCGCATCGGGCTCTGTGCTGACAGCTCAGGGCCTGGAGCCTGCTTCCGATTCTGTGTGTCCCTCTTTCTCTGCCCCTCCCCCACTCATGCTCTGTCTCTTTCTCTGAAAAATAAGCAAACATTACAAAATTAAAAAACAAACAAACAAACAACAAAGCCAGAGAAGGGGTTGGAGAATGACCAAGTTGATGCTGGGAAAGGTGTCTGCTCTTTTTTTAGATCTGCAAACTACAGCCTGTTAGCAGGCATCTATTTTGGTAAATAAAATTGCATTGGAATACAGCCAAGCTTGCCTACTTACATATCGCCTGTGGCTGCCTTCATGCCACAATGGCAGAGATGAGTAATTGCAACAGAGATGATATGAACTGCAAAGATGAAACTACTATCTGGCCCTTAAAGAGTTTGCCTTCTCAATGAGCTGTCACTTCACACCCACTAGGATGGCTATCATCCGAAAGATGGACCATCCCAAGTACCAGTAGGATGTGGACAAATTGCAGCCTCAGGCTAATGGGAATGTAAAATGGTGCGACCACTTTGGAAAACAGTCGGGCAGTTCCTCAAAAGGGCGAACACGGAGTTACCATAGGACCCAGCAATCCTAGCCCGGGGTGTGTGCCCAAGAGAAATGAAAGCCCGTCTCCACACAAAAATCTGTACAAGAATATTCATAGCAGCATTGATCATAATGGAAAAAGGGAGAAACAACTCACATGCTCATCAATGGATGAATGAATAGGTAAAATTTGCCATAGCCATACAATCGAATATTAGCTGACAATAAAAAGAAATGTAACAGTGACACATGCTACAACATGGGTGAGCTGTGAAAACACTATAGCAAATGAAAGATGCCGGCCACAGGGGTGCCTGGGTGGCTCAGTCGGTTAAGCATCCGGCTGTGGCTCAGGTCATGATCTTGCAGTTCGTGAGTTCGAGCCCTGCGTCGGGCTCCATGCTGACAGCTCAGAGCCTGGAGCCTGCTTCGGATTCTGTGTCTCCCTCTGTCTCTGCCCCTCCCCCGCTCATGCTCTGTTTAGCTGTCTCTCAAAAGCAAACAAACAAAAAGCCACTCATGAAAGAGCACAGATTGTGTGATTCCCCGTGTGTGACATGTGCAGAAGAGGCCATCTATAGAGAGAGACAACGGGTTAGTGATTGTCTCGGGCCAGGGAGGCCAGGGAGGCCAGGGAGTGTTGGCTAAAGGGTACAGGGTTTCTTTGGGGTGTAATGAATTGTGGCGTTGATGGTTCTAGAACTCTGTGAATATACTAAAGGTCATTGGATTGCATACTTTCATTGGGTGAATTATTTGGTGTATGAGTTATGTCTCAATAAAGCCATGTTTTAGAAGGTTTATCAAACTTCTGTTCTAGATAGTCAGGGAAGGCCTCTGAGTAGGTGACTTTTCAGCTTTGTTGGTAATTGGCTCAAAGCTCTCAAACAGTAATAGATGACATTTTACTGAGCATTTATGTACCAGACACTGTGCAGAGCATTTTTTTTTTTTTTGAGAGAGAGAGAGGATGAGAAACAGGGTGTGAACAGGGGAAGGGAAGGGAGGGAGAGAGAGAGAGAGGGAGAGAGAGAATCCCAAGCAGCTTCCACACTGTCAGTGCAGAGCCCGACACAGGGCTCCATCTCACACACTGTGAGATCATGACCTGAGCCAAAATCAAGAGTTGGACTCTTAACCAACTGAGCCACCAAGGTGCCCCTGTGCAAAGCATTTTATAATTATCACCTCATTTAATCCCCACAAAAACCTTGTGGCTTAGATACTGACAACCCCACTTAATAGATGAACAAACTGGAACACAGAGAGGTTAGGTGACTTGCCCTAGATCACACAGCTGATAAACGGCAGAACTAGGATTCAATGCTGGCTGTTTCTGACTTCAAGGCTATGTCCACTGAGCTAAATACTGAGCTATATACTTCCTGTTCAGTCTCTGAATTCCTGATGTTTCCCAGATCAGGAAGATGGCCCAATGTAAGATGGAGGAGATGGCAAAGAGCAGAGCCTTAAAGGAAGGTAGGGGAGGACATGCTAGGTGTAGAGGAGAGCTAACGGGGTGTTTCTGGGCTCAGGGAGGACCCTCACAGGGGAAGCAATATGCTAACATAGTGGTTCCCAAACGTTAGAGAGATAGAAACCATCTACTGCAAGAAGTGAACGAGAGGCGTATTTAAAATGCAGATTCCTAGGCCTCACTGCCAGAGATCTGATTTAATGGGTCTAAGTTGGGGGCCAGGAACCCAGTGTTAACAAGCTCCCTGTATAGAATGCAGAGGGTCCAGGGAGCACATTGTGAGGTGTCCAGCAAGAATTTTCAAGGTCAGCACAAGACTTCTCTGTGTGCTTCCCCCACCCCATTTTGGCATCCTCTTTTCCCTCCTTCCTGATATCCCGTATCCCTGGCTCTCATTCTTCTCTCTGAGCCCAGAGACTCCATTGAGCAGGACAGACCTCCCGTTTTTGTTCTTGTTCTTTCCTCCACTTGGTGTGACCGTCCTACCTTCCTTTGCTCTATCTCTCCCAAGAGGCCTCATCACATCTCCCCTTCCTTAGCCTCCTATTCCACAAGGGCCCATCTTTTGGGAGTCTGCTGAAGTGTCCCCTCTTTATGAAATCTTCTCTAACAACATGAACATTTCTTTACTGCATCTATAAAATGGGGCTGAAGCGCAAACAAGAAAATGTGCACAAAGGGCATTGTAGGCACTCAATAACTTGTGCCTATTATTTTTATACAGTAACGTGCCTATTCTGATTCCCATTTTACAGTTGAGGAAAGTGAGGCAAAGAAAGATTAAGAAACTTGTCCAAGGCCACCTTGCTAGAAATTGGTAGTACTTGGATTTGAACTGAGGCATCAGACCCTCAGCTTTAATCATCATGTGAGACTGGCTCTCATTGTAATGAGGCTCTACTGAGATAACAGATGCCAGGATTTTGGCACAGGGCCTGGCCTGTGGTAGGTGCTCAATAAATACGGGAGACTGAAGTGAACTGAAAGGCTTCTCCATCCAGGGAGAGGGGGGAGATTACCCAAAGACTTCACTGACCATGACGTCTCATGCTTTTATTCGACAAGACTCAACATCTTAAGGTCTCTGATGAGAACAGGATGTAAAAAAATAATTCAGAAAACAAAATTCAGAATGGTGTCCCACTCAAAGCTTGGTGGGTCCAAAGCCTGTCGATCTACTTCACAGAGGGTGATTGTGGTCTTTAACTTTTCAGAACATTAAGGTGGTACAGAGATACTGGGGAAGGAGGAAGGATACATGGCAGCTGATCTGGGTGTTATTTTCCAATCAAGGCTCCATATGGAATGGAGACCCCTCCATCCTGACTCCCAATTCTCTTTCGGCTCAGGTCATTCGCCTCATCTACCCTACATTGAGCTCCATACAAAACTTAGGTAAACCAGAAAGCCTCCCATTTGTACCTGGGATCTTTCTACAGAGTCAGACAGCTTCCCCTCTGAACCGAATCAACGGGGAATCCTGTGGGTCGCATTTCTTCCAACATGGAGGAGCTGTGAAAATATTGGAATAATAAGTGGAATCTCCGGTCTTGTCCCCCTTCACAAAGCTTTTGGTGGCACCGAAGTCAAGAAGACAACAGGAGGAAGAGAACGCCGAACAATTCTATTGATGGAACCAAAACCCAAGAGCCCAGGATTGGCCCAAATCTCTGGAGAAACAAACAAGACAATTCCAGTTGGGTTACAGGTCACAAAAGATAACAAGAGTCACCACCAAATAAGACTAGGAGGCTTTCCGGAAATGGACCACTTTCTGAAATGCTTGCCGAAACTCTTTGTTAAACGCAGTATATATTATTGGATTGATGAGGGAGTTTAAATACCCTAGCCAGGTGAAGAAGTCAAAGAGTGCTGGGTGGAGCCAGCAGGAGTCCCGGCAGATGGGAAGGACCAGAGATGCAACAAAGAAGGGCAGCCAGCAGATGATAAAGGCCCCCAGAATGATCCCCAGGGTTTTGGTGGCTTTCCTCTCTCGAGCGGCGTTAATCCTCTTCCGCTCCAGGACACTATCAGCCAGCTTGATTTTCACGTGGTTGAAAAAGAGAGGGGAGCCAGCCGCATGGGAATGCCCCTCATGGAGGCTGGAGCTGAGGGAGCAGAGCGAGGACCCCGCAGAGCCCGTGATGAGATGGGCCGTGGTGAAGCGCTTCCCATAGAGTGAAGGCGGATTCAGGATGCGGTTCCGGGCGGCCACGTAGATGCGGCCATAGAGGATGATGAGCAACACAGAAGGGATGTAGAAGGCCCCACACGTGGAGTAGATGGTGTAGGAGAGCTGAGATGTGTTCACCAGGCAGTCTGACATCTCCTCGTGAGTTTTGGCCTGCCGCCAGAAGAGTGGCGGGATGGAGATACAGATGGAGATGACCCAGACGGTGGCAATCATGGCGGCCGCGCGGCCCGCTGTCCGGCGTTTACTATACTGCAGGGCGTCAGTGATGGCCCAGTACCTGTCCAGAGCAATGGCACAGAGATGCAGGATGGAGGCTGTGCAGCACGTGATATCAGAAGACAGCCAGATGTCACACAGGATCTGGCCAAAGCTCCAGGTGTGGGTGATGGTATAGGCGATGCTGACGGGCATGACCAAGATGGAGACTAAGAGGTCCGTCATGGCCAAGGAGCCGATGAGATAGTTAGCTGGGGTGTGGAGCTTCCTGGTGAGGAAGATGGTGGTAAGCACAAAGGCGTTGGAAAGGACCGTGGCCAGTGTGATGATGGAAAGGAGCAGAGCAAGAGAGATCTTGAGGGCCCGGAGTGTCCCTGGACCCCAAGTCTCTGGGGTTTCTGTAGCATTCAGGGATCTGTTAGAGGCCTCCTGGAGAAGGTCTTTCAGTGGCTGGTTTGGCAGGGACATTCTAGGTGGCTCTCTCTTCCCACAGACTTTGACACCCCCAGCTCCTTTCACAGTTGCCCTTCTTACAGAGCAAGGTCATCCTTCTGTTGCACGCTGGTGGGAACCTTCCATCAGAACAGACCACAGTGATAGGACCTCGAGAAGACTTGACTATTTGAAGAACATTGAGACGACAGCTGGTAGTTAAAGGTCTTTCCTAAATGGGATGAATCCCAAGATGTCTCACTATTCTGAAAGTTTGTCCAGCAAACGGTCAAGCCCAGGGTACATGTGCTGAATTTGTTAGACATTTATCAGAATATCATACACCAGTGTGGGCAATGCTTTGGGACTCTTGCTTTTGGCATTTTGGCTCCTTCCAAAGCTTGAGGGATAAATGTGTTTAATGAAAACTTCAAAATTTCCCCCATCCTATTCTGAGAAGAGTCTGGGTTTCAGGTTTCCTCTGGGGAGCTTTTAAAACTTTTAAAAGAAGTACCAGCAGATTCAGAAAAGCAGTCCAGTCAATAGCTCACCGTTTCCCCAGGTTCATCTTGACACATCATGTGGCACTTAACATCGGTTCCTGTCCCAGCGATCGGTTTGAGCCTGAATAGACAAAACATTCTGGTTACCAAGACCTGAAGTGTGCATGAGCTGGAAGAAGGCAAAACACACAGATCACTGTGGGTTCATCGACAGGGGCACATGTTCAGAGCTCTAGGGCTTAAAAAAGAAAAAGAGGAAAGAGGTTTTAGAAGGGCAATGTAGACGCTTGAGATTAACCGTAAGTTTAAAAGCATACTGCCTAGTGCTGGCAATGGTGCAGTGACACTGGCATTGTCAGAAGTGTAGGGAGAATACGGGAGAGGGCAATGTGCCCCACCCCCACAATTCCCAGAGGGGACAGAGCTGTTGGAAGCATCACAGGCTTGTTATAAATACATGAAATCAGCTTTGTAAATTATGAATCTGAAAAGTAAACAAAATAACTCCACACACAGGAAAAGAAGAGAAAAGAAAAGAAAAGAAAAGAAAAGAAAAGGAAAGAAAAGAAAAGAAAAGAAAAGAAAAGAAAAGAAAAGAAAAAAGGGTCACCAGGAAAGATACCACATTTTTACAATGTTTTTCTCTAGGAATTGGGGAGGGGGAGGTGACCTTTCTTCTATTCATAAAAATTTTCCAAATTTCCTAGAATGAGCATGCATGATGCTTTTTTTCTTAAATGTTTGTTTATTTTTGAGACAGAGAGAGACAGAGCATGAGGAGGGGAGGGGCAGAAAGAAAGGGAGACACAGAATCTGAAGCAGGCTCCAGGCTCCGGAGCTGTCAGCACAGAGCCTGACGTGGGGCTCGAACTCAACTACGAGATCATGACCTGAGCTGAAGTCAGACGCTCAACCAACTGAGCCACCCAGGCACCCCTGAGCATGCATGATTCTTAAAGCAAACAAAAAAAGCAAAAACAGAAACACCTTTTGGTCAGTGAAGAGGTTAATTGCAAGAAAAAAAAAATTAAAACCTTAAGCATTTTTTCACAGTGAAAGTTCAAATCCAGAAAATGTAGTCAGCTTTCTAAATGGAAACTGGCAGTTTGGCCACAAAAAACCTTAAAGACTCATTTTCTCCTCTGTGCCCCTCTGGGCTTGAATCTGAGTTTCAGTTTTTAGAGATGTGGGGTTCTTGGAGGTTGGGACCCCAAATCAGTGATCAGGGTGAGAGAAACCAGAGGCCGCTCTGTACAAGGCCCATCTCTGGCATGAGCCCAGCTGAAGTCTGTGGGGCCCATGGGTAGCCCCTGATATACAGGGTTACCAAGAACAGTACCGGGGCACCTGGGTGGGTCAGTCGGTTGAGTGTCCGACTTCGGCTCAGGTCATGATCTCACAGTCCGTGAGTTCGAGCCCCACGTCGGGCTCTGTGGTGACAGCTCAGAGCCTGGAGCCTGCTTCGGATTCTGTGTCTCCCTCTCTCTCTGCCTCTCCCCTGTATGCACTCTGTCTCTCTCTCTCTCTTTCAAAATAACAAATATTAAAAAAAAATTTTTTTTAAATATCTTCATAGAGGTGGGGAAACAGTCTCAATTTAAGAAAACCAATCTTAAACCACTTGCTCAAAAACATTCCCAAAGTTTGAAGGGTATTATTATTGTGTCTTCCATAGAGCTTTTGCTATGTTCCAGGCATGGAGCTGGCCCTGGGGCCAAGAGTCACCCCTGTGACGTGGGCAGTGTGGCCCCCACCTTACAAATGAGCTGACCACACTCACAGAGGTGACATAACTGCCCAAGGTCACTCAGGTGGAAGTGGAAAAACTGGGTCCAGAGCCACTCTTGAAATTTCCATCCTTCTTCACGCTGCCTTGATCAGGAAGAAAAAGCCTTAAGGCACATGTGCTTCCAGGAGTGAAACTGGTTTGGGGCCTCACGATGACAGGTGAAAATGATGGCCTCTCCTGACCCCTCTCGCTCTGTGCTCCACCTCAAAAGCCTCTGGTTTTTCTCCCACTTTGGTTCACATGGAAAATGTGAAGTTGGGTTGGATTCTTTGGAATCTTCTCCTTTCCAGACAGACTCGGTGTAGTCTTTTCTCACGAAAGACTGTATGCTTGCCCCCACAAACCCATGCAGTCACTCCTTGCGTTTCAGGCATTCCAATGACCTCATTCGGTGAAAGGCGTGGGCTCAGAAAGGCCTGGGAGGCTGGTGGGTGACATCTTGGGAAGGACAGGGTGGCTTACCTTGGTCAGGAATTCTGGGCTGGAATTCTGAGAGAAGCCACACGATTCTGAGGCTGCCTCCCTCCTCTCCTGCCCACTGTCCTTCCCTACCCTAGACAAAGTTGGGGGCATTTCCCATAACCCAGCCACCTTTGGAGACAAAGACTGTAGCTCTATAAACAACTACCTCTCCTATCGCACTGCAAATAATAGATGTGCTTCCAGGAGTGAAACTGGTTAAAACAAATTAAAGCAAATTAAGACAACAGTGAGGGGGCGCTTGGGTGGCTCAGTTGGTTAAGTGTCTGACTCTTGATTTTGGCTCAGGTCACCATCCCACTATTTGTGAGTTCAAGCCCTGAGTCAGGCTCTGTGCTGACAGTGCGGAGCCTGCTTGGGATTCTCTCTCTCTCCCTCTCTCTCTGCCCCTCCCCTGCTTATGCTCTGTCTCTCAAAATAAAGACATAAACTTAAAAAACAAAAAACAAAAACAGTGAGATACCATATCCACCTAGCCAATAGGTAAAACATTTTGAATCCGTCATGTCACGTCATTTGGTGAGGGTGTGGACCAACAGGAATTGTCACCTACCACTAGTAGAGGGTGAAGTGGAGGAACCTCGTTAGCAAACAATCTGATATTATCTCATAAGGCAAAAGATGCAACGATTACCTCACCACCCAGTAATTTACACACAGCAGAGAAACTGTTCTCTGTGTTCACCAGCAGAGAGGAACAAGAATGGTCACGGTGGCGTTGATTAGAACGAACAACTAGAAACCGCCCAACGTCCATCCACAGCAGAGTGGTAGAACGTGGTGTTTTCCTCTGAAAGTACCACAGAGAAGCAAACCTGAGTAAACCAAAGCTGCATGCGTCAAAGTGGGTGCATCTCACCAACACTTAGTGCCAAAGCCAAAAACACGTAAGAAGAAACACACTGTCTAGAGATACAAATATATGTGGCAAAGCCATAAGGAAAAGCAAGGAAATATTAAATATAAAATCCAGGACGGTGGTCACCCCTGGAGGGGAGAAAATGCAGGAATATGATGGTGGAGGGTTTTTAAATGTATCAATGATGTTCTATTTCTTGAGGTGGTGGTAGTTACATAGACGTTTATTATTATTCTTTGAACTGTAGGTATATTTTAGATATACTCTTTTGTAGGGAATGATAGATTTGTAATTTTTCTTATTCAGTTTTGTACATTGTAAAAAAAACAAAAAGAACCCTACTACCAAGAGTAGCACTGATATATTTTGATACATTAATACCTGTTGATACATTTAAATCCAGAAGTTCTGGGTTCTGGTCCCAGCTCTGCCACCCACCAGCAGGTAACCAAGGGCAAGTCACGACTTCTCTTTGACCCTCAATTTCTTCCTTGGTAAAATGGGAACATAAGCATGGCTATGCTGCCCCAAAGGGTGTTTAGTACTTCCAATAAGATCATGTACATGATGTGCATTAAATTGTGGAGACCTGAACAAATGTAATGAGGGCAACAAAGATGGCAGGCAATGGCTAAAAGCATACATTTTAAGTCAGGCAGGATCGGGTTCCAATTCCAGCTGTCCATTTTCTTGCTATGGCCACTGGACAAGTCACTTAAGCTCTCTGGGCCTGCATAGCCTCAGTGATGGAGATGATAATCCATTCCTCAAAGGAGCTTGGGGAGAACTGATAAGATCATGGATCCAAATGCCCAACATAGTGAATGACGAGTTCTCTGGTTTCTCTATGATGCGTCCGAGTACATTCAGGTCTGCAGGCAACAAGGTGTCTTCTGTCCACTGTCCAACAAGTCACCAATATCCATTTAGGTGAGTGATGTCTGCCATTGTCGGAACTACCAGCCACATTAGGGAGCTTCTCTCCTGCCCACCCCCGGGAGCCATCATGGCAGCAGCGAGGACTCCCCTCAGCCCAGTAGCATCTCCCCGAAATCAAGTTACACAAACCCCAGCTACACCATACACCCCCAGCTCTAATGTCTCTGCTGTGAGAAGGGGGGGGGAGGGGCAGGGGCGGTGGTGGAAACCAGAGTCTCATTCTCAACTTGCTCCACAGACCACCTCTACCCACAGCTGATTGGACCAGGGTGACATGGGACCCCAAATGAACCAATCAGATTCTCTCCTGGGAATTCAGCAAAGAGACCGTGAGCAGGTTAATGGATTGATGATGGAAGGGGAACAAACTTCAAGCTAAGGATCCTGAGGCTGATGTCTGGCCACTGTCATGACTGTGGCCAAGGCAGGTTTGGGGGCCGCAGAAAAGCGGTGGTAAATAAGAAAAGAGGTCTGCAGAGAGAGGCAGAAGGGAGGGAACAGAGAAAAGAGCAGAGAAAGGAGAACCACCTACCTCAAGAGAGGAGGAGAAAGGAAGCTTCCAGACCCAATGGCACTCCTTCCTATTCTTGGATGTCATGAGTAACCTCTGTACCCAGGAAACCTCGTTTGTACCAGCTCATGCTTTTCCTAGTTGAGCCAGTTCAAATGGACTGAGAAACAGTCCAACAGGCCCCCAGCAGGATTTCTGGGTTCCTTCCTCTCCAAACAATCCCAACTGTGAAATGGAGGCCAGTCATTTCACCTCCTGAGATTTCTTCTTCATCTGTAAATTGGGGTAATAGCACCTTTCTCCTAGAACTGCTCTGTGGATTCAGTGGGAAGGGTACAAGCCCAGACAGTGGCTGGTCCCCAGCAGGGCCTGTTTGGAGCCGTCTTAACAAGGGTTTCCTACCCAGGGCTCATTCGGTTTGCAGAAGATCAGTCACCTCCCCTTTCTGAAGGATCTTTATCTTAACGGAGTCATAAAACCTTCCCAGAAACCAAGAGGATATGTGGGTTTAATGTAGCCTCAGAAGCCAGGCTCATCCTTTTGTAAGGAAAAACAAAACAAAACAAAACAAAACAGGGTTCTGTGATAAAGATTTGTTGCAGTAGGAAAAATACCCCCCAGAGAAATTGTTGTCTGATCTTTCTCTAAAAGCCGTGCAGTATGGCTGCATGAGCCCTGGATGGGGAAATCATTCTCCACAAATCTGAAGAGTGCTTTACATTTTATTATTTTTTTTAATGTTTATTTATTTTTGAGAGAGAGAGAGAGAGAGAAACACAGAATCTGAGGCAGGCTCCAGGCTCTGAGCTGTCAGCACAGAGCCCAATGTGGGGCTCGAACCCATGAAACGTGAGATCATGACCTGAACCGAAGTCGGACACTTGATCGACTGACCCACCCAGGCACCCCAGAGTGCTTTATATTTTACAAAGCGCATCCACATTTGTTATATCGTCTCCTTCTCTCTATAGCATGGGACCTCCCTCAGCCTCAGTTTCCTTCCCTGTAAAATCACAGTATCAACTTTACCTCCTGGGGGGCATCAGGAGCATGAAATAATGTATGTGGGTGAGACTAGAAAAGTGTTAACAGGGGTATGTACGTGCGTGTGTATCTATCTACATCTGAGTGCAAGTTTTGACTTCTAATTAGTATCTTGAGCGAGTCAATCTTTCACCCGTTTCTCTAATTATAAAATCTGGAAAATGTAGAAGATAAAACATAGCTAAACCGCTGACCAAAAACCTCCACTCCCAGCTCTAGAACTAACAAAAACATGCATGTACATCCGCCTAAACACTTGTGTAAGAATTGCTCACATAGGCACTATTTAACAGCCATAAACTGAAAACTACCCAAACAGACAGCAGTGGAAGAAGGGACAAATGATTGTGGCATATCCATCCAGCAGAATATCACACATCAGTGAGAAGGAATGCCAACTGCCCCCTACACACAACCATACAGAAGAAGCTTCTTATGCTCAACACTGTGATACCACATGTGATTCAAATTTCATAAAGTTCAAGAACAGGCAAAACTCACCTACACGGATGGAAGTCATGTGAGAGTGTTGCCCTTGAGGCAAGGGGATGCAGTGACTGGGAGGGAGCACGAGAGGGCTTCTGGGTGAAGGAAGGTCATGTTCTATTTCTCCAGCTGGGTGTGTTCATCTTTGAAAGTTCATCAGGCTGTACACGTGTTTGGGGCACTTTTGTTTTTGGAAAACGTTTACCCAAAAAAAGTAGTGGTTAAGTGCCTAAGTGCCTAAGAACCTTAGCCACCAGTTCTACGGGTCAAAAGGAGACCCTGGGCTTGTCACTTAACTTCTCTGAGCTGTTTCTTCAGGTGGAAAATGGGGACAAGGTGCGCCTGGCTGGCTCCATTGGTGAAGTGTGCGACTCTTAATCTCGGGGTTGGGTACAGAGCCCTACGCTGGGTATAGGGATTACTTAAGAATAAACTCTTTTAGGGGCGCCTGGGTGGCGCAGTCGGTTAAGCGTCCGACTTCAGCCAGGTCACGATCTCGCGGTCCGTGAGTTCGAGCCCCGCGTCAGGCTCTGGGCTGATGGCTCGGAGCCTGGAGCCTGTTTCCGATTCTGTGTCTCCCTCTCTCTCTGCCCCTCCCCCGTTCATGCTCTGTCTCTCTCTGTCCCAAAAATAAATAAAAAAACGTTGAAAAAAAAAAGAATAAAATCTTTTAAAGGAAAGAAGGGAGGGAGAAAGGAAGAAAGAAAATGGGGATAATAACAATACGAACCTCAAACTGCTGTTATGTATTAGTGAGCTGAACAGAAAGCCCAGCCATATAGTAAATGCTCCATCAATTACAGTTAGTTATAATTAACAGTCCCTCTCCGGCAAACATGATTTAAATTTTTTTTAATGTTTATTTATTTTTGACAGAGGGAGAGACAGAGTATGAGTAGGGGAGGGGCAGAGAGAGAGGGAGACACAGAATTTGAAGCAGGCTCCAGGCTCCGAGCTGTCAGCACAGAGCCCGACGTGGGGCTCGAACTCATGGACTGCGAGACCACGACCTGAGCCAAAGTCGGACACTCAACTGACTGAGACACCCAGGTGCCCCACTGGCAAACATGATTTAGAAGGAACATTTTTATTATTTTTTTTAAACTGTAAATGTTTATTCATTTGAGAGAGACAGAGCATGAGTGGGGAAGGGGTAGAGGGAGAGAGGGACACAGAATCTGAAGCAGGCTCCAGGCAGGCTCGGAGCTTTCAGCACAGAGCTCGACGTGGGGCTCAAACTCACAGACCTGAGAGATCATGACCTGAGTCGAGGTTGGATGCTTAACCAACTGAGCCACCCAGGCACCCTAGAAGGAACATTTTAAATGATGCAATCCAATCTAATCAGCTGAGATTGCTGATGCCCAGAGAGGCAGGTGCCTTGTCCAGGACCACATAGCGAGGGTTGGCACCCCTCGCAGCTCAGCTCAGTGTTTCTACTACCCTGCGCTGCCTCCACCTTCCCCTGTCAAAAGGAGGAGTATATTTCCTTGTCCCTCAAGTCCGAATTCAGCATGGACTAGCTATAGTCAACAGCATGAGGCAGAAATGACAATGAGCCAGTTTCAGATTTAGTCTTGAAGAGGCTGTGCATGTTGCCACTTGCACTCTGCCATTGCCATGAGAACATGTACGGGCGAGCCCACTGGTCCCGAGAGGAGGCGAAGACACAGGAAGCAGAGCCACTTCAGCCAACTGCCCCAGCCAAAGCCAGCCTAGAACAGAGCCCCCCCAACTGACCAACAGATGCATGTGTGAGCCCAGCTAAACCAGTAGAAATGCCCAGCCAATTTCAGATTAAATCAGCCAATCTCCAGATGCATGACTCGTAGTAATAAATGTCCTTTTAATCCACTCAGTTTGGGGATGGTTTGTTACACAGCAATAGCTGACCGATATAGTCCCCTCATTTGCTGAATAACTAAATTCTAATGCATAAACCTAACTCTGCCTTGGCTCTTTTCTCCCTTCTCTGCCCTTGCCACCACTCTCCTGTTTCAGGCCACCATCTTTTTTGGCTCAAATGGTCTCCCTGCTGCCACTCCTGGCCCCTCTCTATTCGCTTACCATATCACATCCAGAATCTTCCTTTTAACTAAAAGTCTGACCACGTCACTCTTTTACAATCCTCTAGTGGCTCCCAAGGCACCTGGGATTCAGTCCCAGCTTCACAGCTTGGTCTAAGAGACCCTTTATGAATTGGTCTTTATTTATATTTCAGCATCATCTCCTGACCCAGCTGGCTGTGACCTTTGTACTCTGGTGGCACAGATTTGGTAGTTTTCATGGCACAGGGTGCCCAGTGCTGTTTCCTGCTCTGAACCTCTGTCCCTGTTGTGTCCTCTGCCTGGAAAGTATCCCCTCTGCTTGCCTAACCCAAATCACACTTCAGGACTAAGCTCTGGTATCTCCCCAGGAGGCCTTCCCTAACCTCCCCCCAGCCCAGCTTGGGTTAGATATCCTGCTTCTGGTTGACCACCACATAGTGCTTACCATGCTGGACTGTCTCCATCACCGGACCTTGAGTGCAGGGACCATGTCTTATTTAACCCCTACAGCCCTGACATCTGACCCAGAGCAAGAGATCGATACCTGTTTATGAAAGTCTCCCTGAACTGGTGAGGAATGGACTCTGCGAACAGAGCCTGGCTTGAGAGGTGGGAGCCCTGAGGTTTTGCTTGGCTCTGTCATGAACTCTCTGTGGCCTCAGATAAGTGAGTCCCTGCTCTGGGCCTCAGTTTCTCCATCTTGAAAATGCGAGGGTTGGACCAGATCAGAGATTCTCTGGCTGTGCATTAGAATCTCCTAGGGGATCTTTAAAAACATACAAATACTGTTTAAAAAAATATACAAATGTCTAGTCCTTAACCCACCTAGAGCCCAGGCACTGTAATTTTTTCAAGCTCCCTAAATGTTTCGAGGAGATTGAGAACCTCTGGCCTGGGTGATCGCTGGTTATCTTTAAAAAGTCCAAGGCAGGCGAAGCCTGTTTTCCAGGCCTTTGCAACAGCCAGGGAAGTATGAGAACTCAGCCTCTTCCTACTTTCAGCTTGGCACTGGGTTATTACCAGCTTTCAGCAGGGAAGGGGCCACCTTGGAAGACTAAGTGTGTTACATAAGGGCTCTTGCCTTTGTGGTTGGTTGACAACTCACTAGATTCTCCCATGCTTGTGCGAAAGTGGGCAAATGGGGTTTTAAACTCTCATCATCTGCCTCTAACTACCCCTTGGGGCAGAGTTAGTATGCCCATTTTACAGATGAGAAAACTGAGGTCTAGAGAAGTGAAAATGACTGGCCTAAGGCCACACAGGTAGTATGTGACACAGCTGGGATTGAGAGCCAGTGCTGAGAAACTCTAGAATAGCCAATCCTGGCCACACATGGCCACTGAGTGCTTTAAAGGTGGCCATTGAGATGTGCTGTAGTGTAAAACACACTGAGTGTCATTTTCCTTTTCTTTTTTAATGTTTATTGACTTATTTTGAGAGAAACAGAGATAGTCAGAGAGAGAGAAAGAGGGAGAGATAGGGAGAATGAATCCCAAGCAGGTTCCACGCTGTCAGCACAGAACCCTATATGGGCTCTCAACAAACTCTGAGATCATGACCTGAGCCAAAATCAAGAGCTGGTCACTTACCCTATTGAGCCACCCAGGCACCCCAAAACACACTGAGTTTCAAATAGTTAAAAAAAAAAAGAATAAAATATCTCACTAACAATTTTTTATATCAGTTGCATGATAATATTTTGGACCTATTGAGTAAATAAAATATGATTGAAATTAATTTCACTTTTTTCTTCTTTTAACACAGCTACCTCTAAATTTTCTAAATCTAAAATGAACTTTGTGGCTTTCTTTTTTTTTAATATAATATATTGTCAAGTTGGCTAACATACAACGTATACAGTGTGCTCTTGGTTTTGGGGGTTAGGATCCCATGATTCATCGCTTACATACAACACCCTGTGCTCATCCCAACAGGTGCCCTCCTCCATGCCCATCACCCATTTCCCCCGCCCCCTACACCCCCCATCAACCCTCAGTTTGTTCTCTGTATTTAAGAGTCTCTTATGGTTGGCCTCCCTACCTCTATTCTTCCCCTTCCCTTCCTCAATGGTCTTCTGTTAAGATTCTCAAGTTCCACATATAAATAAAAACATATATCTGTCTTTCTCTGACTTATTTCACTTAGCATAATACCCTCCAATTCCATCCACGTTGCTGCAAATGGCAGGATTTCATGCTTTCTCATTGCCAAGTGGTATTGCATTTTATGAAAGAGCCTAAATGTCCACCCACTGATGAATGGATAAAGAAGATGTGGTTTATATATACAATCTGGCTTGCTTTCTATTTCTATTGGCTGGCAGTGCTCTAGAACCAGGGGTTCTCAACCGGGGTGATATCGCCCCCTAGGGGTCATTTCGGATCTCGGTCCTCTGGGAACTCCGCACAATCCAGGGGCAGGGTTGGGGCGGAACAGGGGGCTGTGGGGGCGGGGGCGAGACCGGTAGTAGTAGTAAAGTGATGGCCAGTGTTATCAAGAGCTTGTTCTATGCCAGGCACTGTTTTAAGCACTTCTCCTTTATCAACTCATTTAAGGCCTACCACAACCTCTGAAGTCAGTCTTACTGGTATTATTCCCATTTCCCAGGGCAGAGAACTGCGGCTCCGAGACATGGCTGGTCTGAGACTGCAGATCTAGGATAGGAGTCCAGCTTGCTGTCTCCATGCTCCCCCGCTCAGGAAAGGTGAACGAGTCAGTTCCACTCCCTCCTTCGTTGCACAAAACCCGCCCCCCGCCCCCACACGCCTGCACACACTCACAAACTCTTTGTTGGGGACGTGTTCTATGCCAGGCTCCATCACTCCCACCTGAATGAGCTCTGCCGTCAGCCCTCAGCACGTACCTCTCCGCCTGCACAGATCAGAGAGAGGGCAGAAACAGCCACTGCAGCACATCTCACGCTGGAAGGAGCACACGCACTCCCTGGGGACTGTATGGAAAGTGCAGGCCCTGACTCCATGGGACCAGAGCGGGACCTGAGATTCGGCATTTCTGACAAGGCGATGCTGTTGCTTCCTGCACCACAATGAGTTGTGCAAGGGATGAGAGCGACGTCAGCTCTAGGGTTTAAGAAGGATCTGAGCGTCAGAGTGGGAAAGACTCGGGAATCCTCTAGTCCAACTCCCTCATGGTGCTGACAGGGAGAGAGGCCCAGAGAGAGTAAGACACTTGCCCAAGGGCACACAGTGAGTCACAGGCAGAGATCAAGTCTTCAGATTCCCGTCAGAGCTCCTTCCATTGCCTCCCATTTGCAGCAGGAACTTGAGACTCAGGACAGAAGTATCTAGTGGCTCTCGTGGCCGTTTCACACCATATGCTCTTGGCATCCTCAAATCTCCCAGTCATCTCAATCTGAGTTTCCATACTAGGGGAGTAATTCTCAGAGCAGACTGGCGGGGCAGACCACACTCTACCAGAAACCTTTAGGGCTGCACCCCAGGGTCCTGGAGTTCAACCTGCCACTCCCCCATGCTGCACATCTGGGTCCTCAGAGAACACCTGAGCTGATGGAGTGAAACCATTTTCAGGACAAACGAGAGGCTGTCTTCTCCAGACTGGATAAACAAGATATGAACAACAGGAATTCAGTTCCTAGAAATCAAACACTGAATTTGTTAGTGCTTACAGGATCCAAACCTGCTATTCACCATCTGTTCGCCCTGCTGGGAGGCACAATACAGCTGTGTTGGGAGCACAAGCTTCAGAGTCAGGTAGACTGGATATGCTCCCCAGCTCTGCCACTTACTAGCTCTGTGACTTTGGGCAAGTTTTTCTGAGCCTGTTTCCTCATCCATTTAATAGCTTTCTATATTTAAAGCCCGCCACGTGTTGGCATAAGCAACATATGTGGACCCTGGGAAGACTTGCGGTGGCCCCAGGAACACCCTCCTGGAGCCTGGGATGACATGACGGAGATGACATCGGAGCATGAAGGGAGCCACGGGGAAAGTAGGAGGGACGGATAACCTGCCACAACTCTGAGAGCCCCTCTGAAAGTGGCTATGGAGCTGAGCACTGGCAGACAGATGCAGTCAGCAAGTGACACCTGCTCCACAGGACTGAGAGAACCTTGCCCTCCCTGCATCCTGACTCCTTTTTATTCACGTCCTGTTGCTCTCCCATCCAGAATCCAGCCCTTCCTCTCCTCCTCTTATTCACCTGCACTCAGCAGAACACCCCATCTCTGCGTGGCTGGGAACCTCTTCCTGCAAAAACACTGTGGTTCTCACTCTTCTGAGCCTTTGTCCAGGCTATTCCCTCTACCTGGAATGCCCTTTCTCCCATCTCCTCCGCGCTCTCTGGAGATTTCTCTGGACCCAAGAGATGGAACTGGTCACTCCCTCCTCCCCACCCCACTGGGCTCACTTGCTGACTGCCTGTCTCCCTGCAGGACTTGAGTTCAGGAAGGGGGTGAGTGGTATACATGTGTCAGGAAGCCCAGTGCCCTCTGTGTGGGGTACCCCTCATCTACTCATCAACTGCACCTTCACTCCCGGGATAAAATTCAACACTTTCCTTTTGCTGAAACTTGTCCACTCCTTCCACCACTCCTGGGAGTTTGGGAGGTCCCAAACTCAATACAGCCACCTTCTTTCTCATCCACACCAGCCCCTTCTGTTTCCTCCTTGGTAGCCGTTATACTGTTCCCATCCACCCATCCCCAGCACTTGGCATCCTCCCTCTCCCTTCTCTTCCCTCATACTTCCAAGTATGAGCCCGTTGAGGCTAAGAAAGGTAATGCAATCAGCTCAAGGTCACACAGTGCTTAAGTGGCCAGACCCAGGACCTTGCTCTGAGCAGCCCAGACTTCCTCCCTCGCCTCACCTCTTACTCTCCTACAGGTCCTGTCTCCCCTCCCTTGACTTCCCCCCACACATTTGGAGCCACTTGGTTCAGGCTGATTGCCCTCTGCATGGAAGGGCACTCTTGCCTTCATGCATGCCTAATGTAATCTGCTCTCTGTTCTCTGAGGCCCTTCTCAAAAGCCGCTTCCTCCAGGAAGCCTTTTCTGATGAAGCAGAAGCAAAATCTCCCTCCTTTAAACCCTCTCCTGACTCCAGGTTTGTCTGTGCCTCTCATTCCTGGGCTAGAAGCCCCTTGAAGGGCTACCTATTCCCTCCGCACTCCAGTGACTGTGGCACAGTAGGCTTGCAATCAACACAGAACTCCTTTGTGAGGCCCACCTGGGCCCTGGAGAAATCACAGCAGCCCCTCTCTGCAGTCTGAAACTCTCCAACGGCTCCCATCTCAGAACAAAATCCGAAATCCTCACCGCGGCCTACAAGGCCCTATGTTGCCTGCCCCCCACGCCACCTCTCTGACTTCATCTCTTACCGGCTGCTCGCCCCACACTTAAGTATCACCTCTTTGGCAAAGCTTTGCCAATATCAAGTAGTTCTCCTCCTCGATCACATCACCCTGCTTGATGCTCATTTTAGCACTTGAACCTATCTGGCATTTTCTGCTCATCTGTTACTTGTCTCCCCCCTCCACCCCCACCAACTCCCAAAACATACCTTCTGTCTAGCTCATCGCTATATCCCCAGGGTCTAGGACACTGTGAGGCTGATAATACCTAAATGGGTCTATAGCCTGAGGAGAGATCTGAGCTGGAGACAAACTTTTATGAGTCACATGCACAGAGGTGGTAACTAAAGCCAATGGGGTGGATGAGATCACCCAGGGAGAGTGTCTAGCATGAGCAGAGCAGAAGGCCTGGGGGAGCAGAGCAGCTAATGGCTGTAGAAAGGAAGATAAACCCGCAAAAACAAGAGACGAAGAAGGGCAAGTATGACAGTGTTAAATGGCAGGAGCCAGAAGAGAGGGTGTCCAGAGGAAAGGTGCGGTCGGCAGGGTCATCTGCTGCTGAGAAAGTTAAAGACTGAACGGCGTCTGCAGAATTCAGCTTGCTGGAGGATACTGGTGACCTTGGCAGACCCCTGCCCCTCTGTGTGCCTCAGACAGGAGCTATCTGCGATGAGAGGGACCTCTCAGGTCCCAGGAACTCCCAGCTCTGAGGATCTGTATTTCCGCTTATAGTCACATCACTTCATCAAGAACTGTCATCCATCTGGGGCCTTGGGGAAAAGGGACCACCCTGTAAATTTACCCTCATTATTTACCCATCATGTAACTGACAAACTCTAAGAAAGCACGCTGTATTTCCAGGCCTGTACTAGGCACCATGGGGAGGAGAGGAGGCCCTGTGCCCTGCCCAGTCATGTCCAGCTGGCCAGCCCCTCCCTCCTATGTCACCCTCTAGCCAGCATCCTAGCTGGATACCAGTTTTCTCTCCACTTGGACAGGACCAAAGGCTGGAGAAGGCCCAGCTGCTCAAGAGGCCTTGCTTGCTGCTGTTGGTAAAGCGTCCCTCCATGTCGTTGTGAGGAAGGCTGAGACCCCGGCCAGTGGCTGTGCAGTCCAGAGGGCAGCACAGACTGGTGATGTGTGCTCAATTAGAAAACACTGGAGGCTGATTCCAAGGAAGAGACTGAGAGATGACTTTGACCAGAGCAATTATTGCCACTAATGACTGAGCTGTTGCTTGTGGCCAGGTACTGTGCTGAGCAAAGACCACATTTGATTTGCACGGCAAGCCTGGAAGGCTGCATTCTTAACCCATTTCACATGGAAGAAAACCGCGCTCAGAGAGGTTCAGGGCTTCCCCAAGGTCAGGCAGCTAGTAAATAACCAAGCCAGGTTTGCTAATACAGACTATCTGATGGAGAGCACCTGCTCTTAACTTCGACCTTCCCCAGAGCTGGTGAGGCAGGGGACTTTAGTCTTATATCCTCTTCCAAGCAATGCGACCTTGGGCAAGATTTATTCTCCACTCTCCCCATCTGCAGCAAAGCAGATTTCTTTGCGCCCTTCCAGTTCCGACATTACATGATTAGCTAGGATTTGTATAGAACTTTACAGTTTATAAAAAGGCATCCTTATAGCATCTCATTTATTCCCACGGATCCTGCAGGGTGGGAGAAGATGCGCAGATGTGCAAACTTAAGTTCGAAGAGAGGCAGTGACCTGCCCAAGGTCACAAAGCAAGTCAGGGCCTGCCGGGCTTCGGGTCTGGCAACCGAGGCTCCACACTGGACGCTCGCTCATTCAACTCCCCCTCCAGAAAGAACCGGCCCCGCGCTGCGTCGCACGCCACCCTGGCCGGCAGGGGGCAGCGCCCGGCTTCCCTCCGCCTCCCGGGGCCACGCGGGGGCGTCGCAGCCCCCGACCCCGGGGCGCGCCCCCCGCCCCAACCCGTCTCTTCCCGGCGCGGGGCACCCCGAACGCGCGCCTGCACCCCGCAGCCGCCTCCGGGCGCTGTCTCGGCGCCCCCCCCCCCCCCCCCGCGTCCCGGGGCCCCGGACGGCGCCCCCCAGACGCTCCCCGCGGGTCGGACTCGTCCTCCGGGACCACCTGCCCCGCGCGCGCGCTTCCCGTCCGAAGGCGCCAAGAAGGGGGCCGCGCGGGGTCACCGAGACCCCGAGGCGCGGCGCCCTCTCCCGCCCCAGCGCCCGCGGGACGGCCGCCGCGGCCGGACTGGCTGCCGCGAGGGCCCCGGTGCGCCCCTCCCCGGGCGGCACTCGGCTCCGAGCGCTTACCCGCTCCCGGCCGCGCAGGTGCGGACCCCGGGCTCGCCCGCCCGGGTCCTGCTTCCTCGCTTCGCGCCGCGTCTCTCCGCCGGCGGCCGCCGCATCTCCGCCGCGACCCCAACCGAGGTCCCGGCGCCGCCCGCCCCGCCGCCCCCGGGGGCTCGGTCCGGCCCGCGCCCTCGCGGCCCCACCTCCCTCCGCCCCGGCCGGCGCCCTGCGGCTCGCGCTCCGCGCTCCGCGCTCCGCTAACCGCGCCCGCCGCTCCTCCTCGCTCCCCTCCCCCAGCTCCTCCCCCGCGAGGCTCGCTCCCCACTCTGCCCCCCGCCCGCGGCCCGCAGGCTCTGCCCCTTCCAGTCCCGGCCGGGCGGGGAGCTCCGAGCCCCCGCCGCCACCCCCGGCCCAGCCGCAGGGGTGGGTGGGCGCCGGCCCCGCCCCTGACTCCCCGCGCCGCACCTGTAGGAGAGCGGGCGGACTGGGTCCGCAGGGGCGGGTGGGAGGTGGGCCACGCCCAGAGACCCCCAGCCGTACCTCTCTTGCGCCTTCATCCCTGGTGGGATTTTTTTTTCTTCATTTAACAAATAGTGATCTGTGTGTCAGGCATGTTCTAGGCACGGGGGACATAGTGCACAAAACAGATGTGGGCCCAATGGAGCTTACATGCATGTAATAAGTAAAACATATAAAAATGTTTGTAGAATAAAAGGCACGGCAGAAAATAAAGCAGGCAAGGGAGAGAGAGATGAGGTCGCCTCGCTGGGAGAGTGGCGTCTGAGCAGAGGCAGGAGGCGGGGAGTGGACCCCGCAGAAATGTGGGGAACCGGCATTCCCAGGCAGCTACCCGAGGCAAGGACCTCGGGAGGGACTAAAGGAATCGCAGTTGTGGTCGGAGAGGCAGGGGCCGCTCCCGCCTCCTGTGCCGAGATGAATCCGCCCGGTTCCAGACAACCAGGGCTGAGAGAAGACTTGAGAGCAGGGAGAACTGTCCACTGAAGAAGCACAGCCTGGACACGTCTCCTGTCCCGGTTTCACACGGCCCGGCTGGAGCTGACCTTCCAAATCTTCTGGGCTTTTTCGTCTATTTGTTCTTCTCGTATTTTGAAGCCTTGTTATTAGGTAATCCATCCACCATTAGGATTGTCATGTCTTCTTGAATTGACCCTTTTATTATGATGAATGACCTCTGTCCTTGGCAACAGTTTTTGTCCCCAAGTCTCCTTAGGGGGGTATAGGGAGCGGTCAGCAGTGCTGCCTCTGGGTTATTTGCAGCCCACACAACCGTTCGGCATCTGGCCCATCGAACCATCAGCAGTTCCTCTGGACTTTCTAGTGTCCTTCTCTGTCCTCCTGTCTCCACACCTGGCCCTCCCCTGCTTTGTCCACACCTCACCCTCCTGGTTTACCATTTGGTCATTGGCCAGGGACCTCCATCTCTCTCAATCTCTCTCTTTTTTGGAAGGCTGTGATCAATGATCGTTAATAATGCAAAAGTTCTTTTTGTCTTAGTGCAGATCCCAGGCAAGTAAATCACTGGCAAATAGAAGTTATCGGCAGCCACACCTCAGACTCCCTTTACTCTACTCAGGTCCTGGGCTCTTTTCCCAAATAGAAAATAGGAAGAAGGAACAATGCCAAATGTAGGCATTTCCCAAAATAGGTGCTGCTGCTGCTGCTGCCTCAAGTCAAAGCGTCCTAGAAGAGGAAGGGGTCCTGTCTACACAGCAGAAATAATGGGCTGCCGCCAGGGTCCCAGCCTGAGGTCCTACAGTCGGGAAATCCACACGGAGTAAATACACCTGGTGAGGGTCCTCAATGAAAAGCCCCCCGGCAGCCCCAGAAGTTGCCCTGACCAGGGATGAGAACCAGAGGGAAGAGAGACAGGCAAATCTTGTGGGACATCTCAGCATGCTCTAACAAACCGACAGCATTTAACAACAAAAGCAGCCTAATGGTAAATGACTTTGGAAAGTTGGTTTAAGGAAAAGGCTGGGTTGGGGCGCCTACGTGGCTCAGTCGATTGGGCGTACCACTTCGGCTTGACTCATGATCTCACGGTTCTTGAGTTCGAGCCCCTTGTTGGGCTCTGTGCTAATGGCTGGGAGCCTGGAGCCTGCTTCAGATTCTGTGTCTCCCTCTCTCTGCCCCTTCTCCACTTGCTCTCTGTCTCTCTCAAAAATAAATAAACATAAATTAATTTTTTTTAATTTTTAAAAAAAGGAAAAGGCTGGGTCTATTGGGGAGAGTTCCCTTCAGCCTCTCAGCCCTCACCCTGGGCCAGCGGATGTGTTAAGTAAACTCAATCTCCACTCTCAGTAAGCTTACAGTCCAGGAGAGAAAACCCACATGCCGTTATACACAGCACTGTATGGGAGAAGGGAGAGAGGTTGGAGGGGGAAGGGCAACCCCTGCAGTGAGCCTGAAGGGTGAGCAGCAGGCATCTGAACAAAGAAGGGGGAAGGAGAGCAGAGAAGTTTCCAGGTGGGAAGAACAGCGCTTGTAAAGGCATAGACTCTACGAAAAGAATTTGGTTAGGGAAACTGCACGTCAGTAGATATTGCTAGAGTTGGGAGAAGTGGTCAGAATGAGACTGGAGGGGCAGGAAGGAGACAGCTCTTGAAGAGCTTTGAATGGTAGGTGAAGGGCCCCAGGCTTTATCCTGAGAGCCATGGGAGCCAGGGAAGGGCTGAGTCAGGGAGTGGCATTGTTGGACAGCGGCAGACCGGCAGCCTCCGCGACCCTGAATTCTGATACCCAGATGGGCATCATCAACAACTCTGTCACAGTCCCCATCCCTGCTCCTGCGTTGAGAAAACCTGTGGCAATTCCGTGAACAGCTTCCTGCCCCCTGCAAACCGTTGGCCATGCTGCACTAGAGAGGGCTTTCCGAAACACGTGGATTCCTTGTGGACGCCTCAAGCACCTCCCACCCCCCCTGAAGACTCCCAGTCCTGACATTCTGAGCTCTTCCCAGTCTGTTCCCAGTCTGTCTGTCCTGCCTTCTGTAACCTGCCTCATGCTTTTCCTTCCACATGCAGAGTTTTGATCCTCATTTCCGTGGGTCAGAATCCCTCTTGTTTCCAGAATTTTTCATACCTCCTTGACTTACCATGACTCAACCCCTCAAGCCCCAGCTCTGAAACGTCTTCTCTGCAGAGTCCCTCCCATTCTTCTTCTTCTTCCTCTTTTTTAATGTTTATTTTTGAAAGAGAGAGAGAGAGAGAAAACAAGCAGGGGAGGGGTACAGGGAGAGACACACACCAAGTCCAAAGTAGGCTCCAGGCTCTGAGCTGTCAGCACAGAGCCCGACGCGGGACTCGAACTCACAGACGGTGAGATCATGACCTGAGCCGAAGTCAGACGCCCAGCCAACTGAACCACCCAGGTGCCCCCCCCCCATTCTTCTTGAACGAAAGTGGTGCTCCCCCCTTGCAGGTCTGATGGCAGAGTGGGTGTTAGAAGTGTTGACTCAGTGATCAGACTGAGTTTAAATCCTGATTTCCCGGCTCAGTATCTGTGCAGCCCTGGACAAGTTACCTCAATTCCATGAGACCGTTGGCTCATGTGAAGGATGCAGTGCGGTGCCCGGCACACGGTAACCCTCCCTGAGTGTTCCCTATGGCTATAATTGCAGTTGGGATGCAATAACTTTCAGAATTATGTTGTGTCCCTCTTCCCAACATTATGAGTTTTGGAAGGGGAGGGCTTATTCACCTAGGCATGTCCCATGCCTAGACATTCAGGGATGGGTGGATGGATGGATGGATGGATGGATAAATTAATAAAAGAAGTCACCCAGCTCCCGTGGAGTCTCCTCTGCTTGAGAGGTGGGAGACTCTGTGGGAGCCAGGCTTGCCCTATTTTGAACAGGATTGAGTGAAACATGTGTCAGGGTCTAGCGTCTGGGGCAAGCTTTGTCATCAGACAGTCTGTGGTTTGTAATTTCTTCAGGGGAGATCTGTCTAGACAGAGGGGACATCTGCGCCAGGGAGGATCAGGCACTGCATGGGAATCAGAATCCAGATGAGCGCTTTTCAGGGAACCAGAAACCCAACTTTCTCCCTGCTTTCTTCCTTCCTCACCACTCCCAAGTTGGCTGACCAAGTTTGCTGCCTGCTCTGAGCAATGGAGATTAATTCACAGCTTTGGCCTGGGGACAAAAAAGAGGGCCCTTCAGCTAGTGACAAGGGCAAAGGGAAGGATGGAGAATCCATCCAGGAAAGGAAGCAATATTTATTGAGTAGTTTTTATGTGCCAAGCACTATACGAAGTGCTCAACATGCATTACCCTCTCCACAACCCTGTGAGGAAAGACTACTGTGTATTGCCATTAGATGAAGAAACAGACACAGAAGTGAAGTGACTCTCTCTTGCAAGCATAGTGACGGGCTGGGACTTCGGTTATATCTAACTCCACAAGCCCTGCTTCTCACCATGAATCACGTGTCTCATGAACAAATATTTTGAGCACCTTCTCTTTGCACAGTGCTGTGGTAAGTGGTGCGGGGCCAGCAAGGATAATCAAGATGTGATTTCTACTCTCAAGGAGTTTATAACCTGAGGACAGAGGTGAAGCCTTTCTTATCTTTGTGTTCCCAGACCAGTGCCTGGCAATATAGTGAATGCTGAACACAGCACGGATTATCAGAGCCGGAAGGGCCTTTGAAGTTCAAGTATATTGATCCTGTCAACTTACAGATGAGACTTACAAGGAGGAACTGACTGGAGACGATGATCAGGAGCTTTGGGCTGTGTAGACAGACCACCTGGTTTGAATCTCAGCTCTACCACTGACCAGCTATGTGACTTTGGGTCAATCACTTAACCTCTCTGTTCCCCCATTTTCTATGAGAAAGGGGGATAACATTGTGAGAATTAAGTAAGATCATTCATGTGTGGGGTTTCACATAACACTTAACTTGTAATCCCACAACACATTTTGCTCTGATTATGATCAACTAGTCACAAAGTGAGTTGATAACAGATCTGGGCTAGACCTTGTACTTTCTGACTCGTAGTTTAGTGCTCTGTCCAGCTTCCCATGGTTCCTTGTGTGTATTAGAATGTGGTCAGGGGAGAATGGGAGTCACCTAGGAAGGGGGGGTACATCTGATCAGGTGTCTGCTGTCCTTGGGGACAAGTGCCCAGATGTCCCTGAGCCCGTATCTCAGTGCCTCTCACTACTCTTCTGCCCTGTCTTTGCCGCCTCCCACTCCCATAGTCCCCCTCACTCCTAACTGGAACACAGCACCAAGACTCCTGATAACATCCTCCCACCTCCCTTCGCAATTTCCTCTGGAAGCAGCCAACAGGAAATTCCCCAGCAGTGGGGGAATGGATGTCCCAAGGGCGGCTAGTGATACTATCTCTAGCATTAAACCTCTGAACAGGGAGAAGACAGGTCCCACAGGAGAGGTTTCTCTGTTTTCCTCAGGCTTGACTTCTAACCAGAGAATTTAATTAAAAGCTGGATTGCTTCGCCCAGGGACTAGAAATCCAAGGGGACAGCAGGGCTGTCCTAATACTGTACTGTACTAATAAATTAGTAATTTATTTATTACTAATAAATCCTGGTGGCCACCAAGGAGGGAGGGAGGCGCCTCTCTTGGTTCAGGTCTGTGAAGAGTTTAAGCGGCACCAGAGATGTTCAGCTCCCAGGGGACATTTGGTCTGACCCCCAAGGCAAGAATCTTTCCTTACAGGAGCTTGAGAAGTTTTAGATTCTGTGGTAGAAATTGAAAGAAATTTAAACCAGCCAAGGAAGTGGGCAGAGTTTGATATTCCAGGTTGCTCCCACCTGTAACCTCTCCCACTGTCTTCCTGGCACTGCTGGGGATCAGTGGCAAGTCCGTGGGCCTGAGTTCAAATTCTGACACTTTACCTCCCTGAGCCTCAGATTCCTCCTCTGTAAAACAGGGACAACTCCACGGACTCATTCACTTAATCCACCTGTAAAATGAGAATAATATCTTTTCTGCAGAGTTGGGGGCGGGAATAAAAGAGGCAGGATGTGGAAAATAGATCGGAGACAACGCATCAGGAAGAACACGGCCTGGGCTTGAGGTTTGGCCTGGGGGAACATTCTAGCTCTTGCCGCTCCCTGGCTGGTAAACTTGGGCAGGTGGAGCTCTTCTCTGAGCCAGAGTTTTGTCTGTAAAATGGGGACGTTGGTGCCTGCACTGTGTCATAGTGAGGACAAAACGGAACAAGGTAAGGAAATGCCTCGCGCTTCGCCTGGCCGGCTGGGTGCTCTTGAAATGATCGCTGACCGTGAACACCCCTCACCCCCTCCGTCACCACCAGATCCGCAGGTTCTTTCATGGGAGGAAGTGGATTCTGGGGAGGGAGTGTCTGTGGTCTGGCATCACTTCTCACCCCTCTGCTCTCTGAGACGTGGAGAGGCTGGGCAGGAGAGTTGGTCATTTGTGAAGAGGAGGATACATTTTCGTCAGCAGGGCCCACAAAGACTGGAGCTGGGGCCAGACGAATCATCTGCACAAAATCCACTCATCAGTTCTGTTAAAAAATTATTTTATTTTATTTTTATTTAAAAATTTTTTTTTAACATTTATTTATTTTTGAGACAGAGAGAGACAGAGCATGAACGGGGGAGGGTCAGAGAGAGAGGGAGACACAGAATCCGAAACAGGCTCCAGGCTCTGAACTGTCAGCACGGAGCCCGATGGGGGCTCGAACTCTCAGACTGTGAGATCATGACCTGAGCTGAAGTCGGATGCTCAACCGACTGAGCCACCCAGGCGCCCCTAAAAAATTTTTTTAAAAAGCAAGTAGGGCGCCCTGCTGGCTCAGTTGGAAGAGCATGTGACTCTTGATCTCAGGGTTATGAGTTTGATCCCCACGTTGGGTGTAGCGATTACTAATAAACAACAACAACAACATCAACAAAACCCAAACCTTAAAAAAAAAAAAAAAAGTAATATTCAACTTAGCTCTGATCAGTCCTTTCAGCCGGAAGGATCCGTGATTTGTGAATGGGAGTATGCCGCTCCCTCCAGGAATTGATTTTCTGGTATCTCCGTTTAACTCAGGACAAAGCCATCTGAGAAGGGTCTTGATGTTTTTGCCCCCCAGGAGGCCAGGAGGAAGCGTCTAACTCGATACCCGGTTCTGGGCAGTCTTAGAAATCTCTTTGGGGCAACTGAGGCAGGGAGAAATGGAGAAAAGAGCACGGACCTGGATTCGAGCTCTGTTCACCCAAGCCTCTTAGTTCTTGCCAGGTGCCTGGGGCCAGGACCCATCACCTCTCGGGCCCTGTTTCCTGCCTCTCTCTTCTCACTCTCCCCTAGCTGCTCCTTCTCCAGGAGGGCTTCCCCAGAACCCCCTCTTGCTCGTGCTCCAGCCCCCACCCTGTGGTACTCAATTTTTTCTTAACACTTACTTGATTTTACATTTTTATTTTCCATCCACTTCCTCCACTGTTGTCTATCCTGGTTGCCACTCTACCCCTGGACCTAGATCCATGCCAACACAAGCTAGGCGCACAGTAGGTATTTCTTGAATGAATGAAATCATGTAAAACGAGGCTATCACTTACCTTCAAGGACGCTGGTGAGGGATTCAGTGTGTTTACACTGCTGCTCCTTCACTTACCAGCTCTGTGACTTTCCATGGGTTATTTCCTTGCTCATCTGTAAAATGGGCACAGCAAAAGTATCTGCCTGTGTTGTGAGGAGCACATGAGGGGACGCCTATAAAGTATCTAGCAGAGGGCTGGGGGCATAGGAAGTGCTCAGTAAAAATCAAGGATTTGAACAGACGATGGTTGAATTGAAAAGTTCACCTCATATTTGCTTTATATGTGGAGAAAACTCCAGAACTAGTGCATAGGATGGATGAAGATGAGCTTCTGCAGAGGGAGAGACCAGGCAGGAGCAGTGGGGAAGGTGAGGGGAGGAAAATTAGGGCTGTTTCTAAGAGGCACGTTCGGTTCTCGGTGGACCGATCGCAGACTCAGAGGGGGACACAGACAGCACCCTCAGTCAGCCCTGCCGTCCTCCACAGGCTTGTCATTCCTGTCCTCTGAGCTAACAGAACACTCCAGGACAGCACTCCTCTGAACATTTCAATCAATAAGAGAAGTGGCTGAAGCCAGAGAAGCAGATGAGGCCAGGCTGGTGACGAGGCACAAGGCAGGTGCTTAAATAACTCCTTAACTTTCACGACAGCCTTTGAGGAGGGAATCATCATCCCCATTTTATGGATGGACATTGTGAGGCTGCGAGGGCTGAGCTAACTCCCCAGGTCTCCCTGGGGAAAGCTGGGGGGCTGGGGGGTGGGGAAAGAGCCACCTGCCTGCAGCTTACTGGATGTCAGGCGCTGTCATGAGGGGCACTTTCCATACAGTAGCTCCCAACTGATCCACGAGGTCTGTACTTTCTTATTCCCGCTTTACAGGTGGGGAAGCAGCATTGAGACAGCAGTAATCTGCCCAAGGTCTCACCGCTAATAAATGACAGAGCAGCGATTCCAAGGGAGGCTGGGGCCCACGCCCCTCGAATCAGCCTGAGTATTTCTCCGGCTATGAGCTAGCACTCAGAACATCTCCTCTTACAGACTGAGGGGGACAAATGCAATCGGAATTCACAGGGAAGCGTGAGGAAAGGTATGGAGTGTGGCGTGAGACATTGCTATTCCAGAACCGAGACTAAGGACACAAGAGAGAGAGCAGCCAGCACTGTGTGAGGCCCTGCTGATGGCTCCCTCCACAGAGTGGCTCCCCTGTCTCTGCAATTCAAAGGAACTTTCTGGCATGCATAATTAATTGACAGACACACCTGAGATTCCTAAGCATTCTTTTAAAACCTCAGGTGTTCCCATGGAGCGTCTGGCTGGCTCAGTCTGTGGAGCTTGCGCCTCTTGATCTCCGGGTTGTGAGTTTGAGCCCCACTCTGGGTGTAGAGATTACTTAAAAGTAAAAACCTCAGGTGTAACTTTCGAAACATAAAGAGCCTTCCCAAAAGACAATTTGGGGAAATTAGAGCCGATTTTCACCCCTCCAGCTGGAGAAATCTGAACAGGTTAGTCATACCCAGCATCAACGAGGGTGTGGGGACGCGGGGCTCCTGGGGGAAGCACGGCTGGGACTTATTTGGAACTTATTTGGAACAAGTTGACAGCAACCATCCAAAGTCGAAGTGAGCATGCCTTTTGGCAATGCCATTGCTAAATATCATCTTACAAAAGAACTCTCCCACATGCACACGGATGTGTGTTTATCATGGTGGGGGAAAAAATAAAGATGACCTAAATGCCTTTGCATTTCTTTTGGTTAAACCAATGATATTATATCTACATGATGAGCTTCTATAAAACAGTTAAAAATAACTTGATAGATCTTGGGTGCCTGGTGACTCAGTCGGTTAAACATCTGACTTCAGCTCAGGTCCTGATCTCACAGTTCGAGAGTTTGAATCCTACATCAGGTGAGCTTGAGCCCCGCTTCAGGTGAACTCTGCTTCTCTCTCTCTCTCTCTCTCTCTCTCTCTCTCCTTCACTCACTTGCTCGCTCTCTCTCCCACCCCCCCCCCCCAAACTTGGCTGGGGTGCCTGGGTGGCTCAGTCGGTTAAGTGTCTCAGGTCATGATCTTGCAGTCCTTGGGTTTGCAGCCCATGTTGGGCTTTGGGATGACAGTTCAGAGCCTGGAACCTGCTTTGGATTCTGTGTCCCCCATCTCGCTCTTCCCCTCCCCTGCTCACGTTCTGTCTCAAAAATAAATAAATGTGAAAAAAAATTTTAAACAACTTGATCTCTGTGTATCGATACGATAAACTCTCTGGGTGAAAAAAGCTTATGTGAAAAAAGCAGGTTATGGAAGAGTCTCTGTGGTGTGATCCATTCATGTGCCTCAAACTACATTTGTGTATATTTGCAACCATAAAAATGCACGTAAATGCCAGAAAAGCAGCTGGGAAGGAATCACACCAAGCTGTTCACAGTGGTCAGCTAGGCGGGGAGAGGATGTCATGAGTGCGAAAGCCTTTTATCTTGTACTCTCTTACATATAATATATTGGTGGCATTTGTAACTTATGTGACTTTACATATATAAAATACATTTATGTGTAACATAAATATATTAAATAAAAGAGGAAAAAATTAATATGAGGCTTTCGAGCAAGCTACTTCTTTACATCGACAAACCTCATGCTCCACATTGTGTAAGAGAGGTTACTAAGGTAACTTCTGGCTCTAAAATTCCACAAATACTTAAAAAAAAAAAAGCACTTTCAGTAAAGCAGAATACCTTTTTTTTTTAAGTCTATTTATTTTGAGAGACAGAGAGAGCAGAGGAGGGGCAGAGAGAGAGGGAGAGAAAGAATCCAAAGCAGGCTCCGTGCTGTCAGCATGGAGCCCAACGTGAGGCTTGAACTCACCAATCATGAGATCATGACCTGAGCAGAAATCAAGAGTCAGACGCTTAACCGACTGAACCACCCAGGTGCCCCAAACAAAGAATCCTTCTAAACCAAAGCTTTCCCAGCCTGGCTTGAGTCAGGAGCATCTGCGAATCTGGTCAAGCATCTCCAGGGAGTCTGAATCTGTAAGGCTCCTCTCCCAACTACCGATGAGTTATTTTGTTTATTTTTTATTCATTTATTCATTTATTTAACAAACGTGGTAACTGAAGGCTCAGAAAGGGAAAGAGACCTTCTCAAAGTCACAAAGCAAGTACTCCCCCCCCCCCGACGTTTCCTCCCCTCCTGCCCCAGGCTAGAAGCAAAAAAAAAAAAAAAAAAAAAAAAAAAAGCTTTCCCTTCCCCCCGCCCTTTCCCAGAAACCCCATATTGGACCAGCTGTCAGCGACACAGAATTAAACTTCAGACATTCTAAAGCAGCTCCAAAGACATGTCCTACGTGGAGGAAGAGTGTCCTCTGAGGAAGATGCTAAATTGCCTTAATTATGATTTTTTCGAAAGCACACCGTGCCCATCTGCTTTCGTGGTGGGGGGTGTGGACTCATGTTCAGCACAAAAACAAATCAACCCAAATGCAAACACAATTAGCAGGTCCGTGCAGCTCTGTAATCTACAGAAAGGGGGGGAGTGGTGCCCACAGTTGGGCAGCAGATCAGCTGAGCTCCAGGGGTTCCTCTAGAAGCAGGGTTCCAGGTGGAGCATTATGCAGAGGCCACAGCCAGTATGGACTCTCGACAGCAGGCGTGGGATGCGGGTGGAGGGCACAGTGCAGTTCTAGGGAGGGGCTGCAGGAGTGGGGGCCCCCGGTTGGGGCAGTGCTGACTCCATGTCACTTAATAAGTGTGAAAAGCAGAAGGGACTCTGGGAAGGCAGCATGGAAAGAGCACACAGTACAGAATCAGACAGCTCTGGATTCAAAGCCTGGCCCTGCCACTTACTGGCTATGTGACCTTGGACAAGATAGGTAGCCCTTTCTGGGGCTTCCGCTTCAGTGAGACGGAGGCAGTAACAGCTCTGTCGTAATCGGAGGGGAGGAGGAGCGGGGTGACTTATGCAGCTTGGAACATGAAGCCAGATATGGTTAAGTGCTTAAGAGTTAGTGCTTCTCTTCTCATTATTCTTCACCCACCCTTTCCTGAAAGGCCTAGGGTCGACGCCCTCATTCTTTCTCAGGCAGGAAGGGCGCAGAGAGGAGATGAAACAATTTCTAGAAGGGACAGCAACTTAACCTGTGTTCCCGAGGGAAATCTTCACAACCTTGGAGGAAGTCCCTTCACCCCCTTCGGACTCAGCTTTCCCAGTTAGAACACAGTTGTTTTGTTTTTATTTTTTTTTTTAAGTAAGCTCCACCCCCAACGTGGGGCGCAAACTCATGACCCCAAGATCAAGAGTTGCATTTGCTCTGCGGACTGAACCACCCAGGCGCTCCTGTAACACGAAGTCTGAAGGACATTTCTGCTCTGACCACCTTTGATCTGATGATACATGATGACAGCCCCAGGCTGCCTCCAGAGTTCTTCCGGATGGGATGACCTCGGGGGAGTAGAAATCCCCAGACACTTGCTCATCACTGGAAGAGTCTGACCAGGACTATTAAGGGGTGGGCTGAGGACAGTTCTGGGGCAAAGAAAGGACAACTTGTCCAGTTTTTTTTTTTTTTTCCATATAGACGTTGATGGGGTTGTTGATAACAGCAGCTTCTGTTTTTTGAAACCTATTCTGCACCAGGCACTATGTTGGGCATTTTACATATACACCATCTTTCACCCTTGTTATACTGCTGGAAAGAAATGACCCCATTTCAAGGATGAGGAAACAGATTTCGAGATCTGTTTAGAGATTTAAGATCAAGGCAGACATGGGATTTGAACCCAGGAAGCTTGGTCATCACATTTCCGTGCTTCACGCCGCACGACCAGCTGGGAACCGCTTGAAATGAGGAAAGAAACGTGCAGATTTCCTCCTACATGTTAAGTAGCAGGCTAGACACTATGTGTATTTCACTTAAACATTACAATAATCTTGTAACATAGCCATTGATCTTCCTGTCTTAGAGATGGACAGACTGAAGTTCATCGAGGCGAAGAAACTGGATTCAGGGTGTAATAACACAAAAGGGCTAGCTTAGGGGCTCCCAACCGGTTTCTGTGCCGTGGCCCCTTTGGCAATCTGGTGAAACCTATGGACTCCTCCTCAGAACATGTTTTCAATGCATAAAATAAAACATATAGTGTTGCAAAGGAAACCAATTATAATGAAATACAGTTGTCACAATGTATTTTCTTAAAACCATGACACAAGAAAAGTGCTTCTTTATTAACACATTAAATAACAAGTATCTGGCGGCTGGTCTAATAACTATCCTCATTCCAAAGTCGTGATGATCATGAGCAATATTTCAAGATATCTGCAATAACCATAATATGATACCAAAATATCCATGATTTTTTATTGGAGACAAAGCCACAGGAATTGCTAGTAATATGTGGTTTATTGCCTTCATTCATAACGGAAGTGATGCTAACTTTCAGATAGAAGATAGTGAAAACACAGATGTGATTTTCCCCTATTCAAGTCCGTGTTCTGCCTGAATTCTGTCCATGGAGCTCTTGGGGGGGTGGGGGTGGGGCTATAGACCCAAGTTAACAGCCACTGCTTAGATTATAACTGTGGTCACTAGAGCTGTATGGGAAATCAGACATTGTTGTGCTTTGGTAATATACCAATGGCTAATTTCACTGGAGACCAAATGTTCGACCAAGTGGGTGATGCTGTCCAACTTCATTGTGCACACCTGGGGGAAAATGCCTTTTGTTTGACCCATTCAAGGCAATAGGACCACCGAGAGATACATGATACTGATGCAGGGAGGTCCCACCTGGGCCAGACCTGTCCTTGCTGGTTCTTGGCGGCTTCACTGGGTGGCTTGAGTGCGTGAAAATGTGCAACCCCAAATTTTTCACACCATCTTAGGCCCTTTATCTCAGTCCCGGCTCTGTTTCCAATAGATAAGATTTCTTCTCTCTTCAATTGAAGACTTCATTCAATAGAGATTAAGGCCTACCATATGCCATGGAGTATAGCAAGCACTGAGAATGCATTCATTCATTTGATTTGTATTTACTGAGTGTATTGTTAGTCAAGACTCTTTTGAGACTAGCACCCCTTCAGGTATAGCTGGATCCAGGCTCTGTTTTCCACTCTATCAGATTCACTCTCACACAGGCTCTCCATGAGTGTAGTAAAGCAGCCACCAGCAACTTCAGATGACTGTCTCCCCTGTTTAGCTACCTCAGTAGAAAGAAAATGACTCTTTCTCAATAGCTCCAGAAAAAAGTTTTGAAAGCGGCTCTCAGTGGATCAAGCCGGGTCACGTATCTGTGAAGCAACTACTGAGGCAAAATGGGTGGGATATGCCTGAGTTACGGCTGGAGCCGGTCCTACCTGAACCACAAGGCTTGGGGAGGGGGTGCCCCAAGGGAAAACCAGGTCACTGACGTGGATGCTGATGGGAAAGGACAACAGAGGCCCTCTGTTTTGATTGCCTCCTATTCACCTGCTTGATGAGGGAGGAACCCTGCCCTGAACAGTACGAGATGGCTAAACACACGTGACCCTGACACAGCACAGATGAACTCAAACAAGAAGCTATTAATCAAACATACTCCTAGCCCTGGAGGAGGACACAGCCTGCCCCTCAAGGCCACATGGGTGTCGCACTCAGGGACAGGGTGAACCAGCAGGGGCTGTGGGAGGTACGCTTTGTAGTAAACCAGAAGGTGGGGTGACACCTGGTTTCCTGGGGAGGATGTGATTAGCTTCTTTGAATAATTCCTCAGGCTGGCAGGGAGTTGAATTCAGTTAGGTTGAAGACAGGTGGGCAGCTGGCCCGACGGATAGGGGAACTAGCGGGGTGGGGAGCCATTCCCGCTGGGTGATGGGTGTATCTGGAGCAGGGGAAGCCGTCTCTGAGGCCCTCTGAGGCTCAAAGATGTCAGGGCAGCACAGGACACTTTAGACCTTCTAACACGCCCTCTGAAGGGCCTACTATGTGCCAGGTGTGCTCGCTTTTCGGCTTGGGAGCTACTGGGATGGAGATGTCTCAGACATTTGCTGCTCCTGACTTTGATCTGCCTCCATTAGGTCTATCCTGGATCCAACTTTCTAAAGCTCTTCCTACTTGGCTGCCCTCCACTTGAATACGTCTGCGAAATCTTGACCCACTGTCAGACATTTAGAACTTGCTTCCTCAGGGCGCCTGGGCGACTCAGTTGAGCATCCGACTTCAGCTCAGGTAGTGATCTCATGGTTCCTGATTTCAAGCCCCGCTTCAGGCTCCGTGCTGACAGCTCAGAGCCTGGAGCCTGCTTCAGATTCTGTCTCCCTCCCTCTTTCTGCCTCTCCCCTTCTCGTACTCTGTCTCTCAAAAATAAACATTAAAAAAAATTTTAGGTCTATGCAAAAAAAAAAAAAAAAAAACAAAACCCAATCTTTAGAAAAAAGAAATTGCTTCCTCATATGGAGTTATCCTTGTTTTGCCCTAACTTCAATTTAAAAAACACTTACCCACTGAGTGACTCACAGAGTCTAAAATATTTACTATCTGGCTCTTTACGGAAAAAGTGTGCCAATCCCTGGTCTAGCTTAGCAGATCTCAGTCAAGAGGATGCCAACACAGTCAGCAAGGCTGAGTTCAAATCCAGACCTAGCCGTGTGGTCTTGGCAAGGTTATATCACCTCCTTGGGTCTGTTTCCTTGTCTGGAAAATGGAGATGAGAACAGTACCTACCACAGGTTTCTTTTGGGGTTAAAAGTGTTCTTGATTTAAATACTGGTGATGGTTATCCACCCTTGTGAATGTACTAAAAATCAGGGAATTGTACACTTAAAAAAGTTCTTTTTAATGTTTATTATTTTTGAGAGACAGAGTGCAAGCAGGGGAGAGGCAGAGAGAGAGGGAGACACAGAATCCCAAGCAGGCTCCAGGCTCTGAGCTGTCAGCACAGAGCCTGAAGCGGGGCTCGAACTCACAGATCGCTAGATCATGACCTGAGCTAAAGTCAGCCGCTTAACCCACTGAGCCACCCAGGAGTCCCAGGGAGTTGTACCTTTAAAGGAGTAAAGTTTATGATCTATGAATTAGATTTCAATAAAAAAAGAAAGCAGTGCCTGGGTGGCTCAGTTGGTTAAGCATCCGACTTCGGCTCAGGTCACAATCTCACGGTTCATGAGTTCAAGCCCCACATCAGGCTCTGTGCTGTCAGCTCAGAGCCTGGAGCCTGCTTCGGATTCTGTGTCTCCCTCTCTCTCTGCCCCTCCCCTGCTCTCAGTCTGTCCGTCTCTCTCTCAAAAATAAATAATAAACATTACAAAAAATTTTAAGGAAAAAACCCTATTTCCAAAAGCTGTCATAGGGATTAGACGAGATAAGGTAGAGTATAGCACCTGACCCAGAGTAGGTGATTTTTATCACCACCACCCCTGCCACCAGCATCATCTGGAGGTGGGGAGTCTCCTCATTTGAAACAAAGCAGTGTAAAAAGATCTGATGAATTGACTTCTGCTATTTTCCCTTTCACAATACCTAGAACAGTAAAGCATCTGGCAGGCAAGCAAAATCAGCATTCACACTGAAATTACATTATCCAAATTTACTATGTTTATCTTGTAAGATAAAAATAAATGTCTTTTCCTTAAAATATTGTCAAGTTTGACAGATTTGACTATACACACAAAAAATAAACTTTTCTCTATGGCACATGATACTATAGACAAAGTCAAAATAACAAATTAGGGGGAAATACTTCTACATAAAACAAAGGATTGATACCTAAGAAGTAACTAGGAAGAAGACAAAAACACTCACTGAAAAATAGGCTAAGAACACAGACAAGTCATAGAAGTTGGCTGCAAATGGCCAAAAGGCTTATGAAAAGATACTCAGCCTCACAGAAAAGTCAGGGGAACACACATTCAGAACCAGAAGATGCTATTTTCTCCCATCGGATTGGCAAAAATGTCAGAAATTAATAAGATAATAAGAGTAACATAAAATAAAAATAAGTGTGGGCCCACAAACTGCCACAACCTTTGGGGAAATAATCTGGCACGATTTATTAAAATTTAAAGCAGACACACCTTTTGACCAGGCCATTCCGCCTCTAGGAATCTGCCAGATGGCAGTAAAGCATGACCACCTAAAGATGGGCGTGCAGGAGACTCACCGACGTACTCTTCATCACAGCAGAAAGCAAAAAGCTGGAAGCCACCTAAAGGTCCATCGGGGAGAAAAGGGCTGAGTACATCAGTCCACCTTCTCACCACAGACCCTCCTTGACCACAACAAAGAATGAAAATGTTGCATATGGATAGGAATAACCTCTAGACATGGATTAAGTTTAAAAAAAGCAAGATGCGGAACTGTATATATTATATGGTTTGTACACATAATAATACATTGTTACATAAAATAGGAGGGACAATATTGCCTAGACACGTTTGCTTATCCCGGCTTCACATAGCTCTGCTCTGGCGGGCACACAAGAAAGGTGAGCCCTGGTGGCTTCTGGGGAGCCGACCGGGTGCCTGGAGGAGAGGGGTGGGAGGGAAACTCATCTTTGAATGCACTTGTGTATGTTTGGAATTTTGACCAATGGGAATCTTTAGTTATTAACATTTAAAAAAAATTTTAATGTTTATTTATTTTTGATAGAGAGAAAGAGACAGAGCACGAGTAGGGGAGGGGCAGAGAGCGAGGGAGACACAGAATCCGAAGCAGGCTCCAGGCTCTGAGCTGTCAGCACAGAGCCTGACGCGGGGCTCGAACTCACAAACCGCAGGTTCATGACCTGAGCCGAAGCCGGACGCTCAACCGACTGAGCCACCCAGGCGCCCCAGTTATTAACATTTTAATTAAAAGAATACACGGATCTAAATATATTGGAGAGGTGTCCATAATACATTGTTAAATGAAAAAGTATGGGGGCGCCTGGGGCACATCTGACTCTTGATTTTGACTCAGGTCCTGATCTCACCGTGGTCGTGAGATCCAGCCCCGAGTGGGGCTCCATGCTGCTGAGAGGGCTTAAGATTCTCTCTCTCCTTCTCCCTCTGTCCCTCCCCCTCTTGCTGTCTCATGTTCTCTCTCTCTCAAAAATAAATAAATAAAATTTTAAAAAATTGAAAAAGTATGTTCCAGAACAATAAAGAATTATTATTATTATTTTTTTGTGTAGAAAAAGAAAGAAGAGGGAGGAAGGGTTGGAGGGAGAAAGGGGGGGAGGGAGGGAGGAGGGAAAGAAGAGGGAGGAAGGGTTGGAGGGAGAGAGGGAGGGAGGGAGGAGGGAAGGAAGGAAGGGAGAAAAGAAGGAAGGGAGGAAGGCACGGAGGTCTCTAACACTATACACACATACATGCATATGTATTTGTTTAGGGATTAAAAAGAAAAATTTTTTTTTTACGCATAACCATGCATAGCTTTTCTAATAAAAAAAATAAATCGCCATTGCTTTGACTTGTTTTGTTTTTTAGTCACAATGCTTAATTTACTTTGAGCTGAGGTGTCTGATCTGGAAGATTTCCATGCAAACTCCTGGTTGTCTGAGCCTCGGCGGGAAGGGCTTCTCTCTGCTGGTTGAGTCTATTCCAGTAGGACACGCATTGCTTTCTTCGTCCTCAGGAGTTTCAGGTTCTCTGTTTTTAACCCAGCAGGCTTGGCCCTCTCCCTTGCCCAGCATAAGAAACATGCATTCCCCCTGTGTTAATGGATTTTGGGGGTGTGTGTTCAGGAAACAGAACAGGGGAGACACAAGCAGGGTGAGGAGCAGAGGGACCCTGTTCTGGGATGCTGTGTCAGCCTCTGCCCTCAAGGAGGTTGGCTGGGCAGAGTTTCTTCCAGCTGCCCAGGTCTGTCGACATGTATAGTCCCCGGAGAGCTGTTCCGGCTCCCGGAGAGTCACATTTTCATTATTTCTGGAAGAGTTAGTTGGTGACTTTGTTCCCCAGTGACATCCCTTCGGCACTTTGCTCTCACAGTGTGAAGGGCTGGGCTGAATCTCAAATGGCTAGTCCCGGTGGGCTTTCCAGCCAGCCTGGTTTCCACGGACCTGCTGGCTCTCCCAGATTAATTTACTGGGTAAGAGCTCCAGGGTCCGACAGACCCGGTCTTCAAGTTTACTTCCACCATACACCACCTATGGGATTCTGGGCGGGTGATTCACCCTGTCTAAGACTCAGTGTCCCCGTCTGCAAAATGGGGGTGAGGCGACAAAGCTCCTTTCCATGAGGACGCCGTGGGGGGAAATGAAGCTGCCAGCCCGGCATGTGGTCGATAGGACAGCTAAGTCACTGGCCTTTGGCACAGTGGGGTTACAGCAAGGGGCTGTGATGCTGTGGGGTTATATCAAGGAGGGTGACACTGTGGGGTTATATCGAGGGGGGTGACACTGTGGGGTTACATTGAGAGGGGTGACACTGTGGGGTTATATCAAGAAGGGTGACACTGGAGAGTTGCAATGAGAGGGGGACACTATGAGGTTGCAGTAAGGGGGTGACGCTGTGGGGTTATAGCAAGTGGGAGTGGCAATGTAGAGCTATAGCAAGAGAGGGGTGACGTTGTGGGGTTGCAGTAAGGGGGTGACACTGTGGGGTTATATCAAGGGGGGTGACACTGTGGGGTTATATCGAGGAGGGGTGACACTGTGGGGTTACATTGAGGGGGGTGACACTGTGGAGTTATATCAAGAAGGGTGACACTGGAGAGTTACAATGAGAGGGGGACACTATGAGGTTGCAGTAAGGGGGTGACACTGTGGGGTTACAGCAAGGGAGGGTGACACTGTGGGGTTACATCAAGGGGGGTGACACTGTGGGGTTACATCGAGGGGGTGACACTGTGAGGTTACAGCAAGGGAGGGTGACACTGTGGGGTTACATCGAGGGGGGTGACACTGTGGGGTTACAGCAAGGGAGGGTGACACTGTGGGGTTACATCGAGGAGGGTGACACTGTGGAGTTACAGCAAGGGAGGGTGACACTGTGGGGTTACATCGAGGGGGGTGACACTGTGGGGTTACAGCAAGGGAGGGTGACACTGTGGGGTTATATCGAGGAGGGGTGACACTGTGGGGTTACATCGAGGGGGTGACACTGTGAGGTTACAGCAAGGGGGGTGACACTGTGGGGTTATATCGAGGAGGGGTGACACTGTGGGGTTACATCGAGGGGGTGACACTGTGAGGTTACAGCAAGGGAGGGTGACACTGTGGGGTTATATCAAGGGGGTGACACTGTGGGGTTACATCGAGGGGGTGACACTGTGGGGTTACAGCAGGGTGGGTGACACTGTGGGGTTACATCAAGAGGGGTGACACTGTGGGGTTACATCGAGGGGGGTGACACTGTGGGGTTACAGCAGGGTGGGGGGAGATACTATGGAAGGAAGGGGATACAGCCTGCCTCTGGCTCTAATTGTACTGTGACCCATAGTGTGACCTCATGGGTGTAGGTGGCCAGGGACAGCGCACAAGTGCTTTTGTGGGGGTTTGTGGGCCTGAGCATGAGGGAAAGGGTGTCTAGAGTTGTCCCTCTGCGAGGGCTTAACGCCACTGGCTGGTTGGGCCAGAACTGCAGGCTGACTGTGTGCCATCTTGAAGCCCACACAGCTGGAAGGGAGGGGCTGTCTCAGCAAAGGCTCTGAGGCCCAGTTGATAAAAATAACCCTCCAAGTCCCTCATGGGGCACAGGCAGCACCCCCGCCCCTGCTCCTCACACCTCAAGTGAGATTAGACAAGCAGAGTCATTAATTATTTCAGAAATAACCGAGGCAGCACTTGCTACCCCAACAGCTGAGGCTCCAGATGCCCAGTTGGCTCTAATTATTTTTCAGGGAAATAGTTGCATCCATCAGTCACAGACCCGTTCGGCTCAGTGCTCAGTGGTAGGCTGGGCTGGGTGAGGGGACGGTGCCTAATTCCAGCCTCTGCTCTGGGGCGCTGACTCAGTGGCAGGACGGGGCCTTTGGGCCTGGGAAGGACTGCGGCAGCTGGGGCAGAGAGCCAGGATTTGCATCCAGGCCCCTCACATCTTAGCCATGTGACCTTGAGCAAAGTCATACCTCTTGATTCTATTTCCTCATCGTAGACTATTGGTCAGGAGTTTGGAAACACCATCCTGTGGAAACAGTGGGACCATCTGGAACAAGGTCCGGGGAAGCACAATGGCTGCCTGGGGCCAGCCAGTGGTCACTGGCAAATGGGACTCTCGAGGGTCCCAACCCAGGGGTGTCACCTGTATCTCTGCCCTCCTTCCCAGAGCTTCCTATGGTTCTCTCCTTTTCCGGGCCCATCTCCAGGGGCTACATGTGTTTGGTGGCCGTACTCTTCCCGCCATCCTGGAGCTAAGCCTTCCACCTGCCCAGCCGACCAGCCATCTCCATGAGACTTTTGCCAGGCTCCGTGACTAACTACTCCCAGAGCAGGCCAGATGGTGACACAACTGAACAATGAGCAGGTGTACTAGATGAACCCCAACATCGGGGAATGGAAGGATTCTCTTTTTATGCCGGAGCCCCTCTGAATTCTGGGAGCTTCTGCTTGGAATTTTGGCCATTCCCAACACTTCCGTAGTATGACGTTTCCAAATTCCTAACCAATAGCCATGTCTAAAGCAGGTTCAAATAGAGGCCCCCCCATTCTGATTGGCAGCAGTGGCCTGGTAGCTGGGCTCAGATCCCCAACCCACCGCTTACAAGTTGTGTGACCTTGAGTAAGTTGCTTCACCAACCTGTGACTCAGTTTCTCCATATGAAAAGTGGGGATAATGCTGTATCAATATAATGGGGTTGTAGGTGTGAAGTTTAACTGAGATAATGTAAGTCAGTGCTTGCCTCTTGCCAGGCCCATTATAAGCGCTCGGTGACGGTCAGCTAAAAGAGAACCACAATAGGTCACTACCACATACCACGTATCTGTCCCCCTACTTAGAGTGCAAGCTTGTTGAGAACAAGGATGGTGGCTATGTTATATCCTGTTCATGAAGGATACTAAAAAGAATGAAATCTGTTGAATTCAGAAATGTGAGTAGGATTCTAATTCTTTTTTTTTTAATTTTTTTTTAACGTTTTATTTATTTTTGAGACAGAGAGAGACAGAGCATGAACGGGGGAGGGGCAGAGAGAGAGGGAGACACAGAATCGGAAACGGGTTCCAGGCTCCGAGCCATCAGCCCAGAGCCCGACGCGGGGCTCGAACTCACGGACCGCGAGATCGTGACCTGGCTGAAGTCGGACGCTTAACCGACTGCGCCACCCAGGCGCCCCTCTAATTCTTTTTTTTAATGTTTATTTATTCATTAGAGGAGGGGAGGGACAGAGAGAGAGGGAGACACAGAATCCGAAGCAGGCTCCAGGCTCCGAGCTGTCAGCACAGAGCCCGACATGGGGCTTGAACCCACAAACTGTGAGATCATGACCTGAACCAAGATGGAGAGTCAGAGGCTTAACCAACTGAGCCACCCAGGTGCACCAAGAATTCTAATTCTTGATGTTCATGCTTTGGAGTTTTGGGATTCGTGTTCTGAATGAGTGATATTTTAGTGCTTGATTTTAGGCTCATACTTCTCATATTCTTCTCACACCGAATTGCACATTGTTGGACTTGTCCTTTTTAGCATTTAATTATGTAAATTTGCATCGAATGTTTGCCTCTCTTGCTAGGCTATAAAATCCATGATGGAGGGGCCCTGTTTACTTTGATTATCTCCAGCTACCCACAGGCGTAGGGCCTGGCTCCCATTAGACACTCAGTGAATATCTGTCAACTGGCGGATGATTCACAAGCTTAGCAGAAGGTGTGCTCCGTGAATACAGAAGCCTTGCTTTTTACTTTTTATTTTTTTAAAGATTTTATTTTTAAATAATCTCCACATCCAACGTGGAGCTTGAACTCGTAACCCCAAGACCAAGAGTTGCACACTCTACTGACTGAGCCAGCCAGGCGCCCTGAGAAGCCTTGCTTTTATTTATTTATTTATTTATTTATTTATTTATTTATTTATGTTGAGAGAGAGAGAGCATGCGCACGTGAAGCAAGTGGGGGAGGGATAGAGATTGAAAGAGAGAGAGAATCTCAAGCAGGCTCCACGCTCTGTGTGGAGCCCCATGCAGGGCTGGATCACACAACCAGGAGATCATGACCTGAGCTGAAATCAAGAGCTGGCTCTCAACAAACTGAGCCACCCGGGCGTCCCAAGAAGTCTTGCTTTTTAAAAAGACCAATGCAACACTAGCAAAATGTTAATGTTCTATATAATACCATATTAAAATATACATACACAGTTAGAGGAAGCATTAGTTTAATACAAGTAGCCAGGGATCATTAGTTCTTCACTGTTATTTATTATCTCTAGGCTTAACCTTGGCTTAGGGCTAGAAGAGAAAATATCTTCAACTCACTTTTCATCTCTTACCTGTCTAAAACTTCCTGGGGCGTATGTCTAAACGTCTCTGTGGGGCTTAAAAACCCCTTAACGAGAGCCCTGATGTAGTTTTCTTACTGGCCAGTGGTGTCCTCATTGCCATAAATACTCTATACTTTTAGTTGGGAGTACTAATTAGCTTTACTGTTTTCCCTTTTTTCTTTACTCCTATTCCCCCTGTTCCCCCCCGCCCCCGCCATCTCAATCTGCACACCGAAGAAAAAACAAGAAAAGAAAGAAAGCCCCAAGTTATGCAGTCTCTGCCCTCACCAGACAGACCATGACCCTTCTAACCTGTCTTTTTTCCTGAGCAGAAAAAGACTTCTCTTCATTCTGTTAGCCCTTCTTTAGTTTAGTTTTTTTTTTTTTTTTTTCCTGCCTGTCTCTCTCTTCTTTTTTGGAGGAAACTGCTCCTAGCGTCTCCCCTTCCCTCCTGACCAATTACTTAGCTGGGCATACCATAAAATAAAGTTTACATTAAATTGTTTCCATGGCAACCTCCCACACTGGCTCTCTGGCTCCAAAGCAATCATATCCCCTTTCCAGTTGCAAATTCAAGCTTGCCAAAAAAGTAACGTTTCCTTTAAAAGACACAGAACTTAGCAAGGTTTGTAAAGAGAGATGAAGTGGTTGTACAAGACTGAGGTCCCTGGATGGAGAGCATGAGATGAATTTCTGAAAAAAACCCTCTGCAAATCATGGCTATTTACATTGTGCTAAAACCATTTTAAGTCTGCATAAGAAAGCTTGTTGAATTATAAATATCAGGGAGAGCTCTCATTTTCGGAGCACCACCCGCTACGTGCTAGACGTTGGAGTAAGTGCTTTGCATACATGAATTGCCTCCTTCAATTTACCCTTGTTACATCCTGCAGAGATTTTTGCCCACAGATTGTCATTAGAGCCACCAGGCATCTACTCCCATGGAAATTGTTTCGGCCCCCAAATTAACTACTTGGAATGGAAGCTTTCATACACGTACTTCCTAATAAGAATAACAGCGGCCATTTACTGTGCCATGATCATTGCCAGGAGACTTGGCCACATCCTCTCAGTTAACCATTAGATTAAGTAGGTGGTGTTATCCCTCTGTGATAGGTGGGGAAACTGAGGCTCGGGAAGGGAAAGCAACTCGTCCATACAGCTAGGACGCGACAAAGTTGGGATTTTTTTTTTTTCAACGTTTTTTATTTATTTTTGGGACAGAGAGAGACAGAGCATGAACGGGAGAGGGGCAGAGAGAGAGGGAGACACAGAATCGGAAACAGGCTCCAGGCTCCGAGCCATCAGCCCAGAGCCCGACGCGGGGCTCGAACTCGCGGACCGCGAGATCGTGACCTGGCTGAAGTCGGACGCTTAACCGACTGCGCCACCCAGGCGCCCCCAAAGTTGGGATTTAAACCCAGGTGGGTTTAGTCCCAAGGCACGTGCTCTTGTCACATGGCCTCTCGGAAAGGCTTTCAGCCAGCGAGAACATCACTCCCCAGAAGCCGCAGCCTTTCAGGTTGGTATGAATATCCTGTGAAGATTCTGTACCAGGGGTGGGCACCTCCAGGGCATGGGCTGTGGGAGGGAGGAAGGGGAAGCAGTCACTCCTCCCCATTCCTGAAAATTGCTGTGCTTTCATTGGTTCCTACCAACTGAAATGATGTCTTCTTCCCCCACCCCCTCACTTTCTCCCCTGGCCATCTCCCAACTCACCCTCCAAATCTCAGTTAAAAAAAACTGCCTCCTTGGGGTGCCTGGGTGGCTCGGTCAGTTAAGCGTCTGACTTCGGCTCAGGTCATGATCTCGCGGTCCGTGAGTTCAAGCCCCGCGTCGGGCTCTGTGCTGACAGCTCAGAGCCTGGAGCCTGTTTCAGATTCTGTGTCTCCCTCTCTCTCTGTCCCTCCCCTGTTCATGCTCTGTCTCTCTCCGTCTCAAAAATAAATAAACATTAAAAAAAATTAAAAACAAAAACAAAAACAAAAACTGCCTCCTCTGTGAAGCCACCCTGATTTCTCAGGCGCATTTCAGTCTGACAGATCTGGCTCAGAGCTGCGGAGCCTTGCAGATTGCTTTACCTATTTTGACCTCAATTTGCTCATCTGTGAAATGGGGGCCTCACAGGGTCATCATGAGGTTTCAGTGTAATAATGTACATAACAAGAGGTGCCTGGATGGCTCAGTTGGTTAAGCATCTGACTTCAGCTCAGGCCATGATCTTACGGTTCATGGGTTTGAGGCCCACGTCGGGGTCTGTGCTGACAGCACAGAGCCTGGAGACTGCTTCAGATTCTGTGTGTGTGTGTGTGTGTGTGTGTCTGCCCCTTCCCTGCTTGTGCTCTGTCTCTCTCAAAAATAAATAAACATTTAAACAAATTTTAAATAATGTATATAATAAAGCACATAGCAGAGCTCCTGGCCATAATAAGTGCTCAGTAAATGTCACTGCCTCCTATATCCTATGGTATTTTGTTCCCATTTCCAGTATTGCAGTGATGTTATTTCTAATTTGTATGTCTCCCTAATTGTTGGTTAGGCTTTGAAGGCAGGACTCTCACTCGCTCCTCTGTATCCCTGACCCTGGCACCAGTGAATATTTGTTGACTAAATGTACGAAAGATTGTCTTGTGCCACCTTCCAGAACACAGGGCTCTTGGAAACTATGGCCTGCGAGAACTAGGGTGCTGGGGCTTCCCAGCATTTGCTTTTCAAATGCAAACACCCCTGAGAAAGGTCATTGACCAGTCAACCTTCAGCTGGGTTTGGGTGATGTGCAGCTGAGAAGGGCTGCAATCTAGGGGTCTGGGGCAGGAACGTATATGTCCTCGGGGCAGGAAGATGGAAACACAACTTTGCTAAGTACCAGCTTAGATTAGGTCACTCTCAACAACCTCACAGTGCTTCAAATCTATTTTTGGAAGAAAGGAGAATATACAAAAATAAATAAAATAACAGAAACCGCCTTTTTTTTTTTTAAGAATTAAGAAAAAAATTTTTTAAAGTAATCTCTACATCCAATGTGGGGCTTGAACTCACAGCCCCGAGATCAAGAGTCACATGCTGTACTGACTGAACCAGCCAGGCTCCCTAACAGAAATCTTCTTATAGGCCATACAGGTCATGTGTGTTCCTGGTTCTCCATCCATTGATGTAAGTTCCAAGACTGGTCCTCAAGGCAGAAAGAAAAAAAAGGATAGCAGCCTGTGTGCAAAAGCGTGTGTAGGGGGGAGGTGGGCGGGAGTGTGGGAGGGAGAGATGGTTCAGTGACAGCAGACTCAAGCCCCCCTCCTCCGGTGCTACCCACCACCACGGTCACCCAATGGAATTGAGGGAACCGCCCCTTCCAGCCTCTGACCTGCCCCAGGCTCATGACAGCTTTCAGACGGTGATTCTACGGGAGAGCATCCAAAAGGGTGGCTGAGGGGCGCCTGGGTGGCTCAGTCGGTTGAGCATCCGACTTTGGCTCAGGCCACAATCTTGTGGTTCGTGAGTTCGAGCCCCGCATCAACGTTCTGTGCTGACAACTCAGAGCCTGGAGCCTGCTTCGGATTCTGTGTCTCCCTCTCTGTCTGCCCCTCCCCTGCTTATGCTCTCTCTTTCTCAAAAATAAATAAATAACCTTCAAACAAACAAACAAAGGGGTGGCTGAGCCTGGGAAGAACTGGGGCCACAGATGAAGTGCTCAGCTGTGCTCCCTGCCAGACCCCGAGTTTGGATGCACTCAGATCACTCTTCACCATAGCTCTGCCTGGCTTCTCCTGCCCAACTGGTCACTGGCGCGAAACTGGAAAATACAGAGAACTGGAAAGAACTTGGAAATCACCTGGTTCTGATGAACATTTCCACAAGTGCTCACTGTGTGCCAGACCCTGAGGATACAAAGGATGTTGACGATCATCAGTATTAAGTGTGTGCTTACCTCACACCGGGTGCCGTTCTAAGCGCTTCACAGATATAAAATAGTGGCTTTAATTGTCAGTCATGCTAGATGATAGATGCAATTATTATTATTGCCATTTTACAGATGAGGAAACCGAGGCTCAGCAGTGTTAAGGAACATGCCCAAAGCCACCCAGACAGTAAATGGCAGAGTCTAGGTTTGACGCCACCACGTTGGTCACTGTGACTGTCCTTGTAAAGTGCCCACAATCCGGTGCATTTGTGGGGATGATAGTTAAGGAAACCGGTCATTTCAAGGATGCAGAAAGGGGCTGCTAGCCTCACCCTAGTTGCTAAGAAAAGGCTTTCTGGAAGAGGAGACGCATAAGCTGAGATTTGGGATAGAGGAGAGAGGGTGGAAAGGAGATCCAAGCAGAGAGAACAGCATGAGCAAAGACACGTAGACAGGAGTGAGGGTCACAGAAGAGCCGTATCTTGCTCAAGGTCCTCTGGAGAGCCGATAGCACAGGCAGGCCTCGAACCCAGGTCCCAGGCCCTCAACCTACACCGCCCTGTCCATGAGGGTGCTCAGAAGCAGCAAGCCCAGCCCAAGAGGATCGTAATACTGTCGCACGTCCCATGGGCCTCGGGAGAACAGTGTGGACACTTGAGCTGGGAGTGTCCCGGAGATTCGTACAGACTCACTAATGACGGCAGGCAAGGAGGTAGAGGGCAAGTGTTAGACATCCTGGCGCACACGAGGGTCCTACAATGAGAACCGATGGCATTGCACACACACACACACACACACACACACACACACACACACACCTTTCGTTTGTTTCCCTGTCTTGACCCTCTTACCCTGTGGCAGGTTGTCAATACTCCCAAAAGTATGTCCCTGTCCTAATTCCCAGAACCTCTGCACGTAACCTTGCTTTGAAAGAGGGTATTTGCAGATGTAATTAAGTTTAGGATTTTGAGGCTGACAAGATTATCCTGGATTATCCCGGTGGGCCCTAAATGCAGTCACAAGTGACCTCCTATGAGGAAGGCAGAATCGCGGTGTTACGCACAGTAGCTAAAACACGGAAACGACACAAGTGTCCACAGACGGAGGCATGGATAAGCAAAATGTGGTGCATGCATACAGTGGAATGTTATTTATTCAGCCTTAAAACAGAAGGAAATTCTGACACCGGCTGCAACATGGAAGAAACTCGAGGACAGACAGCATGCTCAGTGAGAGGGGCCGGTCACCAAAAGATAAATAGTGTGGCTGGCTCCGCTCATATGAGGTACTTAGAGGCATCAGCGTAACAGAGACAGAAGGTAGAATGGGGGGTTCCGGGGTAAATGGAAGTTATTATTTAACGCGTCGAGTTTCAGTTTTGGAAGGCGACGAGTGATGGGGCGCCTGGGTGGCTCAGTTAGTTGAGCCTCCGACTCTTGATTTCCACTCGGGTCATGATCCCACGGTCACGAAATCGAGCCCATTCTTTCTCTCTCTCCCCCAGCCCCTCTCCCTGTGCTCTCTCTCTCTCCGTAGTTCGTTTTTTTTTTTTAATTGTTTTTTTTAACGTTTTGTTTATTTTTGAGACAGAGAAAGACAGAGCATGAACGGGGGAGGGGCAGAGAGAGAGGGAGACACAGAAGCGGAAGCAGGCTCCAGGCTCCGAGCCATCAGCCCAGAGCCCGACGCGGGGCTCGAACTCACGGACCGCGAGATCGTGACCTGAGCTGAAGTCGGCCGCTTAACCGACTGAGCCACCCAGGCGCCCCAGTTCGTTTTAATACTATAAAAAAAAAAGAAGAAGAAGATGAAGAGTGGTGGAGATGGCTGGTGGTGTTGGCTGCACATCTTTATGAATGTATTTCATACCACCGAACTGCACGCTTACAAATGGTCATGGTTTCTGTTATGCGTATTTTGCCACAATTTAAAAACTCGGTGTGTGGGAGGGAGGGAAGGATCCATAGGCAAAAGACACAGCAATGGAATTAACAACCAAGTCGGAAGGGGTGCCTGTGCCTGGCTGGCTCCGTCTGTAGTCTTGGTCTCAGGATTGTGACTTCAAGCGCCATGTTGGATGCCAACATTACTCTGAAGGACAAACAAACAAAAAGGCCATAAAATCCCAAATGACCAGTAACAGTGTAAATAGAGTGACGAAGGGCGATTAGACACACAGAGGAGAAGGCGAGGTGAAATGGAGCGGAGAGGTAGCCACCAGCCCAGGAAGGAAGCTGGAGGAGGCAAGCGACATTGTCTCCTGGAGCTTCCTGAGGGCCCACAGCCCTGTGCCACCTCTGGCGTCTAGAACCGCGAGAGACTGAGCTTCTGCTGTTGTTTGCCGCCAAGTCTGTGGCACTTGCTACGGCAGTCACAGGAAACGAACTCATCACTCCTTTTCCTGGTCTTTCTCCTCCAGGAAATGAGGAGACCAGGGGATAAGAGGCTTCCCTGAGTGACATGATGGGACATCTCCACCCTGGAGATCTCCTGTCCTCCTTGGGAGTCAGAAGCAGTTGGATCATCTAAAGCCTCTTCTCCTGCTCTTTGCCAGCCCTCCCTATCGTTATCCGTGTCACTGGACGTGTCCCGGCCACAACCTGAGAAGGCACTCAACCTCTCATTTATAGACGGGACTTGGCCCAGAGAGGGGCTGCAACTTGCCTGAGGTCACCCGGTGAATTGGTGACAGCTCTGGGGCAAAGACAGGTGTGTCCCACTGACCGTACAGCTTCTGTCTCCTACTGTGTGTTCCCACCTGCTCCTAGCACAGAGCTGGGCACACAGTGACCCTTGGGTGACTTACCCAGAGAGGCAATATGGCGTGCTGGTGAACAGCGTGGGCTTTGAAAACACAAAAACCTGGGATTGAATCCTGGCTCAGTTACTCACATGCCAGGCTCACCTCTGTGAGCCTCAGTTTCATTAGCCATAAAATAGAAATAATAATAGCACTTCTCTCAGAATGGTCCTAGACAATACAGATAGAGCACAGAAGGTAAGGGCATGGGCTCTGAGGCCAGATGATTGATTCAGATCCCGGCTCCATTAGACATTAACTGTTTGACTCTGGCAACTGTGCCTCAGTTTCTCCACCTGTAATATGAGGACGATATAGTGCCTACCTTATAGAGTTGTAAGGATTGAAAGGCATTTTACGTCAAATGCCTAGGAGAGGTTAGAGTGGGAGAGAGCCAAAGCATAAGAGACTCTTAAAAACTGAGAACAAACTGAGGGCTGATGGGGGGTGGGAGGGAGGGGAGTATGGGTGATGGGTATTGAAGAGGGCACCTTTTGGGATGAGCACTGGGGGTTGTATGGAAACCAATTTGACAATAAATTTCATATATTGAAAAAAACAACAAATGCCTAGGAGAGAGCCTAACATACATGAAAGGCTCAATAAATAATATCCGTCATTAGAGACTATCACCATAGGGTTGTCAGCAGCGCGACGGGGGATAATTCACAAAAGCATTCGGTGTCGTGCCGGGGTGCGGTAAGTGTCCTATAAATGGCACGTGTTGTCTCTGCTGTCACTTCCTGCTGAGTGGCTGTGGACGACAGGGCTGCTGTTTCTGGACCCCACGGTTCCCCTGGCCAGGCTGACGATCTCCTCACCGTGTGTAAGCCCCTCACTTCACTCCCTGAGAGCCCAACTTCCCAGAGCAGCATCTGACGCCCATTATAGATTTAGTTCTCCTAAGCCACTCAGATGCCTTTACCAGTTGTCAGCCACTTATCAGCAATTAAGCTTCCATTTTAGATGTCAAAGACAGAAATACATTTTGCTGCCGAGCGGGGAGGCGTTCAGACGGGCTGTCAGACTCGAATTCTTAACGTTCTTTTTGGTTTGGCAGAGACTTTTCATAGACTTTCAGACACAGTTAAAACCGGAAGGGACCCTAGAGAGGTCCATTTTACATAGTGGAAACTGAGGCCCAGGAGACTCTGGCGAATCAAGGGCAGAGACGAGGGAGAACCATGTTGTATATTTGTTTTTCAAACTTAAAAAAAAAATAGCAAAATACGCCATACACACAAAGCAAGAGTACACAATGGCTCTCACTGGTTAAAGAATCGTAATGAAATCCCTGAACCCTCCATGCAGTTTCAGAGATAGAATTAATACCAATACCTGTGAAGCCCCTAGCACTGCGTCTATTTATACGGGGTGGGGGGTGGGGGTTCTGCAAAGGAGTCTACTGCCCATAGAACACAGAGGGGCCCCATCAAAAGAAGGGTTCTTCCTAGTAAGACACCCACAAAGGTAGTTCTGGGTCCTCTGTTCTCTGGAATTCTGTGGTAGAGCCCAGACTATGAGCTTGAATACCCATCATCGTTTTTAAAAAAAAAAAAAAAAAAAAGACATTTTCCTTCGTAGCACTTTTAGCAAATGTTTTAGCCCCTTAATGTCACCTAGGTCTCCCACTTTGGGGAAGCTGGTGGTGCCTCCCGCAACTCAAGAGGTCACCACATTGGCTCTCCACCAATAGGAAGAGCAAACATCACCGCCTTCATAATAGTTCCCATCTACTGAGGGGTCAGTTGTGCTGGGCAGGGAGCTAAGCAGTTTACATGCATTTTCTCAGTTTTCAAGGGAATTTTCAGGGAACCACCCTGAAACTTTCAGGGGAGTCACCATTAATAAATTTTTCTTTCTTTCCTTCTTTTGTTATTTTATTTTTAAAATTTTTAATGTTTATTTTTATTTTTGAGGCGTCTGGGGAGGGGCAGAGAGAGAGAGAGAGAGAGAGAGAGAGAGACAGGATCCGAAGGAGGCTCCAGGCTCTGAGCTGTCAGCACAGAGCCCGACGTGGGGCTCGAACTCATGAACTGTGAGATCATGACCTGAGCTGAAGTTGGTGCTTAACTGACTGAGCCACCCAGGCGCCCCTTTCTTTTTCTAGTAAGCACTGTGTCCATTGTGGGGCTTGAACTCACGACCCTGAGATCAAGAGTCGCATGCTCTACCAACTGAGCCAGCCAAGTGCTCCAATGCATTTTCGAATGAGGAAACTGGGGCTCAAAGAAATGAAAAAGTCTTGAGTAGGGCTGCCTGGCTGTCTCAGTCAGAAGAGCAAGTGACTCCATCTTGGGGTCATGAGTTCAAGCCCCACGCTGTGTGTAGAGATTACTTAAATTTGAAAAAATTTAAAAATGAGTCAATAAATTTGTTTTTAAAAAGTCTTGAATAAATTCATCAGGATGGGGCTAAAGTCCAAATTTGAACTCAGGGTTGGCCAACTCTGAGGTCAGATCTGACTTTTGTGGAGACTGAAGCTTAGGTTATTTCAAGGATGAAGGAAGGAAAAAGTTTTCCTCAATCTTCTTAGAGTCCCTGGCTGGGCCTGACAAAGATTAGTGGACGAGCACGCAAGTTTATTTAATACAAGTCTTACGTGACATGGGAGACTTCACAAGAAAAGCCCAAAGAAATGGACCCAAGCGTGGTTATGACAGGTTTTTTTTTAATGTTTATTTATTTATTTTTGAGAAAGAGAGAGAGAGGGTTGGGGAGGCACAGAGAGAGACGGGGACAGAGGGTCCAAAGCAGGCTCTGAGCGGTCAGCACAGAGTCCGATGTGGGGTTTGATCTCCCGAACCATGAGACCATGACCTGAGCTATATAGTTGGATGCTTAACCGACTGAGCCACCCAGGCCCCCCAGAGCAGTATTTTCAAGGAGGAATTATCTAGCCCAAAATGTCAGTGGTGCCCCAGCTGAGAAAACTTGTGCCAGAGTGAGGAACTCAGAGGTTGTGGTCTCTGGCCCTGGGGAAGGGGGTAAGGGACGCGGGGAATGGGGTGCTCAGCCCTTGACATTACAAATGTGACTGGAGTGCAAGGGAAGGCGTCCTGCACAGACACTCCCGTGCTCCCCAACTCCGTCCCTTCTCTCTCCTCCTGTTCTCAGCTCTCTGTAGGCCCTCCCTGCCCCATGCAAAGGGTGAGTGAGCCCTGGCTCCCTGGAAGGGGAGAGGGTGGCGGGTGCTTCCGCTGCAGGCTGACTGTCTAGTGTGATAGGTTATCTGAAAGCAAACTCCCCTCCACCATGGAGCCAGGCTCCTCCTGGAAATCACGCCTCTCTCATCTCAATGAGAAATTGGTATTCTCCTCTCCCCCTGGTTTCCAGCCTGCTCGCTGTGAAACCATAATTCTGCTCTCGCTCTTATTATGCCACAGGTGCCTTTCCCCCTCCTTGCCTGGAATCCCTGCATCAGGAAACACGAGAGGGGGCCCTGCCCAAGCTTCTCCCCTAGTTCCCCTTGTTCAGGCTGCCTTCCTCCGGGCAGGTCTCCCATGCACAAAGCTATGGTGAAGCTTTTTATTTAGTCCTTGCTGCACTCAGGATGAATGAAGCAGGGAACCCCAAAACACTTTGCCCCTAACCTGTGTCCCCCCTGCAGGAGGTGGCTGAGCAAGGTCAGAAACATTGGAAGCCACAGCCCCTCTCTCTTGAGGGAAGCTCACAGTGAATTCGGAAGGACAACTCGTGAAAGGTTTGGCACACCTCTGACTTCTACCGACAGGTGCGAGTTAACCTAATTCCCAAGTCGCTGCCAGAGCCACAGTCCAGATGGAAATGACGTACTTGGCATAGTTAAGGAGGTGATACCTCCTTGATGTGCACATTCGGAGTTGCCCAGATGGGAAATTATCCAGATAATTCAATCTTCTTTCTTTTTTTTTTTTTTTTTTCCCTCCTATTCAAAAACATTGTGGGGGCGCCTCGGTGGCTCAGTCAGTTAAGCATCTGACTTCAGCTCAGGTCATGATTTCAAGTTTCATGGGTTCAAGCCCTGCGTCGGGCTCTGTGCTAACAACTCAGAGCCAGGAGCCTGCTTCGGATTCTGTGTCTCCCTCTCTCTCTGCCCCTCCCCTGCTCGTGCTCATGCTCTGTCTCTGTATCTCTCTCTTAAAAAATAAACATTAAAAAGATAGTTTAAAAAATTATGTTGAAAAAAAATTGTGGTAAAATACGCATGACATAAAATGTATCATCCTAACCATTTTTAAGCATATAGTTCAGTGCAATTAGATACATTGATAATGTTGTTCTACCATCACCATTCATCTCCATCTCGTAAAACTGAGACTCTGTCCTCATTAAACAATCCCCTGGCGCCCCCCTCTCCCCAGCCTCTGGCAAAGCCCATTCTGCTTTCTGTCTCCATGATTCCAACTACTCTAAGTATCTCATAAAAGTGGAATCTTACGGGGCGCCTGGTGGCTTAGTCGGTTGAGTGTCTGACTTCGGCTCAGGTCATGATCCCGCGGTCTGTGAGTTCGAGCCCCGCATCGGGCTCTGTGCTGATGGCTCAGAGCCTGGAGCCTGATTCGGATTCTGTGTCTCCCTCTCTGACCCTCTCCCGCTCATGCTCTGTCTCTCTCTCTCTCTGTCAAAAATAAATAAAACGTTTAAAAAAATTTTAAAAAAAAGTGGAATCTTACAATATTTATCTTTGGGCTTGGCTTATTTCACTTAGTATAATGTGCCTAGCTTCCCTCCCTGTCACAGCAGATGTCAGAATTTCCTGCCTTTTTAAGGCTGAATAATATTCAACTGTATGTATACACCACATTTTGTTTATCCATTCATCCACTGATGGCCACAGAGTTGCTTCCAGGCAGATAACGTCAAATTCTTTAAAACAATTTCCATTTTATTTTTGTTATTGCTTTTTAGAGTATCTGTTTCTTTCTTTCTTCCTTTAAGTTTATTTTGAGAAAGAGAGAGCATGCGTGAGCAGGGGAGGGGCAGAGAGAGAGGAGAGAGGAGAGAGGAGAGAGGAGAGAGAGGAGAGAGGAGAGAGGAGAGAGAGAGAGAGAGAGAGAGAGAGAGAGAGAGAATCTTCAGACGCGAGGCTCAGTCTCACGACCCAGGGATCATGACCTGGGCCAAAATCAAGAGTTGGACGCTCAGCCGACTGAGCCACCCAGGTGCCCCTGAAAATCTTTCTTAAAGGTTCGCATGACCCAGCACCACTGAAAGAGGACAAAGCTGGCTGTGGAGGGGCACATTCTAGAATTTTAGGCTTTGAGCTAAGAATCAGAAGTCCCAAATTCAAATCGTAGCTCTGCTGTCAAGACAATGCAGTTTTAACCTTTTTAGGCCTCAATTTTCTCATTTTCAAAGTGACATTTAAAGTAATCATAAAATTCAGGTGTTTATATTTTATCCCATCCACCCACCTTGCACACTTATCATGGGCGTGGCACCACAATTCTAAAATTCAGATTTGGGAGGTGCCTGGGTGGATCAGTTGGTTAAAAACCCAACTCTTGGGGGCACCTGGGTGGCTCAGTCAGTTAAGTGGCCGACTTCGGCTCAGGTCATGATCTCGCAGTCCATGAGTTCGAGACCCGCGTTGGGCTCTGGGCTGACAGCTCGGAGCCTGGAGCCTGTTTCTGTGTCTCCCTCTCTCTCTGCCCCTCCCCTATTCACACTCTGTCTCTCTCTGCCTTTCAAAAATGAATAAATGTTAAAAAAAAAAAATTAAAAAAAAATCCAACTCTTGATTTCAGCTCAGGTCATGATCTCACGATTTGTGAGAGGGAACCCTGTGTCGTGGCTGGGATTCTCTCTTTCCCTCTCTCTTAGTAACACCCCTCCCCCCCGCCGCCATGCGTGTGCTCTCAAAATAAATATTTAAAAAATAATAACAAAATTCTGATTTGGAACTAAGTCCTCTCCTTATCACTTACTTGATCCTCCCCAAACCTCCCTCTCTGATTCTCTTTCTTTATCTGCCAAACGGGCTGAAAGAATCAGAATGAGGTGATGGGCGAGAGCCTGACATGTCAACGGAAAGAGGAAGAAATGCAAGCAGTTATGTTCATCCTGAGTTCATGCACCGTGCATGGCGCTGCTGTGGGTCTCCGCTTGCTGGGGGGAGAGCATGGCCTGAGGCACAGAGGCTGGGGAGCCAGACTTTTGCAGAGACACAGGAAAGAGGTGACCAGGTGTGGGAAGAGCAGAAGGGATTTAAGACTCTTCAGAGAAAGGATCCAAGCTGGGGACAGATTTGATGTTGAGGGGGTGAAGTGTGGTGGAGAGATAGCTGTCAAGCTGGGCCGGGATGGAAGGGGAAGTCCCTCTCCTTCTTCCCTGCCCCTCCCCCTGGTAGCTTCCCTTTCCACCTCCGCCCAGGGTTCTGGAATTTTCCACAGTCATAGTTGATGGCGAGAGTTGCTCTACCTGCTAATCCTACCGGCATGAGGGCTTTCTGGCTTTCACACGCCAGCTTCTTCATGTAGGGGAGGCTACTCCAGGATGTCCCAATACAGGACATCTGCTTTCATTCCGGAAACATCAGGCAATCGTCTAGTTCCAGTCCTACTGGCTCTTTCCCCTTTTCAACACTCAAGTCTCAAACTATATCGTTGAGATCATTTGGGGAACACATTTAAAAGGAACACGCTCAAAAACCTGGATGGCCTGCTTTCACTCACTCACTCACTCGGCATTCACTGGGCCAGGGATTCTCAGACTGCACTGTTAACGTTCTCGGCAATTCTTTGGTGTGGGGGCTGTGCTATGCATCAAAGGATGTTTAGCAGCATCCTGGGCTCAGTAGCACCCCCCACCCCCCCGCCGTCTTGACCACCAAAAATGTTTCCAGACATTGTCAAATGTCCCCTGGGGGCAAAATTGTCCCTGTTGTTGAAAGCCACAGAGCCAGGCATTAAAACTGTGGAGATGAGGGGCGCCTGGGTGGCTTAGTCAGTTAAGTGGCCGACTTCGGCTCAGGTCATGATCTCGCGGTCCGTGAGTTCAAACCCCGTGTCGGGCTCTGTGCTGACAGCTCAGAGCCTGGAGCCTGCTTCTGTTTCTGTGTCTTCCTCTCTCTCTGCCCCTCCCCCATTCGCGCTCTGTCTCTGCCTTTCAAAAATGAATAAATGTTAACAAAAAAATTTTTTTTTTAAACTGTGTTGATGAGCAGAAGGAGCCCAGTCCCAGCCCTCAAGAAGCTTGCAGTCTAGTTAGGGAAGCGGATATTAATTCAACAACCGCAGAGATCAATGTAAAGTTATAATGGTGGTAAGCGCCAAAAGGAGAGGTGTGTTGCGTAACAGGAGGCTCATGTCACGGGGGAATTGATCTCCTCAGGCTCAGAGGGGTCAGGGAAGAGCTAAGACCTTACGGAGTAGGAATTAATGAAGTAAAGAACCAGGGGACTTTAATGAGAGTGAGGAAAAGCTTTCCAGGAAGAAAGAATAGCATATGCAAAAGCCCTGTGGTTTGTGGGGGAGCACAGGCTCAAGAGCAGGCCAGAGAAGAGTGTGGGCCGGGCCAGGCAGGGCTTCATACGCCAAAGTTAGAAGTTTCACCTTTGACCTAAGCAGCAATGGGAAACCACTGTTTTAAGTGGGGTATGTGATTTCTTTGTTTTCCGCCCAATGCCAACGACTTCTCTCCCAGTGTCTACAGTCTGGGAGAACTCCACTTTGGCTACGGTGGCAGAGGCACAGGGTCTCGGACGGCGAGATCTGAAAGGATCTTCAAGATCCTCTAAAACACCCCCCTTTTTTCACATCTTTGGAAACAAAGGCCAAGACAGGGGCCCAAGTGGATTCGGATTCATGAGTCTTGAAGCACATAGAATTTGGAGGGCCCTATTTAAGTAGTAAAGAATACAAAATTACAAATACAGAATTAGGTACAGGGTCGTGAACAGTCTGTACAGAGGAGGGCCCTGAAGATGAACCTTCGTGAACTTTCGGGGAGTCTGCTTCTGGAAGGGGCGCTCACGTGCCGAAATCTACCTAACAAGTAGGTGGTAGAACGCAGACGGGGACCTAGGGTCCTATCACAGTAATCAGCCTGGGGAATCCTGACGGCTGTAGATGCTGCTTTTGACAAAGACCCCGCAGTGTCCAGTCTTTGGCTCTTTCATTCATTCTTTCAAATGTTTCTGACGCAAGGCACAGGGGCAGGTGTTAGGAGTATGGGTGGGACGGCGGCATTTAGGATCAACCTCTGCTCTGCAGGAAAGGTCCCTGCTCCTCTTGGAGTTTTCTGGTCAGGCAAGTAAAGTCAGATATGGTGGGTGAGCCAGGGTGTGGAGAATGGAACTGCAGACCCCCTCAGTGCTTTGGGAGAGGACAATTGTGGCGTGAATTAGACTTCGGGCGCCTTAACGTACGGTGTTCATTCGGCTGGTGTGCGAAGGGGTGAGCCCGCTGCAGAGAACATGTCGTTGCAAGGAACCCCACTAGCTGAAGCTCAAAACGGAGATGTTGGGGGTCACTTGACCCAGCTGTGGAAAGAGCAGGGCTAAATGGGCTGAGCCTCAGTGCCAGCAGGCTCTTGTATTTCTGCCCACTTTTGTTGCTAACATTTTGGCTTTATTCTATCCTATCCCATGACGACTTTTTCCACGTATTAGGGACAATGGCCACAAACAACTCCAACTCCACCCTTCTAGCCAGGAGAAAGAAAACTTCTCTTCCAAGCTCCAGTTTGAAAAGAAACCTGGGAGAGGGACGCTGACGGACCTGGTCTGCCACTGTGGCCAGGGCTGCAATAATGAGTGGCCTAGCTTCGGTTACAAGCTGACTCTTAGGATGGCAGCGGGGGTAGGGGACCTGTTTGGGGGGAAAAAGGAGGCCTCACCGTCAGGGGTGCCAGGGAGAAGTGAAATGGGGGTGCCCATGCCCCAGTATGTATCTACTATAAGAGACGATAGAGACAAACATGAAAGGCCACTTTTTAAAGACCACAAGGAATAGGCAGCTTCTGAGTGGTAAGGAAGGATCCAGGTTATACAGCACAGTGCAGGGGCTGAGGGGGATCAATGACAAAGTGGGAAAGAAAGCGATCCAGAGTGTGAATGGAAAGGAACCTTGGAGGTCATCTAGCCCAAACTCCCATAGAACACATCAACCCCATCTTCAGTGTCATCCAGAGCTTGTACGGTCTCTGCTTGAACACTGTGTGTGACGGGGAGCTCATTACCTCACATCGATTGCGGCTGCTGTGCAACAGCTTTGAGGTTAAAGTCTTTCCCCGAAGTTTCTGTGCAACTGCCACCCACTGGGGTTAGTACGGGCTTCGGAGGCACTCGGATAAGGCAAGTCGTTTCTCCCCATGGCAGTCACTTCATCAGTCAACTACATTTTATAATAGTGGCACCTGCCTAGGGACACCACGAGGACTAAATAATAAGGACTCAGTAAACGTCACCAAAGATTAGTGCCATTTGAAAACAGCATTCTTGCGCCCCATCAACCTCAGTTGTTACCTTCACTGATGGTAATATTTATGGATCGATATTTATTTTCTTGCCATGCGAGAGGCCCGGGACCACGTAGTTCTCAAGACAGCTCTGTAAGTAATTTGTATTACGCCCACCTTACAGAAGAAATGGGGTCAGGGAAATTAATGTCACTTGTCCAAGATCACATGACGGCAGAACTAGGGCAGGCACTAGGCTGTCTGACTCCAAAAGCCATCTGCTAGGGGCGCCTTGGGTGGCTCAGTTGGTTAAGCGTCCGACTCTTGATCTCAGTTCAGGTCGTGATCTCACGGTTCGTGAAATCGAGCCCCGCCTCGGGCTCTGTGCTGACAGCATGGAGCCTGCTTTGGATTCTGTGTCTCCCTATCTCTCTGCCCCTCCGCTGCTTGTGCTCTCTTTCTCTCTCAAAAATAAATAAACATTTAAAAAAACTCAAAGGCTACCTGCTTTGCTACCATGCGGAATGCTTCCTTATATAGCCTCATCTTTTGTGCACTTGGGTCCCCAGACCATTACTATTGACCTGTGGATAGGTTTTGGGTCTGTACATGGTTCTCTGTGTGATTCCTTGTGCAGGTATTGGCTATAAGACTACCTTGGTGATCCCGAAAAGCAGAAGGATTTCTGAGGCATCTCTGGAAGCTTTGGAAACTTCGGGACCAACGCAGGGGCCGGGCAGAGCCTGGTTCCGGAGGGGCTAGGCCGGGGCCTCACTCATCTTTGCAACCCTCACTGAATAGCTCATGGTGAAGGATCATTTTCCCAAAATGGGTAAAATCGTGATCTGCACTCAGAGATAAAATGAACATGTGTTCAAGATTTTATTTAAGGGGAGCTTGGGTGGCTCAGTCAGTTAAGCGTCTGACTCTTGATTTCGGCTCAAGTCATGATCTCACAGTTCGTGAGTTCAAGCCCCACGTCGGGCTCTGCACTGACAGCACGGAGCCCGCTTGGGATTCTCTCTCTCACCCTCTCTCTCTGCCCTTCCCCAACTTGTGCTCTCTCTCTTTCTCTCTCAAAACAAATAAACTTAAAAGAAAGAGTTTACTTAATTCATTTTTCATAAGGGAACAGGTAGGATGTTAAAATCAGTTCAAAGGAGAATTCAAAGAATAGACATTTATTGATCAGAAATACTGGTATCAGTATGCAAAGCAAGCAAACCTGGCTTCTTCTGCAGCTGGGCAGTAAAGTCAACGGAACCTCTGCCAGACAGAATGTACATGTCAGCAGACAAGCATTATTCTACTTTTCAATCGGTTTTCTACAATTTACAGAATTGCAAAATAGCTCCAAGGCCAAGAAGAGCAAGATTCGGACAGACCGGAAGGGTGTGTGCTAGACCAGGGCTCTCATACTGACTGTGGGTGGTCAGGTCGTGGGCCATGTTTTCTTTTTCATCTGTTCAACTCTGTCCTTTGGGTGTGAACGTAGCCATCGACAATACATAAATGAGCATGGCTGCATCCAAAAAAAAAAACTTTATAGGCACAAAATTTGAATTTTCTATAATTTTCACATGTCACAATATATTCTTCTTCTTTTAGTTTTTGGCAACCCTTTGAAAATGTGAAATCCACTCATAGGAATACAAAACCCAGTGGCTCCTGTATGTGCTCCAGATGCAGTAATTTGCCAATCCTACTCTAGACAATATAGTTCTCTACTGCAGCACAAAGCTTCTCCTATGGTCTCTCCTTGAGGTAGGCAGAGTAATGACCCCCCTGCCCAAATATGTCCCCCCACATATGTCCCTGGAACCTGTGAATAAATATGTCACGCTACATGGCGGGGAGGGTGGGGGGAATGCAGGCGGTTAAACACATGACTTTGAGATGGAAAATCACTCTGGATTATGTGGGTGGGCCCCATGTGATCCCATGTGGTTCTTAAACGGGGAAGAGGTACACAAGGGTCAGAATAGAGAGGGGGCGGGCATCAGAAAGACTCAACAGCCATTCCTGGCTTTGAAGATGGAAGGGGGCCTGAGCCAAGGGATGCAGGCAGCCTCTAGAACCTGGTGAAGACAAGGAAATGCTTTCTCCTGTAGAGTCTCCAGAAGGAACACAGCCCTGCTGACACAATTTTAGCCCAGCAAGACCTGGCTTTGACTTCTGATCTCCAAAATTGAAGGTAATAAATTTACGGTGTTTTCAGCTGCCAAGTTTGTGATAATTTGTTACAGCAGCAATAGGAAACTAATATACTCCCTTTTATCAAAAAATAATCTCGGGGCGCCCGGGTGGCTCAGTCGGTTGAGTGTCCGACTTTGGCTCGAGTCATGATCTCGCAGTTTGTGAGTTCGAGCCCTGCGTCGGGCTCTGTCCTGACAGCTCAGAGCTTGCTTCAGATACCGTGTCTCCCTCTCTCCCTGCCCCTTCCCTGCTCGTGCTCTGTCTCTCTCTGTCTCAAAAATAAATAAAAACTTAAAAAATAATAATAATCTCGGGGTGCCTGGGTGGCTCAGTCGGTTAAGGTCCAACTTCGGCTCAGGTCATGATCTCAGAGTTCGTGGGTTCAGGCCCCGCCTCGGGTTCTGTGCTGATAGCATGGAAGCTACTTGGGATTCTCTCTCTCTCTCTCTCTGCCCCTCCTCACCGCCCCCCCCACTCTCTCTCAAAATAAACAAATAAACATAAAATAAAAGAGTTCTGGAAATCCTAACTTGGCCCACTGGTACGGTCTGAAAGCTGTTTAAGTGAGGACACCAAAAGCGTGTACCTAAGAGACTACTATTTAAAGTGTCAACAGTTTGAAGTACCCGAGTACAGTTCTTTTCTGCTGGGTGGGAAGGGGAGACTCTGAGACAGATGGTCCTTCTCTGCTGAAGTCATAAACTCTTGGCTGGTAGCTGATGGTTGAACACTCAGAGTAAACAAAAATCTATCCGTAGATGACCTCATGGTCATACTCATAGATCATACTTGTATTTGTTCTAAGAGTGAGAAAATCACACTCTTCTTTAATTGCAAGGTTATGGGAAAAAATGAAGTTAATCGGGTAGACCTCAGATCCATGGATACATTTCTGGACCCTCTGAATTTGTACCTGATATTGGATGTGCATTTTGCAGAGAAGTGGTTCATAGCTTTCATCAGGCTCTCCAAGGTGGCTGTGTCCTCACAGAGGCTACGAACAGCTGAACTGGATGGGTTTTAAGATTCTTGCCAGCACTGACAGTCTGATGTTATGAGTGGCCGTCACCCCTCCTGCTACATCCATGTGCCACCCCCATGGCTCCAGGGCTGATGTCACCTACACAAGCCGCACTCCTGTCTTTTCTCTAGTAAGGACACAGCTGTGCTCACCCTCTAGACTAAAACTGTTCTGATCGCTGTTGAATGGCTGTGCTATTTTTCTTTAACACGCTTCAGCATATGGGGTATTTTTATTACTGTAAAATGACCAAAGTGAATTTTATTTTTAAAAATTAAAAAAAATGTTTATTTATTTTTGAGAGAGAGAGTGGGGGGGGGAGGGGCAGAGAGAGAGGGGACAGAGGCTTCGAAGCAGGCTCTGTGCTGACAGCACAGAGCCCGATGTGCGGCACAAATTCACAAACTGTGAGATCATGACCTGAGCTGAAATCAGATACTTAACCCACTGAGCCACTAAGGTACCCCCAAAGTGATTTTTCTTACCCAATTATTTCCACCTTCCAGTAACCCAAATTCTACCTTTTCAATTTGGACCCATTTCTTCTTTAAAAACCTTAACTGGGTGTGGGGCGGGGGGGGGGGGTGCCTGGGTGGCTCAGTCAGTTAAGCATCCAACTCTTGATCTTGGCTCAGATCATGATCTCACAGTTTGTGAGTTCAGGCCCCACATGGGCCTTTGCACTGGCAGCGTGGAGCCTGCTTGGGATATTCTCTCTCTCTCTCTCTCTCTCTCTCTCTGCTTGTCACAAAATAAATCAATAAACTTAAAAAATAACGTTAAGAACCCTAACTAGGGGCTATGGTTTATGTGAAATTGTTTTCAAAGGCAAATGGCTGGCCAGAAATCTGGGACCATGTGAGCACTAAAATAATGAATTATAGTAATGGATCAGAAACCACTGAATCAAGTAAGAATCCCTAAGTCCACACTGACATAAATGAATAGAGGAGAAGGGAATGTTCTTTGTTACAGTAGATTAACAACTAATAAATACAAAAGGATTATGCTAAAATCAGTAAATGAAACTTTGATGAGGAATGTAGTCCCAAGGGATATCCCCACAAATTACTTATGAATTTCAAAGGGAGAAACAGTGACTCCACAGTGGAGAAATCTGCAGAAACCATCTTAACCAAATGAGTAAAGCTAACATCAGCAATATTGGGACAAACCAACAAATATGCCTCCTAATACAATGCACCAAAGATACGAGATCACTTCTGTGCTATTTCTGCTAAATACGCCCATATAACCCAAATCTAATCACAAGGAAACATCAGAACCATCCCAAATTGAGAGATAATCTATAAAACAACTGGCTTGTACCCTTCAAAAACAACACACACACAAAAAAGGCTGGAGAACATTTTCAAATCAAAGGAGACAAATTACTAAATATAATGTGTGATCCTGGCTTGGATCCAAGAGTGGGGAAAAAATAGCTGTAATGGGCAATATTGGGCCTGTTGATGAAATCTGAAAATGGGCTGTGTATTAGATAATCGTATTCTATCAATGTTCAATTTCCTGACTTCAATAATTGTACCGTGGTTAAGCAAGAAAATGTCTTTGCTCTTGAAAGATACACATGAAATATTTATGGGTATAGGGACACACTGTCTCCAATTAACTCTCAAGTTGCAGAAATATACACACACACAGAATGATAAAGCAGATGGGGCAAAGGCAATTGATGAATCTGGGTGGATGTTACAGGGAGTTCCTTGTATTATTTTTGCAACTTTTCTGTAAGTTTGAAATTATATAAAAATAAATAACAAAAATAGTTGGTTAACTTAACGTAGCTAAGTTTCCCACACAATCAAAACTTACTCCTCTAAACCATTCTTGCAGCAAATATGTGGGAGCCTCATATATTCCAGACACATTCTAGGTATTTGGTGAACCAAAGAGACAAAGCTCCCCGCCCTTGGGGAGTTCATGTTCTAGCTGAGGGGCACAGACAACAGACAATGGATGTAATGAATAAGTAAGTCATACATTATGGGTTCAAAGATGATGAGTGCTGCAGCAAGGATAGAGCAGGGTAAGGGGGATCAGAAGCACAAGGGCAGGGGAAGTCAGGCCAGGCCACTGTTCCATATATATTTTTTAAGTTTTTATTTATTTATTTTGAGACAGCGTGCGAGAGAGAGCGACCAAGCACAAGTGCCCAAGTGGGGGAGGGGCAGAGAGAGAAAGAGAGAGAGAGAGAGAGAGAGAGAGAGAGAGAGAATCCCAAGCAGGCTCCTTTGTACTGTCGGTGCAGAGCCCAATGCGGGCTCGAACCCACAAACCCTGAGATCATGACCTGAGCCGAAACTAAAAGTCCGACACTTAACTGACTGAGCCACCCAGTCATTTTAAACGGGGCAGTCAGGAGAGACTTATCGTGCAGAAGCTTGAAAGCGGTGAGAAGTGAGCTTTCCAGATCTCTGTGGAGAGAGCTGTCCAGGCAGAAGCAGCAGCCACGGTAAAGGCCCTGAGGTAGGAGTCACCCACTTGCTGGCTGCAGTGGAGTGAGGGAGTCCTATTTCTCTCAAAAATTCTTGCAACAGCCTTGAAGGTCCTATAGACCTTATCCTTGTTACCTTTTTGACTTCATCTCCTACCTGCACCTTTAAGTTCATGAACAGCTTTATTTTTTTTTTAATGTTTTTTAAGTTTATTTTTGAGAGAAACAGCATGAGCAGGGAAGGGACAGAAAGAGAGGGAGACAGAATCTGAAGCAGGCTCGAAACTGAACTTTCAGCACAGAGCCTCACATGGGGCCCAAACCCATGAACTGCAGGATCACGAGCTGAGCAAAATTGGACGCTTAACTGACTGAGCTACCCAGGTGCCCCTGAATAGTTTTAACAACACCGGAACAAAAATATCTTCTGAAAAATGCATTATAATCTTCTCAAATGCAAGCATTACATTTTGTGGGCCACAAGTTAATAATTATACTGTTCTGTGATGGCACTAGTCACAGCCTAGCCTGAGTGCTGCATCTAGATCAAAATGCTAGGGACTGTCAAAGCATAATGTGTGAATGTGTGAGTTGCGTGAAAGAAAGACACAGTAAAGACCAGGTTTGTGTGCACAGCCTTTCCCCCTCACTACCGGTTTCTCATTTCCAGGGTTTTCCCCAACACAATGTGTAGGCATCATCTGTTTCAGAGAACCACACACCAGATTACCTCTGAGGTCCCTTTCAGCTCTAGACTGACACCCCATTTTCCAGAATAGACACCTGCAACTCAATAAGTGACTTGTCTAAGGGACACACCAGGGTTGTCTAACCACCAGAAACTTTCTCCCTACCCCCAGCTTTCTCACTCAGCAGCTCATCACTGTCTCCCAGGAGCTCCCCAGAGGACAAAAGCACAGAAGTTCCCTCATCTAAGAATAAAACATCTTACCCTATTATTCTCCAGGGACAATTATGGAGTGTTTCAGGTTGTGTCACTGATTACTCGCTTCCATATTGCATCTCCAAATAACTAGGTTCCCATAGCAACATACTCTGCTCTGGAAGCTGACATTGTTCCCTAATCCATGTGGGAAGGAATAAGAACTTCTCCCAGAAGACTCACAGCAGGTGGGAGAAGACGTGTCCTGGAGAGTTAAGGGTGAAGATGGTTATTAAGGACTTTTGTCCTGCCAAAGACAATGAACCTAACGTGGACACCACTGAATAACTGACCAACCCTTGACCATCTTGAATGGGCTCCAAGGAGGGATCCCTGCCAAGAAGGAATCTTTAGGTATGGCTGGCTGGCTCAGTTGGTAGAGCATGCAACTCTTGATCTTGGGGTCATGAATGCGAGCCCCATGTTGGGTGTAGAAGTTACTTAAATAAATAAAACTTAAAAAAAAAAAGTCTTTATATTGCAAGAAACATTATGATGGTTGGCCAAACCAAGGCAAGAAATTAAGACCTTAAGCGAAAGAAACTTCCGCTAAACTTCACTAAAGTACACAGTACGTTGCAAATGCATAAAATTTATGTTGGCAGATAGACTGAAAGGCCTAGCATATGCTGAATTACTTGAGAGGTTGTATACAGACGTTTGCAACTTACTTTGAAATGGGTCACAGAAATAAGATGAACTGGGGCGCCTGGATGGCTCAGTCAGTTAAGTGTCAGACTTTGGCTCAGGTCATGCTCTCACGGTTTGTGAATTCCAGCCCCACATCAGGCTCTGTGCTGACAGCTTGCTCAGAGCCTGGAGCCTGCTTCAGATTCTGTGTCTCACCCTCTCTCAGCCCCTCCCATGCTCATGCTCTGTCTCTCTCTGTTTCTCAATAATAAAAAAAAAGAGAAAGAAAGAAAGAAAGAAAGAAAGAAAGAAAGAAAGAAAGAAAGAAAGAAAGAAAGAAAGAAAGAAAGAAAGAAAGGAAGGAAGGAAGGAAGGAAGGAAGGAAAGAGACAGCAAGCAAAGCAAAAAGATGAACATGAACTGGCGTGCCTGGGTGGCTCAGTTGGTTAAAGCATCTGACTTCAGCTCAGGTCATGATCTCATGGTCTATGGGCTCAAGCCCCATGTTGGGCTCTGCTCTGACAGTACAGAGCCTGCTTAGGATTCTCTCTCCCTCTCTCTCTGCCTCTCCCCCATTCATGCTTTCTCTCTGAAAATAAAATAGACTTAAAAAAATAATAAGATCAACTGATTGATGGAAGGATGCATAGACTTGTATAAAGCATGTATAGTCACACAATTGTAGAATTGGGGTAGTTGGTATAGGGGTAGTCACTAAATTCTTTCCACTTTTCCTGAAGCTTGAAATTTTCATAATCGATTGTTGGGAGTAAACTTATAGGCATATCACGTGATGAGAGAACAAGGAAGAGAAAAAAAAGGATAAAAAAAGGAAGAAAAGGGATAAAAAGGGAAGAGAGGCAGAAGAGAATAGTATCTTTAGTGCTATTCCTAAGTTGATTCCTTTTCTCACCTCTGTCCTTGAGAGCTGCTTAAAACAAGATTTTGATTGAACTGGGTTGAAATTATTGAAATATACCTTGGTGTCAAAGGGAACCCAAAAGAACTTCTCAAAAACACCAAATTACTAACATTACTAACATCACTTGATGTTTTGGAATTGGCTGTGGTTGTCCTAACAGGTGCTTGTGTAAAACAAGCATCTATGAAGGGCAGCGTACAATTAAGCAACCGTCTTTTAGCCAGGAAGTCCAAAACGGAAGCTAGAGCTGAGAGTTTTGAATGTGAGGGCTTCTCATTCAAATCCTGGGACTAGTGGTATATGGAGTCGGCAAAGTTCAAGGCTGATGCTTATTCTTTTACACACAAACTTCAAAACAGTGCCGAGTTAGAAACAAAACAACACAAATCTTTGAAATCTGAAGACAAAAATATTCCGTGAGCTACTGACAATTTCATACATTCACGCGGAAGCAGCGCTAATCTAGAAAGCAGTCAAGACCCTGGTACCTGTGAAAATAGTGCCACCTGGCGGTCAGAGCAGGGAATAGTCTGGCAATGTCTTTGGAGAAGATGGTCTATTCTTTATTTTTTCCGCTGTTTTTAGTTATTCAACAAACATGTATAAAGAACCTCTGGAATACTAGAAAGCAAGAACATGCAGACAGAAGAACCTGTTGCCCTAACTTTGTTTATATCCTTTCTTTTCCTAGTATTATTTTTGAACCTAAATTCTTGCAGGGGCTTGCTCATTCTTAGAAGGCCCAGAAAATGCTAATTATGCGATGTGATGGAGTTAACTACTAACCGATGATGGTAACCATTTTGCAATATATATGTGTATCAAATCGGCACGTTGTATTCCTTAAACCTACACAGTATATGTTAATTATATCTCAATACAGCCGGGGAGTGGTTGTTCTATACTTAACTATCATCAGACTTATGGGGCGCCTGGGTGGCGCAGTCGGTTAAGCGTCCGACTTCAGCCAGGTCACGATCTCGCAGTCCGTGAGTTCGAGCCCCGCGTCAGGCTCTGGGCTGATGGCTCGGAGCCTGGAGCCTGTTTCCGATTCTGTGTCTCCCTCTCTCTCTGCCCCTCCCCCGTTCATGCTCTGTCTCTCTCTGTCCCAAAAATAAATTAAAAACGTTGAAAAAAAAATTAAAAAAAACAACAACAAAAAACTATCATCAGACTTTGTAACTGTTCTCTCCACCACGCATCAGGGTGGCCTTTCATTGTGGTTTGGAAAGCTATTTCCCAGATTACAAATGAAGTTGAACACTTTCCTATGATCAGTAATCACTGGAACATCTTTTAGGGTGTGCTGATTCAGGATCCAAGTCTTTGGCCCAGTTTTCTATTTCTTTTCTTTCTACTCTGTGCCTCACAAGGGGCTCTAGATATGGTCCAAACAGCACAGAGCAGAGGGCAGGTACCAAAACTTATTCTTTGTAATACTCATAGTACTAGCCAGAGCTGGCCGCACACTGGAGCTTAATTAACGGGTGCTAATTGATTGGCACGGGTCCATAATTCTTACTGGCAAGCCCCAAACCCAAAAGGTTAGGGAAACCAAATTTTTTTTTGTTTACTACAAAATTCACATGGAGGCAAAACCTGAACTGATATGAAGCTATCCGTTTTTATCATGTTTCTCTGCAGAAACATTTTTTTAAATTTAGCAAATGGGCTTTTTAAAAATTTTTTCCCCTTTTTTAGAGAGAGAGAGAGAGACAAGAGTACAAGGGGGAGGAAAGGGGCAGAGGGAGAATCTTAAGCAGGCTCTATGCTCAGCACGAAGCCGATGTGGAGCTTGATCCCATGACCCGGGATCATGGCCTGAGCCTAAATCCAGTGTCGGATGCGCAATTGACTGAGCCACCCAGGCGCCCCTCCCTGCAGAAACATTAATGTTTGACTGTGGGATGCTATGGTTTGGGACTATGACCTGGGAGGCTACCCAGACCCAGCTGGAAGAGAACAATATTCAAGTACCTATGCCCCAGGGTAGCTTCCTAAAATCAGAAAATTTCTGAATTCTTGAACACATCCTGCCACAAGAAGACTGGTATGGGATTCTGGACCTATCATTTATTGAATTCTTACAGTGTTTCTAGCGCTCCTGAGGGTTGTACACACACAACAGACTTGCTGTGAAGATTAAATACAGTAGGTATCAGCCCTTTCACATTTTTGTAGAGACACCAGAGGCTCAGACAGGTTAAATAATTTGCCTAGTCACACAGCACAGCTCAGGTTAATGTTTCTGGAAATGGGTAGATCTTGCAAAATGCATACGTGGCTTGTCAGAGCATACACGACACGACAGAGTAATTTAAAGGTTATCAGTTATCACGGAAACATACTTAAGAGCAGTGAGCCAAACTGGAGGCCCGCAACACATTCATGGGGAAATGTGATCGAGCTGGATTAATTACAATAACAAGGAGCACCTAGTACACTGTGGTTTCTAGAGACTGTTGAGGTCCAGAGAGGGCAAGGGGCACGCCCCAGGCCTCCCAGTCAGTCTGATGAGCTTGAAGACACGGATTTTAGCTGTAACAAGGCTTTTTGGCATGTTACCAACAATACTACATTCCTCTTTCTACGGACTTTGACAAAACGGAACCATTATTTCTGAAAATTTCATTACTTAAAGCAAACAAATTTCAAATATGGCAAAGTCTCAAATCTCCCCTTCTCATCTTACAAACATATATTCTTACCTCCAGTGTCAGAAGATGCGACGTTTTTTTGTCCAAGGTCCTGTTCCATCAGGGCCTCCCACCATATGCACCCCCACCTTCTCTGGGGCCTTGGGGTAGCGGTCATCATCCCCTTCCTCACCTTTCGCCCTTCTTGTTCTCAATAGGCCCTCCCAATCTTTTTTTTTTTTTTTTTAATGTTTAAATATTGTTGAGAGAGAGAGAGAGTACAAGGGAAGGAGGGGCAGAGAGAGAGGGAGATACAGAATCAGAAGCAGACTCCAGGCTTTGAGCTGTCAGCACAGAGCCTAAGGCAGGCTCGAACCCACTAACCGTGAGATCATGACCTGAGCCGAAGTCAGACGCCCAACCGACTGAGCCACCCAGGTGCCCCTAGGCCCTCCCAATCTTACAACAACAAAACCCCTTATCCCTCCATTCCCTTCTAGCTATCCTGTTTCCCCCCACTCCCTCCTCTTTCAGCAAGCTTAAGTACTCCTCACTACACTTTCTCACCTCACACTTACCGAACACCCAGCAGTTTGTTCTTTCCTCACTGTTCTGACATCATTTTGCCCATTTCTGCAGACGCATCTCCATCATCTTTCCCACATTCTCTGCTGTATTTGGCCCTGTTGACCTTCCTCTCCTTTAAACTCCTCTTCTTGGGCTGAGTGTTGCTCCTGTTCCCTAATTCCTCTGGAGGTTTATCTACAGCCTTGAACGCTCGAGCATCAGACTACACGTTGACAAACTTCCAGAATCAAGTTTCTGGTACCTCCGTCAAGCTAACACCCATCAAACTAATTGCGATCAAATTCCTTAGTCACCCTCTCTTGAGCCCAGGCATGCTGGGTATTCCCCATCTCAGTAAATAGCTACAGCCTACTTAGATAATCTAACTAGAAACCTAGTAGTCACAGCTGAGCCCCCATCCCTCCAAATCAATTCCTAATTCTTGCCTTTACCTAATCAAATAAGCATGTGGGGGGAAAAAAATTCTCCCTCTTGTCAGATGATCAGAGTACCTTATGTACACTTAAAATGCACCTCAGCGTAGATATTACGCAGCCTATGGATCTTACAAAAATGTCTGCCAACCCAGTTGTTCAACATACTAAATGTTTACATTTAGGTCAAAAGAGTTTTGGAGAAGTAACTGTAGAGTATTAAGATGTACTAGGAGTCATTGACAGGCATTTCTAAGTTTGCATGTCAAGGGCCAGCTTTATAAACTTGTTCTAATGGAACAGCAAATAACCTCAAATCCATCCCAAGTTGTGGCAGCCAGTCCCCAAGATGGCCCCGGTGATTCTCACCTCCCGGTACTCTTTTCTGTAGTCCCCTCTCATAATGAATGGGGTTGACCTGTATGATCGGTGGGATACTGTGAAAGTGGAGGAGGCTTGCTACATTATTCACGGGTGAATAGGGGTGAGGGGTGGGTGCCAGCTCTGCATGTCATGAGAACACTCAATCAGTCCAATGACGAGGTCCACTTGGCTGAGAATTGCACTAATTGCCAGGCATGTGAGTGAGCCACACTGGAAGCAACATCTCCAACCCATCAAGCCTTCAGATGATTGCACCCTCCTGAAACCCAGAGCCAGATCATTCAGCCAAGCCACTCTTGGATTCTTGACCCACTGTAACTGTATGCAATAATAAATGTTTGTTTTGAACTAAGTTTTGGCACTTCTATAAGGAATGGAGAAAATCCTACAGTACAAGCATGGTTACTGAGCAAATGATGGTAAAATACTTAATGTGATGACTGTGGGAAAGCCTTGAATGTTCTCTCAATTTTTAAAAAAAATATTTATTTACTTTGTGAGAGAGAGAGAAAAAGAATCCCAGGCAGACTCCACGCTGTCAGCAGAGAGACTGACATGGGGCTCAAGTTCACAAACTGAGATCATGACCTGAGCCAAAATCCAGAGTCGGATGCTTAACCAACTGAGCCACCTGGGCGCCCCTGTTCTCTCAATTTCTAAGGAACAGGAGAATTCATTCTGGAGAAAAAGTCCTACTGAATGTCAGCAGTATTGGAAAGTCTTCCATTTTTCCACCCTCTTTAGGGAAACTGTGAGAACTCACACTGCAAGTTAACTTACAAATGTAAAGAATAAGGGAAAGCTTTTAATGGAGCCACTTACCTTACAAAAACTAGGAAAATTCTCCCTGAATACAAAACCTAGGAGGGTATTAATTCTGAAAAATCTTTCAGTGATTCCTGTCTTTACTGGCGTGCAAGAACTCATACTGGAGGGAAATCCCAGGAAGCTAATAAACAGGAGGATGCCTCAGCCTCAGCTCTGCACTGAACGGCCACAAGATAATTTACACTGGCATCAGAAAGTATAAATGTTAGGAGTACGTTATCTTTATCAATACTCTTCCTTTGACTGGGGTTACTCGCGAATTAATTTTTAGATTTTCTGAACTGATGTCTATAGCTATCCCCTAAACCTAACCTTAAGTTACATTCCAATAAACAAACAAGCTGCTAAATTTTGGGGGTTGTCTGTAATGCGGCAATAGAGAACACACAAGAATCCCCAAGACGTGTGAAAACCTATTCAACACAATTCATTATCTACTGGAATGGAGAAAGCAATCAAAGGCTCTTGGTTGTAAACAGCCAAGAGGTTGAAGTATCTGCCAAAGTAAGTTATTTTGAAAAGTACCCCATTAATCGATCTTTGTGAGATAGCTCACAACTTCTAACTATGGGGTGTAGAAGTTGAGTCCTAGAGTATACTAGGTAATTCACTTAAAAAAACAAAAAAAACAAAAAGCGGACGACCAGACCAAGTACCCTGCATCCCCACTAAAGCCATCAATTTACAATTATAGGCGAGAGCCACACAGGCACCAAAGAACCCCAAACCCAGACTCCTGTCTCCCCTTACTCCTAGTCACATGCTCAGACTCTTAGACCACTTCTTCAAAGCAGAAGGCAATAAATGACATCCCAATTTCTTTTTACACCCATATTTCCTACTCCTTTCACTTCAGGCACCATTGAGTCAGCTACACAGAATGGCTAGTCCCCAGAATTATGCCTTTCTAAAACTACTTCTGCACATCTTAACACCATTTTTATACAGATCACATTGTATTACACTTGAAATCTACGTGATCACTTAGTATGAGCAGAGGTCTTGTTTTGCTCCTTTCTAGCATACCCAAGGCTTAGCACAGCACTTGGTTGGGCACACGGTAGCTGTTCAGTAAAAGGTAGCTGGTAAATATGCTACCGTTTAGGACCTCAATATTTTAGCTCCTTCTGCTGCATCATCTTAGAATACACCTTTCTCATACACCTCCATTTCTAAAATCCTGGCTTCGAGCGTCACCTCCAAGAAACCTAATTTCTACCACCTCCTATCCCCAGCGTCACCCCACCTCACACAAAAGGGAGGTAATCTCTACCTCATCTGAATCCCCACAGATCTTTAAACTATACTTCACTCTCTTTCTGGCATTGTTACTTGCTTTACGCCCACCTACCAAACTGTGAGCCACAGCCCAGAATCCAAATCTTTAACAAGTGAAATCTTAGTTGAGTGAATAAAGGAATCGAGGAGTCCCCAGTCTCCTAAGTCTTGAGTCTGCCCTTTGATCTATCCTAATGTTCACTAGAATGTATAAAATTATTTATGTGTATTTTTCCATCACTATACCCTTCTTTCCCTAAAGGTATCTAGACAAGATCAAAACATCTCATGGAACTCAATGGAATGTACACACCCTTCTTGCTCTTTTCATTCATCTATTTCCCCCCAGATGTTGTCATCAGCATATTGAAAAGCCACCCAGAAATTTTGTAGAACTCTATCAAAGATCTTAAAAATATTTTGCCAATTATATGCTCATTCTCAACTTAGAGCTGCCTTTAAAAAGGAATATTCTCTTCCCTCTTAGAGATTAGATATACCCATCCACATGAAGAGTTCAAAGGCTAGATGAGTAAGCCCAAGTGCAGTGAGACTGATGTTAGGAGAAATGAGGAAATGAGGCACAGAGCCCCGTGGAAGCCAAAACACCATCTTTGCCGCTGGCCAGTCATTGCCAGTTGAACGAAGTTCATGTTCCTAACTGTTTACTTGATAGGTGCCCACATGTAATCTAGAGCCTGCAATTCAGCACCACCAGGAAGCTTACCAGAAATGCACTCTCCAATGGTACGGAGAACAGTTTAGCAACTCTTCAAGATTTTAAAGTGACCGTATGGCTGAGACGTGCTGAACTTTACAATACTTGCAGCGTGCACTGAAAAATTTAAGAGGGTTGGAGCACCTGGCTGACTCGATTGGTAAAGCAGGTGACTTGATCTCGGGGTTGTGAGTTTGAGCCCCATGCTGGGTGCAGAGATTACTTAAAAAAAAAATCTTAAAAAAATTTAAGGGGAACATCTCATGTTGTGTCCTTACCATGTATTTTTTTTAAGTTACCACATGACCAACAATCCTACTCCTATAGGTCTAGTTCTTACAGAAACAAAAACACACGTCCACACAAAATCTTGTACACCTATGTTCATAGCAGCAGGATCCATGAGAGCCAGAAGGTAGACACAACCCAAATGTCCGTCAACTGATGAATAAACAAAATGTGGTACATCCGTGCACTGTAGTATTATTCAGCCATAAAAGGCATGATGTACTTGATACATCTTACCTGGACGAACCCTGAACACACACTATATGAAAGAAGCCAGTTACAGAAGTCCACGTAACATATGGTTCCATTTATACGAAATGTAAATAGAGACAGAAAGCGTATCAGTGGTTGCCAGAGACTTGGCGGCAGATGTGGCGATGAAGAGGGGTGGCTGCTAATGGGTACAGGGTTTGTATTTTATGATGAAAATATCCCAGCATTAAGACAGTGGTGACAGTTGCATAACTCTGCATGCTTTAAAAACAACCAAATTGTACATTTTTGAAGAGTGGATTTTATATGGATTTTATTTCAACAAAACTTTTTTGAGAAAAAGAAATGCAGATTCTCAGACTGACCCCAGACCTACTGAATCAAAATCTGCACTTTAACAATATCCACAGGTGATTCACATACACGTTAGTGTGAGAAGCACTGATTTAGGAGAAATAGGATCAAACTTGTTTCTCTGGATAATTTCATTAATCATGGAATAATTAATGTGATTTCACCAGGGTAGGTGTTTCTTGTCAACACTGCTTCATTTATTCAACCACTGTTCACATTCATTTTATAACATCTGGTTTCCCCTCCAAAAATCTGCCAAGTTTTAGTACTGGGTGGCATGTGTATTGAGCTAAGAGCAAAACCTTGGCACATAGGTTTTTAAACTCTCAGGAGGACTAGGTAAATAGTAGCTCTCACTTTAATTATTAGCCACCGATTATGAAAAGGGGTGGCTCTAACATACAGTGGGTGACAAAAGGAGATACACAGCCAAATGGGAAATGAGACCAAAAAACCACTCACTTCAGAAAACAGTTTATTAATGGTCAAATGAGATTTACAGGAGTGTAAAACAGCAGGGGGCAGAGGCGCAGAAGCTCCAAATAAACCAGCACACAACAGGAAGTAAAGTACCTACCTGGGGTTCTCAGAGTGGTTTTTTACTTCTGCACCGGAGCCTAATGTATTTGCCTAAGAATCCTAGGCAAAGTCTCGGCAGTCATATTTTCTCATGATTTAGCAGCTAAAGAAAATGTCCACATTCCAGAAAGAAAGGGGTAAAACCTAGGGACAACAGGTACTGAGTATAACTGATAAGCTCCGCTTCTCTGGTCCAGTTCTTTGGATTTTGTCTGCACACACTCTTCTGGGGGAGAGGGAAATGCTATTAGAACTTTCCTTTTCAAAAATTTCATTAAGAATTTGGGATACTTTGGGGCACCTGGCTGGCTCAGTTGGTAGAGCATGCGACTCTTGTTTGAGCCCCGTGTTGGACACAGAAATTACTTAAAAAAAAAAAAAAAAAAAAAGGGGGCGCCTGGGTGGCGCAGTCGGTTAAGCGTCCGACTTCAGCCAGGTCACGATCTCGCGGTCCGTGAGTTCGAGCCCCGCGTCAGGCTCTGGGCTGATGGCTCGGAGCCTGGAGCCTGTTTCCGATTCTGTGTCTCCCTCTCTCTCTGCCCCTCCCCCGTTCATGCTCTGTCTCTCTCTGTCCCAAAAATAAATAAAAAACGTTGAAAAAAAAAATTTAAAAAAAAAAAAAAAAGAATCTGGAATGTTCTATGGGTACTCACAGCCAGGTACTGCATACACTCCATTTAAGAGTGCAAGCTCTGTAATCTGCCTGTCTGGGTTCAAATACTGGTCCTAGATCGTAGCTGTGTAAACTCAGACAAGTTAATTCACTCCTCTGCCTTAATGACTTAGTAAATAGGCTTTAATAGCAGCACTCATCTTGTAGGATAGTTGTGAGGATTAAAAAAAAAAATCTATGTAAAGAACTTAGAACAATACCTAACACATAGGAAGTGTTTTGCAAATGTCTCTCTCTCTCTCACACACACCCACACATGTGCACAGGATCTTTCAAGTACAATCTGTCATATTCAGATTCACAAGCTAGTTAGAATGGATTGTTGGTGGGGAAACGAAATTAGCCTCATTTTGTTAGATTCTGATTTCCTAAACTAGAATTCTATCTGTATCACAGCAATAAAAACGAGCTTCTAAAGACATGAACTGTGTGGTAGTCCGTCTTGTGTTCCAGGGTCTGGCACAGTGCCTAGTACACAGATGTGTAATGAATGTGCAACAATTTAATCCTAGTAATTTAAAAATTATCTGTAAGACCCATATAGGTGGATTAGCTAATAGAGACCTATAAAAACCCATAATTTTACTCTTAATTCCACTGCACACAATGCAAATGTAGCTCTGGTAGGAACTCTGAAGCACTTAAGAAGTTTTTCTATAGAGAGGGAGAACATTCCAAGTATAAAACAATTCAAGAAAGAATTTGAGCACAAAACAAAAGTCAGCACCCTGTACATTTCAATGCAAGTTCCAGCTTCACTGCTGAGAAGTAGAGGAAAAGCTCCATGTTGGCCAGAAAACCCGCCTTCCCCACAATATTGAGAACCAAACCAAATGGGAGCAAGACTTTTTGAAGCTCAGAATAAAGAAGTTGTCTATCTTTACTAACATGGAATGATTAGCTTAAAAATACCTAATAGAGTCTTTCTTCAAAAATGACATCTCACTTACCTTTTCAGAATATTTCCTAAAAACATTAAAGAAGATGTAAGGCTTAGCTGGTAATTTCCATGAACTCAGTTCTTTTCCTCTGACTGTAGTGGAGTTGACACGACAAAGCAGGTTTGGGAATGCTAGAAATGAATTCCTACTTCCCTTTGCATTCTTCAGGTTCATTTTCCCCCAAATTTCTGCATTGGCTGGCTTCCATTTCAGCATCAGTCACGAAATCTTGAAGGTCAGACACAGTAAACAGGGAAGGACATAAAATTAAGTGATTCGGGCGTAGTTTTGAGTCTCACAACTTCAAAAGGGATGAGTCATACCTTAAAGTATGTGGAAATGAATTACATGTTCTAGTCTTTAATGAAATTCAGCTTAGGCTAAAAGGGATTAGCTTGCTACAGCCTAAAATTATGTTTGCTCCTTTAATAAATGTGGAGTGAAAAAAGACAGAATTATCCTACGAAGGGACGCCTGGCTGGCTCAGTTGGTGGAGCATGCGACTCTTGATCTTGGGGTTATGGGTGCAAGCCCCATGTTGGGGATAGAGCTTACTTAAAAAATAAATTTAAAAAAGACATAATGCTCATTAAGACCAAATATAAGTTGATCAATTTAGTATGAGTCTGCATCCTTGATTTATTCTGCAGTGTAAATGCAAAGGAAAAACAATTCTAACAAAGGGAGTAAAAAATAATGCCAAATTGTTCCAAGTGATTTTCTAATTTGCCAATCAAATTTGAAATTGGTATTTACGTACCACTTAAGTCAGAAAAAAGGTGAACTTTCTCTGATTATCATTAGTACAAACTTTAAATGAAAGGCTTATTCCATTCAATTGCTTTGTTATAGGAAATTAGCATTAGAATTAACTAGGTAAGAGGAGAAAAGTATTGAATAATTCATGTGGAATTAACAAGCAGGAAAGGTCTTTATGCTATGCCAAATCATAAACTGAAAATCAAAACTTTCTACACTTCAAGTAGTTAGCAAACAAAAAATTTTTTATTTGCTTCCTATAAATCATTAAATACATTTGCTATACTCACACACTGAAACTTCAACCCCAAAATGACAGAACTAGGTCACTACTTTGGGAATGGAAATGAGAAGAGCTAGATTAGGGGAACTCAGGCCAACAAAACTTGCTTTTTAGGGGAATGGAAGAGAAAGCCATCGGTATGCCATAAGAGTTTGAACATTCTGACCATATATCAGGCAGTTATTCTTGCTGAATGGTCCTGGATTCCAAATGACACATTCTTCCTCAATGTACTCATTCCATCACTGGCTCAGTAGTCGGCACTGGAGACCATTTAAAAAGGTGCACTTTGCAATAATCATTATCTATCTTAGCAGCTAGAAAGGCAAAACAAAAGTTAGCGTATAAAACTACCTTTAGGGACTAGGGCAGAATACTAATTCACAAATGATAAGCATAATAAGCAATTAAAAAAAAAAGTTTACTGAACACATCTGGTCCTCTAGAATTATGTTTGTTTTTAAGGAAAACAAACCTCCAAATGTGTTTATCAAATAATGATCAAAGTACCCTCTTTCCTCTCCACTTCTATTTTTGGACTAGCATTCCAGAAGTGTATTATTTCAGAACTGTATATTCCTTAGAGTATCAAATGGTTTAGTGTTCACTAGACAGGAAGAGCCATTGAACTTGCTTATGGTGCCTTGTTAGATAATAAACACTGGACCTGATAAGCTTTCCATCCCAGAAAAATCAATGGATAAGAATCAAACATGGCAACAACTGCTCCTGATGTTGAATTCCAGTAGCAAAGCAGAAGAGGTACTCATGTTTTCACTTTATAAAGAAAAACAAAAGGCAAAATTCAGTTTAAGGGAAAAAAAAAAAAAAAAGGGTATCACCATTTTGAATAACCTGAGAAATTAAGTAGAACAGTTTGAGAGCAAGCAGTGAATGCTGGTTTGCAGTTAATAAACATTCAAAGGGAAGACAAAATGTACATGTAAGTTTCTGAAGCAAGATACTGTTCAAAGCTACTCAACAGTGGCAAAGCACCAGTGTTGAATTCCTATCTGGAAATAAGGCAAAAATAAAATTGTTTGCTGTAGGGCTAAGATGCACCCTAGAATAGATCTGCTAAAAGAACAGGTGGGAGTTAGCAATAACAGACCTCTGCTCTTAGATATCCTGGTTTGTGCTATTTTGTTATTAATAGCCAACAATTCTTAAGTTTCAAGGTTTGTATTTTGAAACTGATCACTCTTCAGTCTTTTATTAATTTTTATGGTAAATCTTACCTTCAAGGTCAGTGATAACCCCTATCCTAAAAAACACATCCATATTTGAAATCCTCTAACCTAATCTACTTAATCACAGCCTGACTGACATCTCAACTGTCCCTATAGACTCAAAAGGTGGTTGGAGTCTGGGGAGAGAAGATTCTGAGAAACAGAATTACTATACCTATTCTGTTAAACCTCCCAAACCTCTGCAGATTTTAGTTTTTGTGTCTCTTCGTGCCTGGTTTACAGGAAGTTGACCATTGGACAGGAGAAAAAGTCAAGGTCCTCGTGCCAAGTTTTCACAGGTATTTTCCTCATTTATTTGAAGTAAATTCCACGATCAGCTAACCCACACATAAAGGTGCATATAATCTCTCACTTCAAAGTCAGATTACCTTGTGCTATTCATATTTGTGTTGTCCTGTATGGTGTAAATAATTGAGATTATTAATCTCATTAATAATTCTCATTATCATTATTAATAATGATAATGGCCTTATTTCTCTGGCCTACAACAAATCTAGCTACATTTTTAAGGGTTTGCATAGTTCCTTGAAATTAATTTCAACATGCAAAAATGAGTAACATTACTTATTTAAACCCAATATTCAGCATCCCTGAGGTGGGCTCAATAACCTTTCAAAAAAATCACAACTTGCACAGATTTTGAGTACAGCTGCTGGCTTTGTCCTAAAACTTCCACCCAATTCTCTCGATTCGGTTCTCAATCAGGCTTAGGGCTACAGAGAAAAACCGAACATGTAGGCTAGGCTTTGTTAACAATGAAGGAAAACAGCCACCAAGACTCAACCTCTCCCAATTTCGGGGATGCTCTGGACATAACATCTAAAAACCATCAGAATACCCTTCATGAGGTGTTACCCTATCTGTTAGGGGAAGGTGGTGAAGGTGATCAGTCTCCTGATTATCTAAGAGATTTTTCCTTTGGAGAGGATGATGCTTCTTGGACTGAGTGCCATTACAAGCACCTCTGCTACCTGGATACAGATTATCTGTGGCAAATGTGTGTCTCCAGGCTGCTCTCTATTCTCCCCTAACTGAATGCTTACAGAGTGAAACACTCATTTTGTTGGTTGCGAGTACACTACAGAGAAAGCAAAATCAGACTACAAATTAATATCTGTATCGTCTCTTACCTCCCTAATGCTGACCTCACTCCATTCCCTGCAACCTCTTTATTATTTCATTTGAGAAAAGTTATTTTCCTTTCATAATTCTCTTCTTCTAACATTTGTGGGCTTTTCCTTGCCATTCTCCTTGAAAGACATTCAACTAAACTCCTGGCAATTTTAGGAAAAACTCAGTGTTGAAACTAGAGGCAAATCTGTAGTAAAAGCAAACATTACTTTTCATGTACATCACCCAAAGGGTTAAATCAGAGGCTGCAAAGAATTTATGGAATTAGCAATTTCCCCTTTCTCCCTGCCTTTGGTTCCAAGAGCAAACCTTAGAAATCATGGTCACTGGCAGATTGTAAGGGACAAGGTGAACTGCTTCTCAGTCTTTTTGGCTAAATCCAGGGAAAGGGACAAGGTGAATGGAGGCTACTCTCAAGAACGGTGACCCTCCCCTTTAGGTAGAGATGTGGAAGCAGGGACAGAAGCTGGTGCTGTTTCATGAGCTAAAGGCTACAAACATCTGACCTAAACTTCAAAGAAAAAGAAATCCTAAATGTCTTTTAATCTCTGGCAAGTCCGTTATTGCACTCCCTTTTTCATGAAAACACTCACACACAGCTCCATTCTTCAAGCCCTCATTTTCCAATCTAAATCAAATCTTCAGGTAACTTTATTTATTTTTTTTTTTTTCATTTTATTTTTTTTTATTTTTGGGACAGAGAGAGACAGAGCATGAACGGGGGAGGGGCAGAGAGAGGGAGACACAGAATCGGAAACAGGCTCCAGGCTCCGAGCCATCAGCCCAGAGCCTGACGCGGGGCTCGAACTCACGGACCGCGAGATCGTGACCTGGCTGAAGTCGGACGCTTAACCGACTGCGCCACCCAGGCGCCCCACTTCAGGTAACTTTAAAAAACAGTGCCAAAGCAAAGAAGTTAGAATATATGAATTTGTGGGGTGCCTGGGTGGCTCAGTTAGTTAAGCGTCCAACTTCAGCTCAGGTCATGATCTCGCAGTTGGGGAGTTCAAGGCCCGTATCAGGCTCTGTACTGACAGCTCAGAGCCTGCTTCAGATTCTGTCTCCCTTGCTCTCTGCCCCTCCCCCCCCACTCACACTCCAAAAAATATATATATATGTATCTGGATTTGATTGTATTTTAGCAGCAACTGTTCTGTAACCTGGAATGTCACTTTTAGAAATAAATGGACATAGTATTTCCAAATGTCAATAGCCACACTTGCATTATTAACACTGTTTCTCCCTGCTTTATGAAATAGGTAAATTCCTAAAAATCCACTGAATAAACATAAACTTTTTATATACCAGATGGATTTCTTACTGATGACCAACTAATTTCAAAGATGCCTTAGTATTTGATTGTTCTCCACTAGTTTTTGTTTTGTTTTTAAGTAAATTCTTCAGTGGACTACTGAAATGGTTCTATCAAATACTTCAGGTGAATTTCCCAATTTGTTGTTAAATTAGGTTGCCATGAGACGTAGAATGTGGAGTATTTGTACACAGCCCTATTCTAAATTTTTTCTAGATCGCCATCAGCCTTGTTTCTAAAAGATTTGATTATCAAGACAAAATAGGAAACGGGAGAATATATATCATGCATGTGCAGACACTCATGTTCTGACTTTGCCGAAGACCCCAGTCCTTGTTGGTCATTCACTACAAAGTTCTACAGTGAATAAATGGAGTTTAAGCAAACTTCAGGTAACCAAGTAAAAAACACTACAGATGTGTAGTTTTCAAAGAACAAGCTTGACAGAAAAATAAATGTTAAAATTTTTGGTGTTACTAAATTAACTTAAAAAATTTTTAAATATTGACATAGATATCAATATACTGATATTAAAATAAAGGATGTTTGAAAACAACTTTATGAAGCAGATAAACGAATACGCCACTTTCAAGATTTTTTGGTCTTCTCCATCTTCTAGTTCTAGAGGAGAACTTATAAGGCCATGCAGGAAGGATTACCTAGGTATAGCTGGCTCAGAAACGTGAGAGACACGATGTGGGGTTTCGAACCCAATGAGGGTTCTGGGTACATAAGAAAGCCTTTGGGACAAAGCAGCAGTAACACCTGATTCTGTCTGATGAATCTAAAATGTGTTTTAGATTAATCTTTGCTTTTCACTTTACAACTAAATTTAAGTCCTGCATAAAACTTCACACAAAGGGAAAACACTTCAAAGTCGTAACTATTTCCTGATGTAATATAAGAATACCTTTTTTGACCTTAAGGATTAAGAGAACTGATGCTATGTTTATAAAATAAGAAAGTAATCAAAATATCCATAATCATTTTGACAAAATCTATACCACTTAAGTTGTTTTGTAATTTTTAGATTGATTACAGCAAGTATGCAACTAGAGGAAAGAGATCTCATAAGCCTGATTTTTAGAAAATGTTCCACGTTGTATTTTTTACCTATGTCCTTCTTCAAGTCTGAGTGCTCCAATACATGCTAGTGGGAAAAAAAAATCAAAATTAGCATTAGCACATGGATTTTCAGTTAATACTGCAAACAGAATCACCAGGAGAAAAAAGGCCAGAGTAAAGAAAACTCAAATGTGTGACTAAATGAGAAACCCTTGAAACATGAAATCAAACTATTACTTACCAAACCTCTATACCATCTCCTGACAAACATCCAGGAAAAAATGTGCGAGATCTAAAATGTACCACACATGAGTAGAGAGAACACTTTAATAGCCCTCCCCCTAAATAACAGAATTTAAAATGAACAATTTTCAAACAAGATATAAGCCAATGAAGTAGAATTATTTAAGTCTTTTAGAAGATTTCTCAATTATGAATGAATTTCTAGAGTTTTCTACTTCTAAGGATGCTAAAATCCTTTGAAAAAGCAAAGCAAAAACAAAACGAACCAAAAAAAATCATTTAAATATGGGAGAAAAAAACCAACGCAGAACATGTGGTAGAGGGAAGTTGAAGGGAACAAAGAGAGAAACACGAAAATGAAAACCAAAACAAGAACTCTCTACAATACTCTGGCGCTTTTAGCTTTGAACAAATCAGTTATTTGGTATCTGAATCATGGCTCTACTACACTATAAAACGTTCCTGCATCTCAGTGTCTCCATCTGTGAAGATTAAAGGAGACTGCCCAAAAAGCACTTTGAATAAGTACTTGGCATGCATGCAGGAAGCACTTAACAAATGCTACTAGCACCAAGCATAAATTCACTCAAATATTTTTTTATTGTCTATTAATTTTGTAGAGCAAAGCAGGGATCTCTCTGACTGGCTAGCATTTGAGTCCGGATTTTAAGAATGTTATCTAATGATACTCTGACTTTCCCAACAGCTTCAGGTCAATTCTCTAAAATGCTGTCTTGGGGCGCCTGGGTGGCGCAGTCGGTTAAGCGTCCGACTTCAGCCAGGTCACGATCTCGCGGTCCGTGAGTTCGAGCCCCGTGTCAGGCTCTGGGCTGACGGCTCGGAGCCTGGAGCCTGTTTCCGATTCTGTGTCTCCCTCTCTCTCTGCCCCTCCCCCGTTCATGCTCTGTCTCTCTCTGTCCCAAAAATAAATAAAAAACGTTGGGAAAAAAAAAAATTTTTTTTTTAATAAAATAAAATAAAATAAAAAAATGCTGTCTTTACAATATAAGTAGAGGACCTCAGCATAAGGTATCGCTCCACTCCTTACCTGGCATCAATTATTGTTACTGATATCAAAAGGAGATGGTAGGCAGTGCGCCCTTACACATACAGTGTCTGCATGCTAAATGACAGGTGAACTGAATGTTCGAGATTGCTCTAGAGATCATCAAAGTGACCGGCTACATACTTCCAGGTATAAAATCAACTTTTTTCCTCTGAAGCTTTTGTACATATAAAGAAGCATAAAAGAAAATATTTTAGCATGCTAAGAGTAGGGCAAGAGAAGTACACAAAAGCAAATTAATTTCTACAAACTTAAACCTAACATCCTAGAATAACCTTTTGCTCTTAAAAAAGCTGGTCATTGAAAATGCCCCTACAATAAATCTACCGTAAGAAAAAGATTTTGTCTCCTGATCTAAGAACCTAAATATATACTTGTAGAGAAAGATAAAAATCAAAGTAAAATACTTGCTTTACACAAACTAGCTGCACAACCCTGGCGAGGCCGGTTTCCCCACGTACTACTACCTAAGTCAGGAGTTACTGTATTAAAGAAATATAAAGCAGGTAGGTTCGCGTACCGCCAGACACAGGAACTCAATGAACGGGAGCTCTTCCTTGACTACATGAGGGGTGTTGGATTAGGTAGCAGTCAAAGGTCAAAATATCAAGGACCCTTTCTTTCTGCACTTTAATTTCCCCAGGAAGAGACAGCTGGAGCACAGATGTCATGAGTCAAGTCTAATGGACTTTAAGGAAACTTATCACGGTGACTAAAGTAAAAAAATCTTGAATTTCACCTATAGTACGGATGACTACTGCAATAACATTACAGTCCCTATACTTTCAGAAAACACAAAAGCATGTGAAAATTTATGTACTCACCTGTGCAATTTTTAGGCCAGGACTGGCCAACTAGACTGTTTTTCTACTGTTTGGTCTATGTACTTTCAAGAGGTGAGATTTTGATAACTGTGAAGAGATTATTCTGTAATAGTTAAGAGCAGAGAATCTCTTTGAGTCACTAGGTTCAGCCTCAAAACCGGACAGTAAACGTTCATCTCCAAATGATTAATTCGGACCCTGCTGCATTTTCTACTTACAGATTGTTACCCACAGCATCTTATAACAAGGTAAGATACCGTCTTGTCAAAATGCCATTTAAGTAATTCTAAATTTCTAAACGTTCCTTGGGGTACTGGTTGGAGTCTAGAAATCATTTTGTATGTGGCAATTTTGATAGCTCAACAATCTATTCCTGTTATTTCATGAACAACCCATTTCAAACCAAGTCTTTTAAGAAAATGGAACACTCTCCAAAGTAGTTGCTAGCAAGTAGTGAGACAGACAAAGCAGTGTAACTTTCCTAAAGCTAACAGAAGTTTAAGCAGAATCACAGTCAGATTAGGAAAAGAATAAAAGGTGTGGAAGGAAAGACAAGTAGTATATATATGAAAGGCCTCAAAGTTAAGAATTTAGATTTGTTACCATGATGTAATGGGAATGTTGGCATTTGTGTGACAATTATGGCAATCGTATAGGACAAAGAGAGTAGCAAGAGTGTTTCAGTAGGACAATTAGGAAGAGGTGAAACAATCTAGGAATTGACTTGGAAATCACAGAGCAAGTCTTGGACTTGGGGGGTACATCCAGCAGATTAAATATGATTTTTTTCTCCCTTAACAGAACACCAGCTCCAAAAGGGAAGACTGACTTATAACCACTGCTGTATTTTTCAGTACCTATTATATTATCTAACACAAAGGTAGTTCTCCAAAATTACCATCTAGATCTGAATGTAAATGCTGTTGTAATTAGTAAAACGCAATTCATTTATGAGATATTCCTGAATTCCTAGCATCTTTTAATACAAGTTTTCCAATTAACTGAAGTATTACAGGACAACTGTTAGTTGTTAATGACTGGTCTGGCATTTTTTCCTACATTAGTGCCAAGTCATTCTCTTGTAAGATTAAGAACTGCCACCCTAGGATAGATTAATTACTAGCGAAATTAAGTAAAGGACACAGAAGAATAAACATGACTCAATTAACAGAAAATTCAATAGAAGGACCATTAAAATTGCAACCTGTAAGATTAAGACGTGCTTCCCAAACATAATTCTTTTACAGTTGTGTCTATAAGCCTTTGTTCACTATGCCGGATGCTCCACCTTGTTTCCCCAATACCAGTACAGGGCCAGGAACATATGTACTCACTACGCATCTGTTAAATGAACACATACTGGTAACTATTTTCAACATTATCAAGTTTCATGTGATCTGGAGGTACATAGGAGAGAGTGAAAGACTGAGGTCAAGAGATATAAAATCCAATAGTCCTAACAGTGGTTGAAGTTCCTACAGAGGGACAAAGGACAGGAAGGGGACATTACAGGGGACAAGGAAATTCACAGAAGTGTGTATCAAACCAAGCCAGCAAAAGGCTACAGAAGTTTCAGGTCTGCATCAAAAATAACAAGCAAGGAATAGTAATAGGGAGAAAAAAGGCAACTGAAATGGCATGAAAGTCATTGCTGCCATTAGCACACTGGTTTTGACTGAAAAGCAACGAAAATGATTGATAATTATGAATCTTCTAGGCAGAAACTAGCTAGATGGAACCCCAAAGCAACTGAGGGGTCTTTAGTTTATCAGATCTCATTTGTAACTGAAGCTGGTTTTGGTGCTAAGTTTAACTAGAGCCAGTCTGACTTTGATTAATACCTTCCAGGTCATTAAGTAAACCCCAGTTCTGATATTACTAAGTTGTTTAATCACCAGCCAAGTGTCTGTATATATTATATACACATACATATATAGGCTGTTATTATTAGAGAACGGACTTTCCCAAAGGATGCCATTCAGCTTTGCTTAAGCACATCCACAGGCTTCCTTCTGCAGGAATCAAAGTGAGAGGAAAGGAGTTCTGGTTCTGCTCTATCTTTATTGTATAACTCTAGCCTAGGCAAACCAGGTGAGTTATGAAGTGAAATGGAAACAATAATGCCCCACTTCTAACACACACACACACACACACACACACACACACACACACAGGCACGCACGCACACAAATGGAAAGAACAACTGTAATCAGAAAGGTGTTTAAAAAAAAAAAAAAGGATAATCAACACTACACAAAGCCATGGTTATGTATGCACCCAGCATACTTCATGACCTTCAGGTAGCCACTTCAAAGACATAGAAGCCAGGGAAGGTACAAAACAGGGCAACTAAGAAGTATTTACAAAAATAAAGTGGCTTTTACCTTCAAAGAGTAAGAACTCCAATCTGGAAAGAAAGTTAAGACAGTAAAATTGAATTCCATGTAAAATCATGATGATTGCAGATAAAATACCAACAGGCCTGGCTCCATTTTATTAAAAGTAATTGAAAATGAATCCTGAAACTCTAACTAGGAGATGTTTTAAAGCTAGAAAAGGAAACCTCAAAACACAAGATGTTTGTGACTTCTGTCAAAAGTACAAAAAAAGAGAGTAGTCTGCAAAACCACAAACAAGTTTAAGAAGCATTATTCAATGAATGGAGGCTACACAGTTAGCTTTTATTTCCAGGGGCAAGTTGTACAGTTATTCAGTGGCTGTCCGTAGTTTTACTATCACAACACAAAACAGCTCTTTTGCTCTTATTCCTAAAACTAGCTTTTGGCCCCATCTATAGTTCTGAGCTGGGGGAACCACCAGTCTAACTTTAACTAGATAGTAGTATCCCATTTATTCAATATTTCAAAGAAGCCGAATGACATTTACCCGGCAAAACTGCACAGAGCGAGTAAAATTCACAAGGTAGGACAGAGTGGTAGTTAAAATGTAAGCTCTGGTATCAGACCCACCTGGGTTCAAAACCAGATTGGCTACTGCTAGTTAGGAGGCTAGACCAAAATATCTCTGCACTTCCATTTCCACACTTACACTTTACAGGGTTAAGTTTCAATAGCTTCAGACAATGACAGCCCATTGGAGATATTCAGTACTAGCTCTTCTGTCATTTATTTTTGACTGAAATTATCACCAGTTCAACATGTTAACTTCAGTTCTCTCTTCCTGACTGAAGTTCCAGCTGGCAGTTATACACCTTAGAACTTTTTAAAAAAGAAAATGTTCATGAGTGAAAAATAAGAGGCCAGTGGGTTAAACCATATAGTCTTAAGAGACGCGTAGTCCTGAGTGTCTTTTGAAAAGGAGCCATTATTTCCTTTCTTTCTCAACCACCTCAGCAGTCGCTCCTGTCAAATATATGAATACACTGTAATACTGCGACAAAAAAACGTGTTATCAGACACTAGATTAACCAGGTTCAAAAGACATAATGAAGTATGAAACAGCTTGACCTCGTAACAAACGTCAAGAGTTACAGGGGATGGAGAAAAAAGTTATTTTTAGTAAATCTATCCCATCTGCACGAAGCAGTATCTGTATGTCTGTTTATCTTCAGGGAGGGAAGAAATGTTTCAAAGAACTGCTTAATTCAACCATGACCACAGATTTCTCATTTAGAGGCTTAGTTTTCAGTAACAGAAAAATAAAAATGTAAGGAAACCTACCTTCACATTTGTTCTTTCCGATTCAGACACAAGTCACCTCACCTTTGTATTTTTAGATTTTCTTTAATTAAAAATGGAACTATGTATAGGTTAAAATTCTTAAAATCAAGTTACTCTGACCATATCCAGTGGACAGTAAACTTATTTTTAGTTAACTAAACAAAAAAAATCATGGACACGATTTACAAACTTTTCTGCTCTCCAGGAGTAATCTAAATCATACACATTATTCATGTGTTCCAATAAAGCACTGCAACAGGAGCACAAAACACCTTTTAAATTTTCAGTGGCATTTCTGGAAGATTTGATGATTAGCACTACTATAAAATTCTATTATTGTCTCCCAGAATCTAATCTGAATTCTTTGAGGATAATGATCACGACTTACTAATATTGTATTTCTAACTCCGAACACATTAAATACTCAGTAGTTGTGAAATAAATGGATGACGTATCAACTATCAATGTTAGGCAAAAACTAAACCTTTTCAATAAAATAGCTAACTTTTAGCCAATTCTCCAGATTTGATGATGTATAACACCAATCCATTTAATATCCCTTCTTAAGATTACTGTACTTTCTGAAACGAAAAACAAGTTACCAGCTTTCATAATACCTTTCCAGGACAAAATCCAGAACTGGAACTTTTGGTAATTCCTATCATTGAGAGCTCACACTACGGAGAAATAAACAACTGTTGTACACATTTTTGCAATCTTCTAAGGTGGAAAACATCACGTTACATTAATAAAAAGAAGATAAAGAATTTTTAACACCAGAAGACATGATGAAGGCTTACTTTGGGTTGGTTATCTTATTAGATTTAAACCTTTTTTTTTTTCAAATGTTTACTGATTCAACAAGCTCACATAATTTCTATACTGAGAATTTACACTCAGTGTTCAGCTGCTAGAGTAGTTACCAAACTTCTTTCTTCAAGGCTACTATATCCATCTACAGACACTTAAATATTCTGCCCTAGACAAAATCTTTGGGTAAATTGTAAGAAGCACTTATCATTGCTTTGATCTCTTGTCCAGATTAAAACAAAAGCAACACTAAAATACTAAACATCATTTTTTAAAACCAGTGACTTTTCAGAAAATATTGGCCAGATCATTATTAATGTGGTATTTCACATTATTAATAACCTCCCTCTGGCAGACATTTAGTCTACCCCAAACAAAACCTTGCAAACATTTTGAGAACTAGTGTTCTTAGAGCCAGACCAACTCGGTCAGTTATAAACTCAAAGAAGTGACTTGTGAATTTAGACATGATAAATAAGCCTTGGGCTCCTCCCAAATATACATTCATATTACTATCATGGTGACCTTAAATTCAGGACTGATAAATACAGAGAATCCCTGATTCTGTTCTGAAATACCCATTACTTTAAGCAGTGGATCAAATGACACAGAATTCTACAAGCAAGAATTAACAGGCTTTTAACAAAAATACTGGTATCTAGTGACCTATTTCTTTCTATAGGGCTCAGATTTTCATGAAATAGAACAGCAGAAAATACCTGGAATAATCTAAAGCCATATTATTTTATCTAGAAAAATGTTCTAAGACCACCTTTCTTTCTGCATCAGGGGACAGAATATTTACTGTAAGAGTGCATTATGTAGGTTCTCCACACCACCAATTTTAGGGCTGAGCATCCTGACTACATTTATGTGTGATTTTTTTTGTGTTCTTGCGTATGTACACATACACACACACACATGCACACACTCAGGTCAGATAAATGAAGCTGTTTAACAGACTCTTCCACCAAGTCCTTGAAAAATGCAGAAAGGGCTGAAAACAAATATTAGATGATGGGAATAAGCCATTCCAATATACCAATACTTTAAAAATGCCAAAATACTGGTATAGACAGAACTCAAAAAGGAAAATAAATTTGGATTCTGTGAATAAAATACGTTGAAGTGAAATTTAAAATTTTCAAATAATTTGGAAAGTGGCACCTCTTTCTAAATCAGGTATAATTTTGACTAGGTGAAAAAAATGGCTTTCTCAGAGAACAAAGTGCAATGATACTTTGGCCTAAATTTTTATAGATGAATGACAGATGAAAAACAAAACAAATGACAACTATCAACATAACACAGACATAAAAACACATTTTAAGCATCCACGTTAAGCTAGGACAAAACGATTTTAAATTCAAATTAGGCTGGCTTTATTTGAGGCATAACTTTTTAAAAGAGCCTTAAACTAAATGTAAAATTGTTCATAAAAATATAAACTTTAAAGTAAACATAAAATTCAACATCTAATTCTGACCTCACATTATTTGGCCTATTTCCAACCTAGTAGTTAAGAACGTACACTTGGGAGTCTGGCAGAAAAGGGTTTTAATCCTGGTTTTGCCACTTCATAGACAGGTGAACCACTAGCTATATATAATAAATTCCTTAATCTCAATTGCTGAGTTGCTCATATGTAAAGTGGGGACAATACCACCTACCTTAAAGGGTTGTTGGTTACGTAATATACAATGTCAAGCAATTCCTTAGCACAGTGCCTGGTATACAGTACTCACACCATAGTATGACTAACCCACCATAAGAAGAAAAAAGCTTGGCTAAGGAAAAGAAACAGCAGAGTATTTATTTTCTGTACTTCATCTGTATTTTTATTTTTCAAAATAAAATAAAATAAAGTTTGAGAGTCAAAAAGCCAATTATTTTGCCAAATTTATCAGGGACTACCTACCTTCTAGCCTCTCTTTATATAAAAACAGACATACCTGCCATTTCTATTCTTCACGAGCATTTCCCATCTGTTGATCTTAATCCATATAAATTGATTTTAAAGTCACCTTTAAGGATTTTCCTTAATCTGCTTTAGCTTTTCACTGCCCACTCTAGATTTACTTTGATCTAATTAGTGAATATTAACCATGTTTTTTCTTTCAACATTCTGAAATCTCAAGAAAAATAAAAACACACAGGTATTTTTTAGTAACCTATCAGCTTTCCCTTTCTGAGCTTTCAGAAGTTATTTTATCTTCCATGACTCTTGTAACACACTTCCTGATCTAATTCCTAAACAAACAGGCCATGACATGTCCTTAGCGACCTGATCTTTTTTGCTCTTTCCTATTGTTATTTTCCATTAATTGTTTAAAACTTTATTAAAGCCTGTTTTTCTAAACTCATTTCATTTTCTTGCAAACTATGCTCCTAAACTTTCCTCTGGATCTTGAACACTATTAATATATGTGGTGGCCTTTCCCAAAGTTTTAAATTTCCAACTGGACCAACCAGATCCTGCAAACCACTGCAAGTATCTATTGCTGGTATCTTTTCTACTAAGGTCTACTCTGAATCCCCAGAGGGGTGTGAGATAATCTATTACTCAAAGTGTAGTCAGGGACACTGGCATCACCTAGAAGCATGTTAGAAATGCAAATTCCTACCCCGTTGCAAATCCATTGAATTATAATATGTATTTAAAAAAAAAAAAAAATCCCCAGGGATTTCCACCCACACTGAAGTTTGAGAAATACTGTTGAATGATGAATTGGGACCTAAACAGTTTTTAACTTGAAAATTAAAATAATCACAAGCTTTTTCAATATTATTTTGACAAATGCAACAAATGATCTCATTTATCTTTTTTCATATTTTGAAAAGTTAAATAGAAACGATGTTACAACTAACATACTTACTCATTACTTTAAAAGAAGTTTTAATAAAAATATTAATTGTTGGTTGTATTTAGACAGATCAGATTTTTCCACACCAACTCTATGTAGGTTATACTTAAATATGATTAACCTGGTAAGGTTCTGCTTAACAGGAAGCATGGAAAGTTTCAATATGACCAGCCAATGTTAAACATGTTTGGTTAAACATCTAACCAAAAATATTTAGTTATATCATAACTTGCCAGAAATATACCCAAGTTGCTCTGACCACACCAATTCAGCAAAATATATAAAGCCCTTTATAATCAATAGGCTTAACAAAAACAATTTTTGATAATATTTTGATCAATATAAAACACAAATATTTCAAAATAACCATTTAGCTAACAAAAACAGTAATGGCTTTTTAAACAATATTCACTGCTGTTTGATCTACTTACATACGAACCCAGACAACTGATACATGCAGATTTAAAGGATTCCTGACTCAAGTATTGAAAGTATAGGCATGTTTTTGTCTCCAAATTCTATTCAACAGTGCTTGATTGATACAGTATATGCAATCTTTGATAATGCAGTATTTTCATATTTAAGGAAATATTTCCCTTTTACTGAAAATCGAAGCTGAACTCCTTCCCGCCCCCCCCCCCTCGCCCCAATGTCACTATCCTTGACAATACAGGTCCTCACCTTTATCCTTGTAGAAAATAATTTTAAAGTGATCGAACCTGTTATTTTAAAGGCATGACTTGAGCTGTACAATTCTGTAACTAATTTTAAGCTCCTGCCCTCCTAATAAATGGCTAGGCGGACCTAAAAATCACCCTTTGGGAATTTTAGGTAAATAGTTGAATAAAACACTACTTTTGCTTCTTAGTTTTTGAGGAAATGCCTATACATGATTGTGAGTTCAGTCACAAATTTCAAGTGTAAGTCAATAGAAATGTGTTTTTCATAGCTATAGGCAGAAAATAGTCCCCTACGTGAATATAATACACTCCACTGAAAATATCTAATAAAATCTAATTATTTCTAAAACATAAACTAAATAAATTCAGGGCTTTAGGTAGAGCCAAAAGATACCAAGAGCCTAAGCCTAAATCCATTGTCAAAAGCAAGGTCTCTTATTTTTGGAAAAAAACACACCATAAATCAGTAAGCTGCCGATCCTAACCCCAACTCTGTCAACATTCAAAGCGGCCCAAGTTTAAATATTTTTTTCTGTTAGAACATTCCTTCCTGTCTCAGTGAATGATCTGTTGATTTTGGACAAAAGGAAAACAAAAATAAAACAATAAAATCTTTCTGGAAAATACTGACCTAGAGGAAGTATTTTGTCTACTCTTCTTATATTAAAACAATAGGGCAATCACTTTTTTTCCCCCTCTATTAGCTCACATTTATTTAACAGTCTTCATTTCAAAGAAACAAGGCAGAATACTCCCTGTGAAGGGTTTCTCACTCAATTTGTTTATAGATCATTAGGTCTCTATCACTTTCCTCCTAGATCTTTTTTTGCTGTTACTGGTACGTATCTGCAGAAAAATGAGCACATTATTTCAAGTAAATTTCCATCTGAGTTGCAAAATTTCTACCTCTTTTGGTAGAAAGAACTCATGAGAATAAGTACTGTATTAGGGCCCTCCTCAACAGAATGGGATCAGTATTAAAAGAGAAATCCTCGTAAAGTTTAAGAATTAGCTCTTGATATGGTACTTCTTGTATATTGGAGACATTTCCCAATGATGCATCTAAACCCTCCAACACAGCCTTCCTGAAATAGTCTCTCACCACTTCTTCACCTACTGACATGTTATGTCAAGGGGTCAAGAACACCAGGGGAATAAAATGCCTACTGAAAACACTGCGTAAGTGTTTACTTTTGTCCACCTCTGTATGTTTTCTGGTATCATTTCCAAATGCCATAATTATATCAGAAAAAGTTAGTGGCAGCCTGTTATGCCAAAGCCAACATTCCCATCTTACACCTGTAGACCCAGGTCTAACCCCCCACTAAAGCTACTTCCTGACACTTTAATAACCCCCTCAATTTCGGCCCTTTTATTTTTACTTCTTCCCACTCCTTCACTACCTTCCTTCAAAAGGTGCCCAATATCTAGTACTGAATCTGAAGACAGGAACTCCATTTGACCACAAAAGTCTCAATTATAGAAATACTGAATCTGTTTTCCACAATTGAAATCAGCACGCCCCACCCAAAATCACCAACACAACATTTTGAACATGTTAGATTTTATTAAGAATATTTAACATTGTACAAATATTCCAATACAGTTATGGTACCTGAACACTGTACCAAAAGCACGATTTTTATTAAACTGATTAAGTGGTCTTGCAAATGGTCCTATTTTGATATTCCCATATTACTGTGTGCATATAGCAATGTAATGTCTGCAGGAGCTTTCAGCTCAATTATATAAATAGCCTTATAACATAGTACTAAACATCTTAATTGGATTCATTAAAGTACAATTCTACCTATGTTACTGAACAAGCTAGAAAAGTCCCTTTTGTCCAACCATCATAGATGAGAAATCAAGAAAAGTAATGTTCACAGGATCCTAACAAAGTTACTACATAAAATGAAAGCCCTTGTTTATATTTGAGGAATTTAAGTCTTCCCCCGTAATACCTACTTTTCTGACCCCACGAAATGTGTTTTATTGTTAGTATATAAAAGCTAACTAGAGTTTGTACTGCGTTTTCCTTAACTTAGATGAACCCCTCAGAATTACTTGAGTGTTCCTACTACTTACTATAACAAGTTTTCCAAAGAGCACCATTATTAGTGCAATCTCTATCTTTTCTATCACTGATACACACATATAATATGTCAAAAGAGAAACAAGTACCTCAACAAAATAATGCAATTACTGCAATTTTTAAAGTACAATTTCATTGTAGCGATTTACAGGTAATCTACAGCAAGCTTACAGACAAGATTTCAGGACACTAGAACGTTTAACATACATCTAAGAGATTCTTCCTAGACTGATACACTCAACTGAGAAAGAAGGCATAAGAATATCAGGGAGGTTCTTCAGGCATGAATAATTACTTTTAATCAGACATATTACAATTATTTTTTATGGGTTATGGTCAGAAATGCTTAGTTATTAAAGGTAATTCCCTTAATTTATACTTTACTATCATGGAATCCTCCATTATGAGAGATTTTAATCTTAAGTAATCATCTAAAAACTGACTCCTAAATTCTACCAGTGTCTACTAATCCCAGCTGCTGTCCTGGGTTTCAGACAAAACACAGTTGTTGACAGATCTGTGGTTTCACTCTGTTCAAGGTCCTAGTATTTTAGCTATGTAATTTCCTCTTGACCCACAGTCATTATATCAAATGTATCTTTAAAACAAGCCCTCTGCCGTTTATGAAACTGCTAGAACTTTTAAGTTTCATTTTACAATGTTAAAATTTTCTGGAAGATTTAAAAATAATTTCTCCTAATGCTTATTAAACCCTCCATTCTATCAACACCTTCCTACTTTTACTAAAATTGGCGTGCAATAAACATCTCTTAAGATGAACTATGTGTTAAGTTACCCAATAAGAATGCAAACATAATAAAGATATTAGAGGGATTGAAATCACAGTAAAATAAAAGCAAATTTATTGTCTAAGAGACTTTAGAGTCTATCTTGTAAGGTGTCTATTTCGATCACTTAAAATATACCCTGAGTATTTCATTACTTCATACTTGCAGGCCTTTCCTGCTAAACTATAATTTGACAATACAAAGTATGAAGTACTTATTATATGTTCCTATTAAGAACAAAATTATTTAATATTATGTCTTATTTGTCTACAAGGCCAACATAAATGCCCACTTATAAAATATGGGCATCCTCCCACACTTAATGCCCCACTACTGATAAAAAAAAAAATAGGAAAAAAAAATTTCTTACCAACAATTCCACTGGTTATCGTCCCCAGCGAACCCCACCTAGCAAGTCGACATCATGACATGTCAGGTCAGGGCAGCCTCAACCTCGCTTCCCTGATAGTCAGGTGATAAAAGGAAGGAGTTAAAACAGGAAAAGTACACTTGCAGATTTCTGGATAACATCTGAAAATGGTTAAAAAACAAAAACAAAACAAAAAACCCAGAGCTTCTGGTAACCTCTAAATAAAAAATACGTATGTATATATATTTAAAAAGAAAAAAAAACTATTCTAGAAAGATTAACAGTAACTACACTTCAAATTAAATATAAATATTAATTACTGACTAATACATTAAATATGCAGTACTTTTAAGGCTTGGTGTTTGCATTTCAAAAATCAAAACTAATCACAAACTTCTAGTGCAAAAGTAAACATGCTTGGTTAGTGGATTTGTCATTCTGAATTCTCTAGTCAGTCACCCAATCCCCAGGCTTACTCAGAACTAAGTTAACAGAAGCTCCCATTCTTAGAGAAACATAAACACACTTATAAATCCAGTGCACTCTTTCTATAAGGCTTTTTCTTAGCTGCTCACTTAAGAAATGCCACACGGTAAGGGACAAAGCTAACATTAAAATTTCTTCCACATACTTCAGTTGGTTTTCTTTAAGAATACTGGATAGCTCAATGTAACAAAATCCTCTTTGGAAAATCAAAACTGCAAATTTTACCATATGTAAAAGTCTTTATAATTGACAAGTAATAGCCTTATAGCAAGTATTTACTGGAAGGGTTTTGGTTTTTACAAATAATACACAATTAATAAAACATAGGTATGATTATCCAAATGGGCAGGAGGCAAATGATGTAATGAGTTTCAAGAATATTATGTGGCTTTATGCTAGGAATGGAATTTTAGGTCTCTTCTCTTTTGGAATTTAAAACAGAATTTATTTTGATGCATGCTGTTCTTTTTAAAAAGAGGGTTCACCTCCTAAGTCAGATTTCAAAGTCAAATGAGAGAAAAATTGTCTACTAGCAGAAAGCATTGGGCTTTCTTATGCAGAATAACCCCAGTAACTAAGAAAACTGAAAAACAATTATGCTGAACTTTCGCTTAAAAAACTAACTACAGAACCATAGTAACTCAATTTCCATATCAATTGATCAAATAAACTTGGATTTATTAGAAATCTGGCAACTTATTAGAACTTTTTTGCTTTTAAAAAATTAAAACACCATCATATAAATACATACATTTAAGCAACTGCTATAAATGAGTGATCAAATAAAAATTAGCATTCCATTATGGGGAAGGGGTATATTTATGTCAGTCTCAGGAGGGTACCTATGAAGAGGTTGGCCTCAATATGAAATAAATAGATTTCCCAACACACATTACTGCAGCAGGCTCATAAGTAAAAGCAAATGAATTAGGTTGGGGAACAAAAAAGATGGCACAAGAGCAGGAAATGAAATTTCCCAGAACTCATTAAAAAAATTCATTAAAATAAAATAAAACACCTAATGAAAATCTAAAACACAGACCTCCTCAATGGACATATTTGAGGTTTATAGATTAGATGGTTAGATTTATTTCTGTGAAAAGTTAAGCTCTTAATCTATTTTCTCTGAATGCTGCTACAGCAATAGTTTACAAGACATCAACAAGGGAAAAAGCTCTAAAATGAGATTTAATGCTCAAAAAGTTGTGTTTTTCTATTGAATAAAATAGCTACAAAAACCCTATAAAGCAATATTAGAGGGACAACTCAGGCATATTTTAATAGATGCGAGTAAAATATTATTTGCAATTAAAGGAAAGGATTTTGACATGGGACCCAAATTTTATTTAGTCTTATGTTTTTGCTAGGGTTTATATTTTAGGATGGGTAGGGGAAGCAAAATAAATTAATCTGTTTCAGAATCACTGTTTTTCCCATTCCTAATTTTCTTCATAGCGACTTTGTAGCTGGTAACATCAAATTTTTAAAAAATACAAACAATTCAAGTTTTACTTGTAAATGCTTTCTTCTTTCCAAGAAAATTCAGGATTATATTTAAGTCTAATTTAGGCTTATTGTTACAACTACAGATTGTATTTTCAAAGTTTAAAAGCAGCATTTAAAGAATATTTGGTGTCTTTACTTGCATACATGGGCATAAGAAAAACACCTAGATCTAAGCTTTACCAAACAGATACCCATGTTAATTTGAAAATACAACAGACTATATAATTCCTTTATGAGTTTCCGAAAACAAAAGGAATATTAATAAGGCCTATTAACTTACTGAATTATATAATAAGTGTACTTTTAAAGAGAAATGAGATATAGACTTTCATCAGTAAGTATTCTCTTATTTGAAGTCAAAAGAGAAGCCATGAAACCCAAAATATGATCTAAGCACATTCATATTAAGTGGCTTATGATTTTGAAATTTACTACTGCTGTCATAAAAGACACCAAACAGGAACAAAACACATAATAAAGGTGTGTCCATTTTAATTAATTATTCCCTAATGGCTTATTTTTATAATTTAATGACATTTTAGACCCACCTAAGAATAAAACATAAGGGAAAATTTTATGGTAATTTGAAAGTGATCCAGACTTTTCTGCACTGTCAAGGTGGGATTCTTTTGTTCCTCTTATTCTCAAGTAAAACTGCCATTGCAATAATTCAGAATTTCTAAAGGAAACAGGGAAATAGGTGTTATAACTCGGCCAATAAAAACTTTAGCCAGTAGGGTAGTAAAAAAATAAATAAATAAAAGTAAGAGGTATTAACAGAAAGTCAGAAGTGGGTATTTTTAAGCCTCTCTTAAAAGGCATGAGTGCTTCTCAAAGCAAATTTACAATTGGAAATTATATTCCTAAACCAGTAACTGAAGTGATAGTCACAATCACGTACGCTAAAATTGATGTTTAGTCCGCAGTGCAATTGACGCCACAGTACTAACATTTTTTCCTGTGATACATTCACTTATCCAGCAAGTAAGTTCTTCAGGCAACAAATTATCCTTTATAGAAAGAATGTGGGTCAAAATAAATTGCAGTCTGCTTCCCCAGCCCCATTTTTATTTAACGCAAATTATCCAATGCCTGCAAGAATGTTCAAAAGCCTTTGAACCTGTTTTTATAAAAATAAAGGATAAAATTTCAAAATTAGAAGAGACTATGAGAGAACACCAACCAATAAAGTGCTATTTGGAATAAATACTAGAATTTAGACTAATTCTCAGTCTGATAGCCACGGTACATATTGGAATAGACAAGAAATTTTGCATGAATTTGATCACTCACATAGGCAGTTATAATTTGAAAACAATATTCCTCGCAAGGATTACGAATAAAATAATGTTTTAGGACACAATTGAATTTGAAATAGGTAATGTTTTGAATAGATTTTTTAGTTTTATTGAAATCTTACATGAACAAGAAATTGGAAATACAATCACATCAAAGAACAAATTGTCACGGCTTTGACGTTTAAGCCAAACAAATTTTGTAGGGCAGATTTCAAAAAGGTGTGAAGTTATAACAATTTAAAAACACAGTTAACCTACTTCTAGGAATGCAAAACATACAATCATAGGTTATTTTCAATACAAGAAAACTTAAATTTGTTTGCTTTAATTTCTTAAAACTACTAAGACAAAGCACTAGCTTGTATTTTTATTTACAGCATACTCCATACTCCTATGTAATCTATCCCAAATCCAAAAAAAAATGAAACTGTTCAAAACCAAAGGTTCTGCAAAATCATGATTTAACAGTGTGCTCAGCTTGTTTTTGAAACTAAAATGAAGCCTGAAACGATAAAAGCATTGTAACCCCCAGAATAAGGGAACTCTGCAAGCCCAATAATGTCCAAGAGCATTTATGAAAAGAGGAAAAAAATAAAAAGACTTGAGTATATATACAATAGTGATTTCTTCAGCCCAATACAAATGGCAGCAAACTGCTACTTAAAGATGAAACAGTTAAGCCAATTTTTTTTTTTTGAAGAATGTAGATCTAGAGCCAATCGGATCTTGCCAATATCATTTTCAAGCCCTCACTTGTCTATTTCCACTGTTGCCCATAAGTATCCTGATAAAATTCCTGGTTGTCATTATTGTAACCATAGTTACCAGAATAGTCACCACCTTGTTGAAGCGGCTGCTGAGCGATGGGTTGGGAACCCCAGTTCTGTTGGTTGTTGGTCTGACGGCGCTTGGAATCAGGTTGGTTGTACCCGTCTGCCTTTCTCTTGCCTCCTACATTGCCCCCACGATTGCCCCGAGATCCACGGGAACCACGGCCTCTCTGCTGTTGTGCAGGACCCCCTCTGCCACCCCTAGAGCCTCTTGGTGGTCCCAAAGGTGCCCCCCTCTGTGAATAGCCAGCTCTACCTCTTGGAGGTGGTGCTCCCCGCCCCCTTGGTGGTGGCGGAGCACCTCGCCCTCCCCTTCCTCCTCCTCTTCCTCTTACTGCATAGCCATCATCATAGCCGTAGTAGGGATCTTCATAGCCTCCACGATAGTCGTGATAATCATAACCATAGTAATCATCATAGTAATCTTCATAGCCATAGTAATCTGGAGGGTAGCCATATCCACCTCTCCCCCCACCACGACCCCGACCTCTAATTGGAGGTGGCATACGAGGAGGAGGGTGATAGTAATAATCTTCATACCTAGCAACGGAAGGAAGGGAGAAAAGAAAAAACAAATTAGCTTACATCAAGACCAATCCTAAATTTTTTACTAACTTGATCTCTATTACCAAGTTATTCCTTGTTCAGAGATGTATTTATTAAAATGTAGACTCACGCAGTGCTTCTGGAAGCCTGTCTAGCAGCTTGGCGCTCTTTCCTTTTCTTGTCTGGTGGCTTGGCTAAGACTATTTCAATTTCTTCCCCTTCTATTTCTTTGCCATTCATTTCATCCATGGCCTATACAAAATTACAAAAATAAGTTTATGTTGCAAGTAAACTAGTACTTTAAAACATAATTACAAAAACATGTCTGTGCCACTTAATACAATTAATAAGCAATTTATTTCACAACTATCTTAACTGGCAAAAGAATGTGGGTGGCTCAGTCGGTTACTATTAATACTATTATATTTAAAAAGGTAAAGGGGCTTCGAGGGCTGCCTATCACTGCTCCTTAATTCTAAATAACTAACCCCTCCAAGTTGAGCCATACCAAAGAAGCAAATCCACATCTGGGAAAAGCACCAGTATTAACACAAACTTTTCAGGATTCAAATTTTTAAATAAAAAACATGGCATTCAACATGTAAATCTGAAACTACTCTTCCATAAAAATCTTAAAGATATTAAAGACAAATGACGTTACTGAATGCGGTTGTCAATTAAACGGAACAAGATACTGACCAAAAATTGCCTAGGTTTCCCCCACAACACTTCACCTAAAACATACTTCCCCTGAACAGTTAAGAGCACAGAGGCCAGAACAGGCGTGGACTAATGAAGACTCAAGTACTCACCTGGGAAACAGTAACCATAAGTATTCTATGCTCTGTCCTTTATCTATGCTGTTCCACCTAACAGCCTCTGCCATACATCAAAGTTCAAGTAACTCAGTAACAAGGTATCACCTCCTCACCACAGCTTTTCTGTTTTCTTACACAACCTTTTCTTCTCTGGATGAACAGAATAAAATGCTCTACCTATAAGGAGCATTCAGTGATAAAAAGTATCTGAACAAAGACTAAATCAGTCCTCCTCTACAAGCTAATTCTCCCCTTTACCACATTAGCTTTTGGCTCCTTCACCTAAAGCAACTAAGTCAAGTCTACAAAAGCTTCCCAGATGCTGATAAATTTTGTAATGTGGCAAACCACCCAATCAATTTTTATGATTATTTTTAATTAGAGGCAACTATTTATTTAATAAGGACTGAATGAAAATGAGTGTTTAGAAGGTATAAATTTATCAGTTATCCGTGTTTCATACCTTTGGCAATTTCAGAAACCAAGCATTAGATTCTGTACTAAACTGTGAATTTGATAAGCAGTGCTATCTCATTAATTAGTTTCCATCAAAAAGCAAACCAACAGGGGCGCCTGGGTGGCTCAGTTGGTTGAGCATCCAACCTCGGGTCAGGTCACAACCTCACAATTTGTGAGTTCAAGCCCTGCACCGGTCTCTCTGCTGTCAGCACAGAACCAGCTTCAGATCCTCTGTCCCTCCTCTCTCTGCCCCTCCTCTGTTCACGTGATCTCTCTCAAAAATAAACAAACATAAAAAAAAAAGCAGCAAACTAATAAATTCTAACGAGTCAAAGATTCTATAAGGCACACTTTAAAGCAGTACACCCTAGGCAGGAAACAAAAACTGCTCAAATTAGAGGTGGCACCACTCCACCAACAGAACATGTAGGAAAAGAACTAAGCCTGAATGAGTCACTGAGGATTTTGAACGTATTTCCCCAAATACATAAAAAAGCTTTTTTAGTGTTTTGTCTTCTTTCCCCCACTAGGAAAGGCAAGAGGAACAAGAAACTAGAAATTTTACACATTAAAAATGATACCGATCCATTAGGAGAGAAAAACAGCAGGGTATTCAGCTTTGATGTCATAGCCACCACACGAAACTACTTTTTTCACCATTTTCATTACTATCATCAAATCAACTATTACATGCAAGAAATATCTCTAACAACTACTGAAACCAGCAAAAGCAGTTAATACTATTAGAATTCTAAAATGACTGAAGAAAGGCAAGACTAAAGGGGTGCCTGGGTGGTTCAGTCAGTTAAGCGTCTGACTTCAGCTCAGGTGATGATCTCACAGTTTGTGAATTCCAGCCCTGTGCTGGGCTCTGTGCTGACAGCTTAGAGCCTGGAGCCTGCTTTGGATTCTGGGTCTCTCTCTCTGTTCCTCCCCAACTTATAATCTGTCTCTTTCTCTCAAAATAAACAAACATTAAGAAAAAAAAAAAAAAAAAAAAGGAACTAACCATTCTCTCAGAACACATCTGCTGAATTAAATATGCTGTACTGTGTGTGAAGTCATGTACAAGGCTCAGGTTCCTTCATAAATCCATAGAGTAGTTATAGTACATTCATTACCTGTTTTACCATTTACAACAGCTAATTAATACACCTTGTAATATTTCCAAGGCATCACGCTATCAAACCCTAGGTTTACAAAAACAATACAGAGATTAAAACTACTTGCCTGAAATCACAAGCCCAGTTAGTAATAATCAGGCTTTGAAATATGAAGTCTTACCTGTTAAACTATTACCACTTCAGATAATTAAAAGATAGTTCCAGAGCTCGGCAAAAGCTGAAAACCAATTTTATTTCAGTTTTTAAAGTCATTTTATGGGCTTAGCAAGTTTCAACAACAAAATTCGAATATCAAGATGCAAAATTTCAAAATCTCTACCTTAACAGCTGCTCCTCTGTCTTCAAAATGAACAAATGCATAATCTTTCAACTTCTTCACTCTTTCGAGTTTTCCAAATTCAGAAAATGACTTTTCCAATATTTCTTCTGTCACTGTAGTAGCCAAGTTTCTCACAAATAAAACTTTCACCTAATACAACAAATACACAAAATTGGCACTGGCTACTTAATTTTAGCTGAAGTCTTACACTAAGAGTATTTCTTCCTATCCTCATGGCAACCTTGCCTTTTCAAAAACATTAAATATTAAAAGTACATCACAGAAAGTATGAAAACTACCAAGAAAATTATTGTCAGTTACCAATTTATATAGATTATTGGGTCCTTCTCTTGCCCTGCCATTAAAATCCCTAACACTGTGAACAGAACCCTCAAGGAACCAACACATAATTACTAGGTTGATTCAAAAATTTAACATCGTCCCTCAACACCCTCTAAAACAGTATGTTTTGGGGCTTTCCCCCCTAGAACTGAGTGAGCAGATTCCAAAGTTCATATGAAAAAATAAACAAGAAATAGGGGGAAAAAAAAAAGAACAAAAGAACAAAATTTAGAGACTAGCCCAACCACATATAACAAATTATAACTCTTAAATCACTGGAACAGTGTAGTGTTCATCTGGGTAAAAATAAAAATTGGGGGGGGGGGGGGCGCCTGACTGGCTCAGTGGAACATGCAACTGATCTCAGGATTGTAAGTTCACGCCACATGCTGGGTGTAAAGTTACTTAAAAATAAAAACTTAACAAAAAAAAGTTGGATTTATACCTCACACTATATATACCAGGATAAACCCCAAATAGATCAAAAACTTCCAAAGGGGTGGACAGGGATGGGGATGGGGAGAGACTGAAAAATATTAGAAGAAAATAAGGGTAATTCCTTTATGTAAACATTGCTCTAAGGAAGGCTCTGTGATTGAAAATCTATTATATAAAGGAGTGATAAAATTCAACTACTAGAAATAAGTGACTTTCATATGGCAAAAATACCAGAAGTGGAGCCAAAAGACAAATGACTTATATTAGAGTTCATCTTTCTTTTTTAATATCAAAGCTCCAGGAAAAGGAAAAAAAAAAGCTCAATGGAAACAAAAAGATATGCATAATTCACAAATACATGGTTCATATAAAGAAACACAAATGGCCCTCAACATATTAAAAACTTAAACCCATGCATAGGAAGAGAAGCAATCACAATGGTTTTGAGATCTATCATTTACCAGACTGGCAAAATCCAAAACGCTATTTTAACAACGATGAGGAAAATGGGCCTCTTGTATTTTGCTGGTGCGTGAGTAAAACAGTACCAGGGGAATATAGCAGTATCTTAATAATTACAGATGCATTTACTCTTTGGCCCACAATTTTATCTCTGAGAATCTATTCTACAGACATATCTGAACTTGTATCAACTAACAAGATACAAGCTCATTCATTACAGCATTGTAATAATAAAACATTAGAAACAACCCAATGTCTAGTTAGTTGAACACAGCACAGTATAATCCACAGAATGGAACAATTATGTAACCATAAAAAATGAGGAAGAGTTCTAAGAGTGGATATAAAGAGACTAACAGGACACACTTTTGGCAAGACATTTTTTCCCTTTTTTACAGCTCCGAAATAGGTATCCAACTTATAGTCGATGTGACACGCAAGCACTATGTCATAAATTGGCAACATTTAATAACTTTTTAGTGGTATGCATAATAATGGTACACTTCCTTAGAGCTAATGAAATAGGATAGTGAATAAAGCAAATATAGATCAGTGAATATAGTAGGTTACCTGTAACCATCATGTAAAGTCAGGAAAGAACCTCTAAAAAAATAAACCAGAGACTACTAAAACTGGGTGTGTATCAGGGACAGGGAATATGACAGACAGGATTAAGTAGAAGTGGGACTTCTTTGACTATACCTTTCTTCATAATTTTGATTTTTGAACTAAGGAACTGTATTACCTATTCAAAGAAAAAAATTAACACACTCACTGAATAAGTTGTTACCTTAGATAAAGGGCTATATGAATAAAAATTATCTGAGGAAAGGTATTAATTCAAGGTGAAAAAACCTAACATCGTCCACTTTCACCTCCACCCCCTTTATTTTTGCAGTGTTGTCACAGAGGTCAATCTCTATGTTATGCAGGCCTCTGTTGGTTTACTTTTCTAAAAAAAATTCAACACAGATCTTTTATTCTTTTTGGAGATGAAACCACAACAGACTATATAAAAATTATTTGTTGAAACTTTGTTTAAAACGTTCCAAAGGAACAAAGTCCCTTTAAGAAAAATACATTTAGGCTCTTAGGTTTTGATTTATTATAAAACTGACCCAAGTTGACAAAATATCTTCCAATGAATTACAACACTGATAGAGTGAAGTAATACCAGAAGCTTTTACTCTTTAGGGTAGGACCCCCCTGGTGGAATTTAGAAAACAATAAAGAAATCAGTATTATCCGATCAAATTTATTCAATAAGTATTATTCAAGTTTATTGAGGCCTCCCTTTCTTTCTGAAACTTGTTTATGACCTCGGAAGAATAGTTCCTCGCATAAAATGTTGACGTTTTCTAACCCTACAGAAAAAAGTTTAGGATGAATTTCAATCTGAAAGGTTACAAGAGGTATGTGAAAAGCGTTGATGAGCAAATTACCAGCTACACTTACATTCTCTGGGAATTTTATTTACCTCTTATAATGTGTAGATATATTACACATGACACATGCTATTTTAAACACGTTTTTATAGAAAAGGTAATATAAACTGTACTGTTTCTACAAGGCAGTCAAAGTTGTAAGGGTTCTTAAGAGACTTATCCAATTCCAATAAAACAGAGAACATCCAAGTTCAGTAGCTTCCCAAAGTCAAATTGCATTAGAATAAACAAATGGAATTAAAATGTTAGTAAAAAATAAAAATAAAAAATCAGAGCTATTTAAATTCCCAGTCCCTTCCTTAACACAAATCTGTTCAAGAAATGAGAAAAAGATACTGAGCAGCACATCTGAAAGCCTCTGATTCATTTTCAATGGATCTTCTCTTAATCCCAAGAGGTCTGTGCCTACAAAAACTTGATCATACTAGTAAAAACTGGGGCTGGCTCTCCTTCAAACTAGTTAGAGTGAAGACTACTTGCTCAGAACCTGGAAAAAAAAAAAACCTTTAAAGAAAGACTTCTTAGTCTAAAAGAATTCAACCACTAATTTCTGGCCATCAAAGAGTTGCTGCCTCATTACCAAGAAGGGAAGAGACACACCAAAATACACAAAAACTCACTAGAACCAGCAGAGATGCCACTCTGATGTGTCCCTTCAATCCCTGGAGTCACCCAAATGAAAGCCTAACCATCAGATCTCATGGCACCATTATTTACCAGGCAAAGATCGCAGCAACGCAAGTATAAGATTCAGGAGGAAAGCAAGGGCCTGCCACAGGACTTGCCGTGCATATTTTGCCACTATCACATAACAGCAAACATGATAACCCTTTGTCTTTCTTCATGGAGACAATACTCTAAGGGAGCTTGACCATTAGATGAAAAAAGTCATAGTATGGTCAATGAAGATTACAATTCATAATCTCCAAAACATTACTTTATTCAACAAGTCCTGGTCTTTTATAAACCTCTGTATCCCTCCTAGTGCCTAGCACTAAACAAATTCTCAGCGTGTATGAAAATACTTAAGGGGATTTCATTTCAGTTCCTTTGCACATTTAATCTCTGGGAAAAGGGAGGATTAAAAGAAACTTCTGGATACCAAGACAGGATGTTAAGTTTGGTATTAAAGCAGGTCCTTGCCTAAATAATTAAGATCAAGAGCTACAATCTATATTTATCATAAAACGTTTAAAAATTGAGCTTTATTCTAAGTACAAAATTTAAATGATAATCTCACCCCCATCCCAAGCAACTGCATTTACCTTAGCCATGACTTCTGGATCTGGTTCTTCCACAGGGTCAGCCCATTCAACTGTAACTACATTTCCCCATACTTTTACTTTTCCACTCATCAGCCGGCGTCTGGCTTGTGCTGCTGACTTGTGATCCTCATATTCAAGGAAGCAGAACCCCCGATTCTTCTTTTTGTCATCGGGTTGATGATAGAGAATAACGTCCACCAAACCCTCTGTTAAACCAACAGCCAGATATATAAGCCAAAAGCATCCACCACACATCTAGCGATTAGGCAGACCTAAATCCATTTGCCGAAGAGCAAAAAATATTGAAGAAGCCTCAAAAGGGTTCCCTAATTACCTATTAGACAATTAAATCAGCATTGTTAGATATGGGTTTTGACACAGTATTTTATGTTCCCTTTTAATTTTTCAGGGTCCTGAGGGTACAGCCATAAACAACAGGTCCAACCACTATATGCTGATGTATAACATTCTATAGTGTTTTAGAGTGTTTGATATAACATGACCTTGTAATTTATGAAAACACTACCAAGGAACTTAAAACCCAAATTATTAACATAAACCCAAGAGAACTTACATTCAACAAATACTCATTACCAAAAATCATCCTTGGATCTAACTTAAAAATTAAGGTTTTTGCCAAGAATGAAAACGACTGCTAGATATTACTGTCTTGTGTTCTCATCTTTCCACATATGTTCTTTCTAGGTAGTATCGGCTACTTTGTACTTTTAAAAGCTATCTACATCCTTAAGAATGCTTAGGTTTTGGTTCTAGCCCAGACTTAAAGACATTTTGAATTTAACATGTCCAAAACCGCAGTCACCGCTCCCTAAATCTGTCTTCTCTACTTCTCTATCTAACAAACAGTCCCACCTCCTGGTTCTCAAGACGGAAATTGAGGACTCATTCTTGATTTCTTCCTTTACCTCCTGTACTCCCCTACCCAATTCTGAGCCCATCTACCTCTTTCCACCTTCATGGCTATTATCCTAGTCCAATCTTCTATCTTAACTACCATGACAGCCTCAACTAATTAATTAGCTTCTCCTCCTAAGCCCCTCTAAACCATTATCCATATGGCAGCAGCGATAATATTCTATAAGCATGAAACAGACATTACTCCCTGCTTGAGACCTCCAAATACCTTCTCATTACACAAAAAATCTAAACTCCTTACATGGTCCACAAAAGCCCCCTGTGGCATCTCATACAATTCTACCCTTAATTCTACAGTAATTTGAAGAACACTGGCCTTCTCTCAGTTACTTTAATACACCAACTTCTCTCTTGCCTTGGAGCTGTGGTATGTGTTGCTCTCTTGGAACGCACATCCCTTTGCTCTTTGAATGCTACATCCTCCTCATTTGTTGGGTCTTGGTTGAAATGTCATCTTATCAGAAAAGCCTTCCATAACCATCAAAGCAAGGATAGTAGCTATTCTCTAGCTAAGTATCATCTCCCTCTTCTCAGTGCTTACTGCTTACCCCAATGTATAAATATTTCTTTAATTTTTTTGTCTTATCTCCTTTCCCAGAATATAAACTCTACAAGGGCAGATAATACATCTTATTCACCACTGTATCCCAGCAAATAGCACAATGCCACCACTTAACAGGCACTAGATATCAACACTTGCTGAAGGAATGACTAAATGGGTAAGAAGCCAGAAAACTAACAAAGTGATGAAGTCAAAGAACTGCACCATTAGGGGTACGTAACCAACACAACTGTGACAGGCGGTGGAAGTGGTTACAAAGCGGAATGCTAGGAATCAAGATTTTGGAGTGGGGAGAATTTCTGGCGGCAAGATCCAGAATGTGATCTGGATGTGGGGGAGCTGAGGTAAAGAACTGGGGATGAGGTGGTCATTAAACTAGGAGGCTAGAGGATTGGACAGTTCATCGATATACATGTTAAAGGTACTACAAATAAGTCAATTTAGGGCAGAAGAGAAACACTACGAGCCAGAGCAATCTCCAATTAATGAAAGACTGAAACCAGAAGAGCAACAGATGACAGCATCAAGGAAGGAGAAAGGATAATATATCTGGAAGACAAAAACATGGTTTTTATGAGGGGAAGTAATGGTCTAAATCAATGTTTTTTTAAACCATAGCCAGCAACAGTATATTCCTACCCACATTAAAAAAAAAAAAAAAAAAAAAAAAAAGGAACAGGAAATACCATGCTAAATCATGCATAAAAAGTGAAATTAACAGTTTTGTTAAATTTTGTTTCAGTTATAAATGTATATAGACCTGTGATGTTCAACAAACTTCTCAATTCCATGGATTTAGAATCAGAAATTTTCCAAAATCTGGTTTAGACAAGGCAACAGGAAGGATAAGAACTCTCACCCTCTTGGCCCTGAAGCACACTTAATGTTGGGAAGCCTTCAGGGCAAGACTATGGCAAAAGCTAAGGCACAGAAGTGAAGGGGTCATTCCAAGAAATTAAGGATGAGAGGGAACACACTTAGTCCAAACCACTGCAAAGTAGAAAGGAGGCAACTTAAACATTGAAGATTTGTTTGAATTTTTAGATTAATATACACCTTTTTTTTTTTTGTACTTATAAATAGTACCACAGACGTCCCAAAACTAACTTCTACTAAATACATTTTTGTTTTACCTGTGACTTTACTGAATTCTTCCAGAATGTTTTCCTTAGTCTTATTCTTCGGAATTGATCCAACAAAAAGCCTGTTGTTTGCCACAGAAATGCACACTCCAAGGTGTTTACCAGGGCGAATTTCATAGCTGTCACACTGCAAGGAAGAAGAGAACCAGATACCCCACAACCATCCCAAACTCAGGACGACTGATCTCAATCTAAAAAATTCAACAATTTAAGGTCAAACACTTCCTGCTTCATGAACTCACCAAGTTCCCTCATGCTTACCATTATATAAATGTGTATTTTAGAACTTGTTATGGTCTCTCATCTTAGTTTGGTTTTGTTAACTTTCACTGCTCCTCTGGATAAAAATGACTCAGTTATTTCACTTTATTTTTTAAAGTATCTTATTTAATATTTCAGTGTGATCTATCTGAAAAATTGTCCAGAGAACTTCAGAAAAAATACCCAAGACTGATCATTCAGGGTCCTTGGAGATAAAATTAGATACAGATAAGCCAAAGGCAAAATAACAATACAAAAAGAGTAACAACTATGTGTAATTAATACAAAAGAAATTTAGAAGAATTTCACATTCTACACAAAACACAGAATTCTAAATGTATACATGAAAAGTTTTAAACAGCATATCAAACACCTTCAAAATACCTTCAAAATTACATGAAATAATAGGAAATAAAAACAGTTTTATTTGAATCACTATGGTGATAGTTTCCTTGGTAAACTTTAGCTTCTTAGGTTTTAACATTACTTACCCATTACCTTACTAAAAGATATGTGATTAAAAAATAAAATCATCCATACATTACCAAAAATGTGGAAATAAAGCTTTGAAAACTTTCAATAGTAAGTCAGAAGGAAAAGTCCCTAATAAAAACTAAAATCTGGGTCAAGCTAGAAGTGGAAGTAATTTAGAAGTGATTAATGAAACCAAAAGCCCTGGTGGAAGAGGTACCCATTCTAGAAGGACTGGAACTAGACAAAGTGAGGCTTTTAGATATCTGGAAAGAGTAGGCAAAAACAATGACACTGTTATTTTAAGTTACTGAGATGGTTGTACCAATACAGGAGTGAAGATACACCTCATTTGCAGAACTCTGTTACTCCTACTCCTCCTAGTAGTAGTCATACTATTGTACTACTAAGTACAAAGGGTTAAAGGCCCTGCAAAAAGGAAATTACTAGATTACAGAAGATTAGCTATAAAATAGTAAAAAAAAAAAAAAAAAAAAAAAAAAGGAGAGAAAGATTAAAGACAGAGAAACAGAGAAGGCTGAAGGGCCTGAAAACAAAATATAGAAGAATAGGCATATACTTAGAAAATAAATTGTATGATTAGGTGGTGACAAAAATAAAAGAGTCTCAATCATTTCCTGAATTATGTCCTAAAAGTCGCTGTTACTCAGTTACGCTCTGCAGAATCCATCCCGGCCTTCATTACCCTTTTGAGAATCTTATCCTAAAGTTTCATAGTAATGACTGACATCCTTTCTGCCTAAAATCAAAAGGGAACTGCAGAAGCCAAATGCATATTCAAATGAAAGTTTAGTTACTAGCCAATCTAATAAATAACTTCTAGGAATTAGGAGAGACTTTCTCTAACACATTATTTCTTGGGTATGTTCATTCTTTTTTACTTTCATAATCAGAAAATACAGAGCAAAGATCACGTACCAATTTAATCAATATATAACCATTCAAAGCAAAAGCTGAAGAAAATAATGTTAACTGCAAACATTTTTAATTGAGGTAACTCTCTCAAATAATGACTTGCTATACAGTGTGTATTTCTTTATCACATACCAGTTTAACAGCTTCCTGTGCAGCTTCCTTTCCGCAGAAGGTGATAAATGCATACCCTCTGTTCTGACCAGACAGTGGATCCATCATAAGACGTAGATCCCAAATGGGACCAGCCTTTTCGAAAAGGGGTACCAACTCATCCTCATATAAATCTCTTGGTATTTTACCTACAAAGACCTGAAAAAAAAATCTCTGTATTACAATCCCAATGTAAACATTTGATTTTAGAGCCATAAAGCCTAACTGCCCTTTTTCTAAGGGGCTAGGGGCACAAAGATGGTTAAGGAGGAGTAAGTACAATTTGAATCTTTGGGGGTTAACCTTAATGTTTATTTATTATGATTACCTTAGGGTCATTAACAGAGAACAATATTCTATAGGGAAAAATGGAAGCTAATTAATAAAGAGTGTGCAAAATTCGTACAAACAACTCTAAATTTTTAATTTTTATAGTTTTTCCTTTTCTCACAAAAATAACAAAGGGCACGTATGTATCTTTGGGAAATATTTCTGCATTTTTATAAAAACATGAACTGAATAAAGACTGAAGTGCTCTTCCTCAAGCTTTCTCAACTCTAGTATCTTTACCACTTAAAACTCCAGAGCTTCTGGATGGAACTAGAGGGTATCATGCTAAGCGAAATTAGTCAGAGAAAGACAAGTATCATATGACTTCACTCGTATGAGGAATTTAAGATACAAAACAGATGAACATAAGGGAAGGGAAGCAAAAATAATATCCAAACGGAGGGGGACAAAACATAAGAGACTCTCAAATATAGAGAACAAACAGAGCGCTGCTGGAGGGGTTGTGGGAGGGGGGAGGGTCAAAACGGGTAAGGGGCTTAAGGAATCTACTCCTGAAATCATTGTTGAACTATATGCTAACTAACTTGGATGTTAAATTAAAACAAACAAACAAAACCCTCCAGAGCTTCAATGTATCCCTTTCTCTGTCAGAGTATTTCATTTTAAGGTGTGAAAAAAATTCATCATTTGAGGATTTGGTGCTCTACCTTAATTAAAATTATGTAATAAGGATTAAATTATAACATAAATTAGAATTAAACAATCAAAAGCCTTCTCAGTATTTAATATCAGATCACAATTTTCAAGTTTCCACCATGTCGGCAACATCAAAGATAATCTTTCACATGAAAACATTTGCAATCCACACACAGTCTTAAAGAGTAAATGTTTGTGTTAGAGATGAATTTTCTAGTGAAACACATCTTCATCTTTTCATACTATGAAAAATGACCTGATTAGTTAAACAGCAATCCAAAAGATGACCAAATTATTACTAGATATTAAGTTTCTGGTGTTAATGTAACAGTTGTTCTAAGACAACCCTTTTCAAAATAATCAAATTTACCTTCACTGCTGTCTGGCAAAACTTGAGGTCTTCTTTTGAATTCCTAGTATAATTCTCACATAACAGCTATTCAGTCCTTCTGTCTCAGTGAAGTCTCCAATCCTCGTTCACTAAGTCATTCCAAGGAGATTGTGTGGGAAAGTCACCGGTGTCCTTATATTCTCTCCTCTCAGCCTTAAAAACTTTCTCAGTAACTATTTTTACTTCTTTATACCTCAGAGAAAGAGATTTACTTCCTTTCCAAGGTTAACTCCTTACCCCTAATAACTAAGCCCATTTCTTCTCCCCACCTTCTTCTGGAAATAACCGCAAACTTTATTTCTTTGACTCTATTTTGCTCAGTACATCCTTTCCTACCCACTGGTTCTTGTCTTCAAACGTGCCAAATTTCCCATAACAAAGCAATATACAAACAAGAAAGCTTTACCCATTTACCTTTCACTTTCAAATGCTTTGAACACATCACATCTACTATATCCTTAATGCTGTGCAGCTACAGAGAATAACTAGACACCTAAGGCATCATCTATGCGATATCCCTATAGAACCATGTTTCTAATGAAAACTCACTCTGAAAAGCCCTTGCCATCTATGCTCTCTCTTTAACTAGCACTGGCTTCTTCCTCAAATGCTAAGCTGTATGCCCAAATGTCACTAATGGATACTTTGCTTCCGCAGTCTCATCCTCCTTGCCTTTGCAATAAGCATTAACATTAGTGGTGCTGCCTCCTAAAAATTCTCTTCCCTTAAATTTTCAGGATCCTCCACTAGCCTGGTCTTCTCACCTTTAATTATTTCTCTATCCTTTCCATGGTGATTCTTCTGGCCACCTAGTAGTAATCTGCATGTTTCCCAAAGTTATGGCTCTATCTCATCTTCCCTGTATTTTCTTCACTTTTAAAGATCATATCCATTCCCCAAGTCTACTATAGAGTCATCTCCCGGATTTACATCCCAAGACCTAATTTTATACTTCCAACTGCCTACAAAGCATTTCCTCTTGGTTGTCCTGATTTTACCTCAAATCACCAATAAGTCTAGCAATGCCAATTTTGTGTTTTTAGGTTTTTTTTAATGCTTATTTATTTTTGAGAGAGAGACAGACAGACAAAGCATGAGTGGGGGAGAGAATCTGAAGCAGGCTTCAGGCTCTGAGTTGTCAGCACAGAGCCCGACGCGGAGCTCGAACCCATGAACCACGAAATCATGACCTGAGCTGAAGTCAAACGCTTAACCGACTGAGCCACTCAAGTGCCCCAAATTTTTGTTTTCTGAATACAGATGCAGACATAAATATGACTATGTATCAGAATAGTACTAATAGTGGTTTATCAGTACATGAAAAAACTGTTCTAATTTTATTCTTTTTCTTTAATTGTATTTCCTAAGTATTATATGGTAGATATAATAGATTTGTAACAAATGTTTCTTCCTTCCAAAAAACAAAATAAGTAAAACCCACACTTGCCAAGTAGTTCCTTTAATTTTCCCCATTTCTCTTAGGACAACGTAAGTTCTGCTGCTCCCTCCACCCATGAGATGACTAAAGAAATAATACCTATGTAAAAAAAATCTCAGATATTTTGAATCCCTCCCATCCCTATCCATATCCAATTAATCTTTTAAGTATCAGCTTAAAGTTGTTCCAATAAATAATACCTAGCCTATATAGATAACTGGATTCCTCCCAACTCCTAGAACTTGTCCAAACTTTTCATGAGACATGGAATTGCATATACCTTCAATTCATGTGCCATGTTTGTTTTTCTAAGTTCTACAGATACAGTGAATACCACAAACAAGGTCTAAACAAACATGAGACTTAAATACTACTGATAGAGAAAAAAGTTAAATAAACAATATGATTTCAAGAGGTGTTAAAGGCTAAGAAAAAGCAAGGAAAGGGAATAAATGATGAGGAAGAGGCTATATTTTAATTAGGAAGGCTTCCTTGAAGAAGTAAATTTGAACTGAGACTTAAGGTAGAAAATTAAGGAAAAATCTGAGGAAAGAGCATTCCAAGGTAAAGGAACTGCAAAAAGATGGGAATACACTAGACGTATCTGAAAAACAGATACAGGACAGTGATGGAATAGAAACCTGTTGGGAAAGACAGAACAGGGGCCAGATTAAGTTAAACCACGTTAGGAGTTTCCATTTTATTCCAAATGGGTCGGGAAGATATCAGGGGGTTCTGGGCAGTGAGTAGGTATCACATGTTCTAAAGGGCTGTCAGCTAGGTAGAAAATGGACTGTATGGAGAAACAGGCTGACCAGTCAGGTTCACAAGGCAACCCAGACAAGGGATGATGGTGGTACGGACTAATACGTTGACAGCTGTGAAGGTAGGGAGAATGTGAGAAATAGCTCACTTTTAAGTTATGTTGGATTCAAATCTACATTTTAGTTACTTTTGAGTAAGTTTCTTAATCAGTGAGTTGCAATACCCTATCTGGGAATAACACCATCAAGAGGGTTCAATTTCCATGTGAGCAGAGAGCCCACATCTTGTTCTCATTTTATTCCCAGCACGGATCACAGTGCCTGAAACATTAACAGCTGCTCACCTTTGACGAATGTACAAATGAAAATCTACCTCATGCTGTTAGCTTATGCACTAGCTCCCATTCCTTCTCTTCTACTCAAGGACACTTGGTCCAGCAACAATCTGATCATCAATTTTCTCCTTTATATATAGACCATTCTCATCAGCACACAAGTGATCATAATTTCTCACTTAAAGTTTAAATGGAAACAAAAATATATCTTGACTATGACACACCTTCCAGTTATTGCCCCATTCCTCTGCTACCCTTTATAGCAGAAGTGCTCAAAAGAGCTATACCAATCTTGCTATTTTCAAATCCCTCACCTCCCACTCTCTTGAATCTTCTCCAAACCCAGCTTTTACCACCACTGCCAAAGTCACTAATGACATCCACGTTGCCACAATCAAATGGCAATTCACAGTCCTTGTCTTACTTGGAAAGTTTGTTATCATTGACCAAGCTTCCTTTTGTGAAAACTCTTCCCTTGACTTCTAGGATACCATACCCCAGGTTTTTCTCTTTCTGCTCAGTTCCCTTGCTAGTTAGTTCCTTCTCATCTCCCGAACCTCTAAACGTAGAGGGCTGTGGGGATCAGATCTCAGACCTTTATTTTAGCTGCACACACTTCCTTGGTGACCACATCCAAACTCTGGTTTTTAAATACCATCTGGATGCCTATGCCTCCCACCATTTATAATCTCCAGCCAAAACTCTCCCCTCAACTCCAGGATTATATAAGCAACTGCTCACTCAACAGCTCCATTTGGAGGTCTAAGAGACATCTAACTCTTAACATGTCCAGAACTGAACTGCAATCTTTCAATCTTGCCAAAATGTCCTTCTGTACAGCATTCTTCAATAAATGGCAACTCCATCCTTCTAGCTGCTCAGGTCATAAGCTTTGAAGTCTTCCTTGGCTCCCTTCTCCCACATCCCCATATCCAGCTCATCAATAAATCCTGATAGAATCTAACCACTTCTCACTAGCCTCAGCTATACCACCCTATATTATCAATCCTATAAATGAGCATTCATTAAGACAAAAAATAAACAAGGATAACTGGTATTCATTTTGAAGTGTATTTTTTGGTGTGGCTAAGCTCTCTGGCCCAACCCGGACAAAGTGTTTTTATATTTGAGGTTACTTGTATTTGAATATTTAAAAACTGTTCTTGAAAGCAAATTCTGTTTCATATTGCTTCTATTAACATAATGCAGTGGTGCTTCATAATTGCATTTTTCACCACCCCTATTTCTTCCATACCCATTAGAAATATATAATAAAGCAAAGAAAGAGCAGAGAAAGTGGCAATATGAAAAAACCTTTGACACACAGCTAAGTGAGGAAGCTAGGTGTCAGATTATTATACTACTTCTATCACATTTGTGCTTATATTTTTAGAACCAGAAAATTTACCTTATCAAGCAAACCTAAAGTGAAAAACCTGTATTTTCAGAAAAAGTAACTTAATGATTGATTAATCACTCTACAGAAGGGATTCACAAGACAAGTTCCTTGTACTTTAAAATATCATTTGAATGTTAGAAGTCTAACTTACAGATTTTTTTAAGAATACTGTTTTACTTTAAAAGAAACATCAGCATTAGTCAGAGAAAGACAAAAATCATATGACTTCACTCATATGAGGACTTTAAGAGACAAAACAGATGAACATAAGGGAAGGGAAACAAAAATAATATAAAAACAGGGAGGGGAACAAAACGAGAGACTCATAAATATGGAGGACAAACTGAGGGTTGCTGGAGGGGTTGTGGGGGGGGTGGGCTAAATGGGTACGGGGTATTAAGGAATCTACTGAAATCATTGCTTCACTATATACTAATTTGGATGTAAATTTTTAAAAATAAAAAATAAAGCTAAATAAAAAAAATAAGATTAGAAAAAAAATATTCTGGAAAAAAAAAAAAAATCAGCAAATCCATGGTCAACAAAGTCCCCAGTATTATAATCACTGGGGTCCGTGGAAGAAACAGGCTAACAATACTGGTTTACTGGGGGACCTGGGTGACTCCGTCGGTTAAGCATTGGACTTTGGTTCAGGTCACAATCTCACGGTTCGTGGGTTCTAGCCCAGTGTTGAGCTCTGCGCTGACAGTTCAGAGCCTGGAGCCTGCTCTGGATTCTGTGTCTCGCTCTCTCTCTCTGCCCCTCCCTGGCTCACACTCTGTGCCTCTCTCTCTCTCTCTCTCTCTCTCAAAATTAAACATTAAAAAAATAATAGTAAAACAGGGGCGCCTGGGTGGTTCAGAGTCAGCTGAGCGTCCAACTTAGGCTCAGGTCACGATCTCACTGCTTGTGAGTTCAAGCCCTGCGTCGGACTCTGTGCTGACAGCTCAGACCCTGGAGCCTGCTTCGGATTCTGTGTCTCCCTCTCTCTCTGCCCCTCCCTCTTGTGCTGTCTCTCTCTCTCTCTCTCTCAAAAATAAATAAAACGTTAAAAAAAATAATAATAACAATACTGGTTTACTAAGAAAAAGGAGATGGCTTCACTTCAAGATCAGTTTAACTTTAGGACATTAACTTAAAAAGGCGAAAAATAAATAGTATTCAAGAACTAATTAAGCATAATTCCTTTAAAAGTTTCTAAGCTCAATTTTTAATTAACTAAAATGAAATAGCAATGCTTTCCTTATATTAACTTGTTGGTCCCTGTGCCACTCTGGCTCCACATGAACCGTTTGGAGTTAGCACTCAGACATGTGCAGGTAATCCTCCCCACCCCCCACCCCCATCAGAACCAACAGCATCTAATGAACACCGTAACAACAGTCCTTTCTTTACTCACTAAGCATCAAGGCTTGAAAAAAAGTTTTGGCTGTCTACTATCTATCCATCAAATATTTCAATAGTAACAGAGAAAGCCCTCTGAGGCTCTGGAAGCAATAGAGGTAACAGGCAGCACAACATCGTCTTTTGAGTGTCTACGGAGTTCGTCCATCATCCAGCTCTTATTTGCTATTTTGCAAACACAGCAGCTCTTCCTTATACACAATTCAATTTAGGTACCACTAAATAATATACTTTTACATCTCTGTTAAATAAATATACTGGTTTTCTCACACTTCCATTAATCAACCAAAGAATTAAATCTCAATCTACCATTTCCTTTAAATTCCTCTACAAAACATCAGTGCTCTGCTCTTTAAACACGTAAGTGCTTATTATAACGTAAACAAATAAAAACAGAAGTTCCTTCCCAAAATAGCTGTACAATGCCAGCTGAAGAGGCACAGGTACTAGAACCAGACCTGATCTGAGGGCCAAGACACACTAAAAAATACACTTCAAAATTAATACCTATCTCTCTTGTACATTTCGCATCTCAGGGCAATGTCTAAGAACAACGTCTGCAAATGGGTGCTCACTTATAGGATTAATTTATAGTATGTTTTACCCAAAGATGAACCCTTCGTCTTCTCACAACTAAATTTTACTACTGTCAGTCTCAGGCACTGACCCTAATTTCAACTTTCTCAATCAAGAGCTAAAAATTCTTAATGACTGTAGTGAAATATAAAAAGAAACAAAAACTTGGGACGCCTGGGTGGCGCAGTCGGTTAAGTGTCCGACTTCAGCCAGGTCACGATCTCGCGGTCCGTGAGTTCGAGCCCCGCGTCAGGCTCTGGGCTGATGGCTCGGAGCCTGGAGCCTGTTTCCGATTCTGTGTCTCCCTCTCTCTCTGCCCCTCCCCCGTTCAGCTCTGTCTCTTTGTCCCAAAAAAAAAAAAAAAAAAAAAAGTTGAAAAAAAAAAATTAAAAAAAAAAAAAACAAAAACAAAAACTTAAACTTCACAGCATCAAAATGACACCAACTAAAACCAATTTATTAAATTAGCAACCCAATATATTAAAAAACCTCTTATTTTTCTGATTTTTAAAAAACTTTAATTTTCAACAAGTATAGACCAAATCTCATTTAACTTTATAGGAAGAATCCAAACCTTTACACTAAGATTCTGTGGTAACAAACTGCTTGACAGCAGTGGCTTACGCTCATACAGGGATTTCACTGTAGCCAATATTTGCTGTATGCAAGGATACCCAATATATAGGAAGATGCATCTTTTTCAGAGACAATGCAATATAAGAGAACATACATAGTTTACAATTAAGATACCAACTTTGTTTCTAACTGGATACTCAAAATAGCTTATCCTATTAAATGGTTCAAATGCTTTCAGCGAAATCTTAAGAGTACTAACAAACTCCTTTCTTAACTATATAAAACAAAGATACAACAAGTCTCCATTAACGAGCTCATTAATAAAACCAATCCAATGGGCTAAAAAAGTTCATTTTTTTAATTATAAAATAGACCAACTATAAAAACATAGTTTTAAAATTGTATTTTCTAACGTACGATAATATATAATATACAATAACAACGTAATATACAGTAACAATATTATAGTCTTAATTTTTATTCCTAAGGATTTTATAACTAAAGAAATAAGACTAAAATAAATGTAGTAACTGGTAAATATCAACAAGGACATCACTTGCTGGATGATACACTGTAGATAACTTTTTTAGACTGTATTCCCCTCTTGGAGGTGTTTTAGGCTGCCTCAAAATAAGGAAGAGGCAAATGAGCAATTCCATTTTTTACTTTTTTCCCCCCATTTTTTATTTACTTTATGACGGTCTAAGGTAAGAAAACAAAACTTAATGGTAAAACCATCAGAAAAAAGTACATTCGAAGTCGTTCAAGTAAGAAGGCCAAACTACCTACTGTTTAAAAGTAAACAGAATATAAACGTAGATTTGAAAGGGTTCAAAATCTAAGCAGGACGTTAAAAATGAAGAATGGGTTGGGGCAACTGCCTGGGTGTGCAACTGATCTTGGGTTGTGAGTTTGAGCTCCACGTTAGTATGGAGATCGCTTAAAAATAAAAAAAAATCTTAAAAAAAAATGTTTAAATGCTTGGAGTCCCTTTTAATATTGCTAAATATTAAGAAATAGAATACTAGTTGTAATTATGTTTGAAAGAAGTTCAGGGAACAAAGACCAATGAATGTAAACTCTATTCTCTACACAGAGAATATACTGGAATTACTTCTGATATAAATCTAAAAGGTTATGTTAATTGGCGATATCTTTATTCACAAACTAGAAATAATTATCTTTGCTCGTGGTTACCTGGAAGACACCAAATCAGAAAAGGTCCTGCTGTAAACTTACACTTTGGCATACAGTTTTTACCATTTAAAGGATTAGAACTGGCTAACTAACATAAAGGTGTATGAAGAAACCTTTACAAAGGCTCATACAGAAGGAAGGATTGCTTCTTTGCTCAAGGACAAACCAATGTGCTCTACCTTTATCTGATTCTACATCCTTCCCTTGTGTAACCCACTCCCATCAATAAATCTCTCAGGAAATATTGAGTACCCTTTATGTGAGGAGGGTGGGTCAAGAAGGGAGGACAAGCACTGTTCAAAATTACTGACATGAAACAAAAACAGAACGAAGCAATTCTTTGTCCTTAATAACCTCAACCCAAGCAACTAAAACAGTGTGTTGTTGGCTGCACGGTTTTAGAAACTAGTTCTAAGAACTCTACATTCCTTTACGAAGTGTTTGGGCATCTACTAGTCACGTGATTCTCCTTGCTTAGGAGGACAGTAAAATACAGATGGATATCCAAAACGAATAATTATAACTACACTTTGAAAAGAATCCAGTATTCTTCCCCATTATAGAATAGAATAATTTACAAACTGGAAAGATTTCGGCAAACAGCTGAAGAATACTCACTTCTGTTCCAATTCCCGGTTGCACACCCGAGTACACACTGTCTGGCGGAGGACCACCATACTTCCTCTGTCCTGTGGTTACATCCAGAGTATAGCCAGTCCTCTCAAGCAACGCCTAAAGACAATTATACATCTGTTTATACTTGAATTGTAGGCAAATGAAATCTCTAAGCACAGAACACATTTTTGTTACGAACGAGAACAGAAAGACGGGGTAAGGATTATTAAAAATGTGACAGAAGCTAACCCCCGGCTATCTACATACACATACTGCAGCATTCCTCATTTGCATTCTCCTCTACTCCAATGAGAGCTTTCCTTAACTTGTTCCCTTTATATACCATATATCCACCTGTGATTCAATTCAAATAAAATGTTCTCTACTCTTAAAAAATCAGAAGTCCCAGGGTGTCTGGGTGGCTCAGTCGGTTAAGCATCCAACTCTTGATTTCAGTTCAGGTCATGGTCTCGTGGTTCATGGTTCGTGGGTTTGAGCCCCTCAGACTCTGCGCTGACAGTTAGGAGCCCGCTTGGAATTCTCTCTCTCTCTCCCTCTGTCCCTCCCCCAATCACGCTCTCTTTCAAGAACAAATGAATTACAAAAAAATAAAAAATAAATCAGAAGTCCTACCTCCTTCATGCAGCTTTCTTCATTTGCTATTTCTCACATCTTCCTACTCTGACTTTCTATTATAGTCAGGTAAGTTAACCTTTGTTTTGTTTAATCCTTTTGTCTTTACTTCTGCTATATCATAAGCTCTATAAAAACCAGACCATTTCTCATATAGCACGGATTCAAAATATGTGGCAATTACCAAATGAGTATACTCAGGTTCAGAAACAAAAAACAAACAAACAAAAAACAAGCAACTTTATGCTTCCTGATTACCAACTTCTTCCACAACATTATATTAGGTATTGAAGGAATACAGAAAAGAAAGTAAGGGTTTATATTTATAGGAGAGGCCTAAAAAAAACAGAAAAAATGGAAAAAAAGGAAATGCAATGTACCTAAAAAGGGGAGAATTTTACACTTCATGTCTTAAAAATGAGATGGTCCCTGATTTGCAGTGATTTGACTTACAAGTTTTGGCTTCAGGATGGTGTGAAAGTAATATGCATTCAGTAGAAACCACACTTCATATTTTGTTTTTTTTATCTTTTCAATATCCAGTAGGATATTCTCGTGATACTGGGCTGTGGCAGGGAGGCTCAGCTCCCTGTCAGCCATGCGATCACAAGGGTAAGTAACCAATACACTCACAACCATTCTGTACCCATACCGACCACAGTTTTTCACTGTCAGTACAGAACTCTATATAAATTACGTGAGATATCTAACATTTCATTATAAGATGTTTTTACCCAACTCGGCTAATGTTAAGTGTTCTAAACACATTTTAAATTTTTTTTTTTTTCAACGTTTTTTATTTATTTTTGGGACAGAGAGAGACAGAGCATGAACGGGGGAGGGGCAGAGAGAGAGGGAGACACAGAATCGGAAACAGGCTCCAGGCTCCGAGCCATCAGCCCAGAGCCCGATGCGGGGCTCGAACTCACGGACCGCGAGATCGTGACCTGGCTGAAGTCGGACGCTTAACCAACTGCGCCACCCAGGCGCCCCTCTAAACACATTTAAGGTAGGCTAGGCTAGGGGTGCCTCAGTGGCTCAGTCAGTTAAGTGTCCAACTCTTGATTCTGGCTCAGGTCATGCTCTCACAGTAGTAAGGTCCTAATATCAGTTGTGAGGTCCTGAGAACAGGCTCCCACTGGATGTAGAGTCTGCTTGAGATTCTCTCTCCTCTCCCTCTGCCCCTCCCCAGCTTGCACACATATACATAGGTGCTTGCTTGCTCGCTCGCTCTCTCTCTCTCTCTTACAAAAAAAAAAAAAAAAAAAAAAAAAGGCAGGCTAAGCTACAATGTTTGCCAGGTTAAGTGTCATCAGGTGAATTTTCAACTTAGGATATTTTCATCAACTTAAGATGGGTTTACCTAAGTGTAACTCCATCCTAAGTTGAGGAAGATCTATACACAATGTCAAAGCAACAAGAGATTTTAGACATCATCAGGTTTAGTGGTTTTCAAAAATATCTTTGGAGGAACTCTGGGATTCCAGAGTTATCTCAAGCTCTCTATTCTTCTACCTTTGACTCAAAAAGAGCTGCTCTACCTTGAAGCACAGAAATAAATGTTGATACACAATAAAAACACACTACATATATTACATACTTACACATTACTTGTCTAATATGTCATATGCACATATCACATGTATAATACATACCTTACCAAGAGCAAATACCCAGCCTGAGGGAAATAACATAGGCCTATTCAATACACGCTAGTAAGTTTTCCTTAAAAATAACTATTATGTCAGATGGGCTTTTCATGTATTTATTTATTTATTTTTTTAATTTTTTTAACATTTATTTATTTTTGAGACAGCGAGAGACAGAGCATGAACAGGGGAGGGGCAGAGAGAGAGGGAGACACAGAATCTGAAACAGGCTCCGGGCTCTGAGCTGTCAGCACAGAGCCCGACGCGGGGCTCGAACTCACGGACCGTGAGATGATGACCTGAGCCAAAGTCGGACGCTTAACCGACCGAGCAACCCAGGCGCCCCTCATATATTTATTTTTTAAGTGTACTTATTTATTTTGAGGGAGAGAGCAGGGGAGGGGCAGAGAGAGAGAGGGAGAGAGAGAATCCCAAGAAGGCTCCGTGCTGTCAGCACAGAGCCCGATGCAGGGCTTGATCTCAGGAGCCACCCAGATGCCCCTCACGTGTTCATTTTAAAAATACAGGGGTGCTTGGGTAGCTCAGTGGGTTGAACATCCAACTCTTGATTTTGGCTCAGGTCAGGGTCTCACTGTTCAAGAGTCTGAGCCCTGCACTGGGCTCTGCGCTAAGAGCATGGAACCTGTTTGGGATTCTCTCTCTCCCTCTCTCTCTCTGCCCCACCCCTGCTCCCACTCTCTCTCTCAAAATAAATAAGTAAATACTTAAAAAAAAAAAAAAAATAAGAATGAGTTATGCCATTTTATAGATGAGGGGGTAAAAGGTACAAAAGGAGGTTTATGTAAACCAGTTCCATGATAGAAGCCACAAGTTCTATTTCCTGTCTAAAACAGAAGACTGCACAAACAGCTTCATTAAATAAAGTAACTATTTCAACTTGAAAAGTCTATCTCTGTGGCAATAAAACATCAACATCCATTTAACAAAGGAATTAGGTTCACTGGTCTTTCACCAAAAGCCCTATATTCACCTTTCAGGGAAGTTTATCTCAAGGAAAGTAACAGTAATGGGTGCTAGTTACACAGTTCTTGCTACATTCCAGGCATTATTCCAAGCACGTGACATATCTTAATTCCTTTAATCCTCACAACTCTATGATATGGGTACTATCACTCTTCCCAGTGTACAAACAAGGACACTGAAGTAGATAAAGAGAAACAAAGTGCTTAGAAAGAAACCAAACCAAGAGACATGACTGAATCAATCTAAAAAGCTATTATCAGAAGCATCAATAAACATGTACCATGCACAGCCAGAAGAACAAGCAATGAGGCAAGAGTTTGAATTAGGGCTTTTCACCAAACATACAATTGAATGTTTGCCCCTGAAATGCTTCTTAATTTTCCTTAGATTATCTCATTTCTAAAACACTAGTTTAAAAACAAACAAACAAACAAAAAAAGTGGAACTGTAAAAACTTCCTAGAAAACATGAAAAAAACATTCAATCTCCTCATTAAACTTAGTATCACCACGACTACCCAAGTCAAGTTTTACCTTGATCTTTGCTTCATCAGGTCCCTTTGTGGACTCTTGCACCTTGCTCCCCTGCTTCTCCCTTTGCCTGTAGGTCTTCATAACTCCACATAAAAATGCACTTTTGTTCTAGAACAGGCAAGTAATTCAATGAAAAAGAACCACCAGGAATTGTCGAAAGGTCAAATACATAATTAAATTACAATTTCAAAAGACAAGAATTTTAACAAAATATTTACTCATTAATTCACCCAACAAATATCTGCTGAGAGGCTACTATGTACTGGAGACTGGAGCAGAGGGTAAGAGCTTACCTTCCACACTGGCAAAACCGTCTTCTATTTTGTTCATATTCAAGTGCGTCTGGATTATCTTTGCCAGACATTCCAAAACTATTCTTATCTACATTATTTCCCCCAAGATAATAAAACAGAATCAGAGAACCCCAAAATGTTTAAGATCGCAGGAATCTAAACATGTAAAAACCTACTAATAACAATGAGCAAACCCTGTTTTTAAAGTAACTTACTGCAAAGCGGGGCGAGACTTTTACTTTACACTTTTGTTTCTGAAAACTCTTTGCCATAAGCAGGTTTTTCTTTTCTTTGGACTAATTTTTTTAAAAGAAGCGGAGGTAGTCACTAACAAAAAAATACCAACTTTCTCAGGAAAAAAAGTAATGGTAAAGTAATTTCAGATCATGAGTTGTTCAAAGGCATGTCTAGCAATGGCCTTACCTGAACATGTGATAAGTCACTTTCCTTGAACTGTTGTAGTACAGACAGAGCTCCTTCTTCATTAAATTCCCTGAGAGCATCAATTGCTCTTTCATCAAGATCGACATAAGCTACCAATCCTAAAAATTAAATTGAAAAGGGGTAATGTTACTGCAACAAAAGGGATAATCTAAACTGTGCTATGCTATCAATGTTTAATCAAGAGTTGTTATATTCGACACTATTACTAACCAACTGCATTTTCACTGAATATGCAAATAGGCAGCTATACAAATACTATATACACAGAAAGGTCAAGAGTACAAATATGAAAATAAGAGATAAAATGTCAACAACTTATAAACATAAATTTCAATCCCCACATCCCACAAAAACCCCACAAAAATCCTAACCCCGTTTCCCACTCCCCAAAAAGTTTAAGGTTTGGAAGTTAAATCTGATGCACACACTGTACTACAGATTAAGCACTAATATAACAAACTCTGATTTATGTTAGAGTAGTAAGCATACACTGTATTCCCCAAGGATCAACCTTCAAATTATATGGACTGCTGTAGTCGTTGCTAACCACACAAGAGGTGGGAGAAAAAAAAAAAAAAGAAACCATTTTTATTAAATAATTCTTTCCACTCTCCAAAAGGTATCAAAGGCTTTTCCTCCTTAGCACCAAAGAGAAAATGAAATTGATTTGTTTATCTGAGCATCCACTTTGCTGCAATCAGAATGTGGAAAGGCATAATTTTAAACTCTTCTACAAATGCAAGTGCAGCTTGATTAATCAATTCTGAAAGTCATTTAAGGCAATCTTTTGTTCTTTTGATGTGTGTCAAGCTGAGGTTTAAAAGATGCTGTGGTGTTCACAACACTGTCAGTAATGACTATTTTTTTTCAAATGGCATTAAGGACTTTACTGTGGACTTACAAGTAAACTATACAGAAAATATATTGGCACTGCAATCTATACATATATTAACTGCACACAGAACAACTACTCAATTTATAATATAGTTTCTTGAGTCTGTTAAGTTTGTGTTGTGTTTCTCTCTATGTAAGAATATATTTCAGAATTGATCCAATGTAAAATGGAAATATTTGGCAGATTAAAACCCGAGTCCATATGAACTAACATCAAAAGTGACTCCATTTTGATAAAGCCAAAAAGAACGTTATTCCATACAATAAATATATTTTAAATAAATGTAATGCCATTTGTAAAGTTACTTTAAGAAAATGTTGCCAAGATTTGTTTTAAAAGCTCAAGATGAGCATGCCTAAATAATTGGAGTTTCCTTACTTCCATATTCCATACCACCACCCAAAGCCACAACTCAGGACACCCATCAATCCATTCTGTCAATCCAACCCTACACCCAAACCATCAGCCTCTTATCAATAACAAACACTCTACAAGAGAGCATCTCTGAGCAAATCACTGCCAATTCTCTATGGCAGAATGTCACAGCAAGTTCCTGAGGACTGATTTTCAAATGGAACCATCACCCAGGAGTCATTTTTAGAAAGTCATTTTAACGTCTAAAATTATCCTAAGCTTCTCAGATTTGAAAAAAAAAAAAAAAATTTTAAGGACAAAAAAACAGATATTTGTTACTAGAGTACTTAAGACACATTTGTCAGACAATTCAATTCTCTCTCCCAAATCTGGAATAGGCACACAAAACACAGAGGAAGAAAGTTTCCATCTATGGCCCCAAAGGGGGAGGACACATTTATTTATGAACAACACTCCCTAAGGGTAAATATTTCTCTCCCTCTTTAAAACTTCAAACCACTTACAACCAACCATATTAAGGTATTCATATTTGCTTAAGCACTTATCCATGGGACTTCTAGATTTTTTTTAAAAGCAGCTGTTACAAACCAAACACTTCCAAATTACTGAGAGATGTGGATTTTTGTCTATTAGAAACTTAGACAGGCCACAAACTCTCAAGAAGTCTGACATTTATTATCGTTTCAGACAATACAGTCTCACCAGTCCTCTTATTATGCCACCTAATCAGACCTAAGCTGATTTAACAATCACTTTAAGAAGCTAAAAGTAGAAAAGTAAAAGCAAAATGATGACTGATTTAGATTAAGAAAATGTAAAATTTGGTATGCTGAAACATACATTTTAATTGGTGGTAAATCTAAGACAAATTGATGTACCGTTCTGAAACAACTAAGACTGCATATTCAACACTAAGAAGGCTTCAAAATAATGAAATAAGAATATCAAAGTCAAACCCAATATGCCCTCAATGAAGGGAAAGTAACAAACATTCAGCTCTACATAGATCAGAAACAATAAGTATTATTTAACCTTAAAAAAAAATCTATAAAATTCAAAGTGGTTTGCCCTCACTTTCATAACCAGTCAGAAACAAGAAATGCATATTATACCTGTCTGAAATATTTCATCAAGTCTTTCTGCCACCTTCTGTGGGAGGCCTGCCTCTATCAGTGTCTTGTAGTGTTCTGTGTGAGTTACACTGGAAGTATCCATTGGTTCTTCCTCTTCTTTTAACTGTACCGCATTACCATTCACCTGATTAGCCATTTTATTATGCTGCTGGAAAAAATTCAGGAGCTATATTACATTAAGCCAGAAATAACTAGTTTGTAGGACAATGCATGATTTATCTAAACTAATTTGTATACATGCTGCTAATAAACTCTATCAAAATAATATTATATGCCTTTTGTGATGTATCTGACCTAAATTTGCAATAATAATCCTGTAAAACCATAAAAAATGTACATGGAAGCATCAGATGTTTAAGGAACTTCATGTACACCAGGTTAAAAAAAGGCTTGAATTTACTAAAGGTAGAATTGCTGATTAACAAAAGCAGCTGTTGTGTCCTCACAAGCATATCAACAAATCACAAAATCCTAAAAAGCCCATCAGCTCTCAATTCTTACACAGTTTTAAAAGTTTGATTTAGAAACAATGAACACCCACAGACCACTTAATCAAAGTTTAGGGACTTTCAAATTATCCTAGTTCTGCTTCAAATCTAGGATAGGTGTGAAATAAATGCTCTGCTGTCTCTAGTTCAACATGCTGGTGGTTTGGGTTTTCTCCGCCTCACTTAAAAAAGAAACAACACAACTTGACATTAATTTTTGTTCTAAAATTAATTTGCTGTTTTCCCATTCACAGATTTAAAAGAAAAAATGACCAAGTTTAAAAGCTAAATGATTGTGTTAAGTCCACATAAAATAAAACACGAGCTATAATTGAGGTTGCTTCTTTAAAAAAAAAAAAAAAAATCATGAGTACGTATCGAATTTTTCGTATCAGTAAAATAAAGCTCCAAAAACATATTGAAGAATGGACAGCTAACTTCTTCCAAATAGTTTCAACAAACATTACCTAAATTAGGGTAAACTTAGGTCAGATGTCCCAGATTAACCTACCCAAATTATTTTTTTGTATGTTCAACCTGTATGTAATGCTGAAATGGACCAACTCCCTGAAGAGAGAGATTAGATAATAAAACCGTATAAGGCCAGTCTCTATACTGCCTCTAAAAGACAGGGAATTAAAGTGCACTGGTCTCTAGTGAATGTGATGAAGATAATAAGCAGCAGAATAAAGACATTGCAACAAATACTGAAATAAAGGACATGAAGGTGGATCTCAAGAAGAAGCCTACTTTTCTTGATGAACCTCAAGGTACCCTAGTTAGCTAGAAAGAAAATACAAGCTTCCTAAAAAGCACTAAAACCCGCGATAACCACACTTCCAAATTGCTTATCAACCACTGTGCAAATGCAGCAGGTGCAGTTTTCTGACCTATAACAACTTCTTTTCATCTCCAAGTCCACAGATATTTAGTTGACATTAATGAAAAAGGGAGGAAGACCAAGGGGAAGGAGGTAATAGAGAACAGGAAGAGAGGAAAATGCAGAAAGGGTTATTCGGAAAATAAGATAAATATGACTTCTTATGATTACAAACGTTAAGACTTGATAGCCCACTAATGTCTATACAGACGCAGACTCTGGTTAAAACTCTGGGTGGAGAAATGTTTCTCAAGGCAAGCCTCAAATTCTGATGAATTGGCAAAAACGAAAACATTCAAAACTGGCACGCTTTTGATCAAGAAACTACTTACAGTGTAAGATGAATACGTTTACTGATTAATACAACCTATTTCTATAAAGATGCACTCTAAAGTCCAAAATCTGTGAACATATAGTTCTGTTTGCCCACGTTCCCCCACCCTCAAATACAACCATTAAGATCATCAGAACTCAAAAGTTCTCAGTATCACAAGACCCTTACAGTATTGCACCTGGGAATTCTATCAGCCACAGAAAAGAAGCAAATTTTTAACAGGAAAGTTCAACGAACATCTGGTGAGGTGGTATTTTTTTTAAGCATGTGTAAAGCAAAAAGACAAGTTGGTCATTAAGCACAAGATAGAAACATTTATGACCATCATTTCATTGCAAAGGCTCTCCTACAAGTTGATTCTGAAATTGGTTGGAATTTTCAAAAAGTTTGTAAACTTTAACGACAAAAAAAGTAAAATAATTAGATTCCAGAAAATAAAACCTTTCGGACCAAGGAAAAAACCTCTCTCAAGCCAAATACAATGTGCTCATTTAAAAAAAAAAATAAAAAAAGTCTTTTATGTCATAGGAGATCGTTTAAAACTCTTGTGTCAATTCAACACAATGCCACACAGCCAAACCATATTTCTGGATGCAGCAAATGTACTGTGACTAGAGTCATTTGATAAGCATTTTTGCAAAAAGGAAACATTTAAATAAGATTTTAAAGGGCTGCTGGGAGATTTGGGAAGTCAGCACTAGCCCCTCCCTGACTTTTTCTTGAACATCTCTGCGCAAATTCTTCATTTTAAGAGACGGGCTTTAAAAGGACCAAAGAAATGAAAACTAACGGTTATCTCACGGGCTAGGAGTGTCAAGCCCTTATCCTACGACTGACTCACGAGACATAAATTCAGCCTCTTGAGGGACAGCAAAAATCTCAAACAGGTCAGTGTGAAAGGACCGAACCTTTCAAGAACCCCTTGGCTTTAAGTTTCATCTTGTGGCAACACGGTTACTGCCGCCTAAGAAAAAGAATCGTCCTTCCAATTTGGTGCGCCTGTGACAGTCTCAGAATCGTGCCTCTCAGACGCCGCTCGAAGCCTAAGTTTCGTGGCCTCTAGTAGTCATTTTTTCCTTCAAATCTCGGCTCGCAGCATGCAGCGTGGGGGAGGGGAGGAAGGAAGGCTTCCTACACGGATCGGCCCCTGGGCTCCAGCTCGCACAAAAGTTTTCTCCCGGCTCAGGTAACCCCGGGTTTGCATCCCGCCCCCTGCCCACCCCACCCCTCAGGCCCGTCCCGATCAGTAACACATCCCACTCGTGGCTAGGCCGGCCGAGACGAGAGCGAAGCGGCTCCGGAGTGGGAGGGGGGGGGAGGGAGACGAAGGGGCCGCGGGCGCCCTTAGGCCGCCCGGCCGGCCGCGTGGAGCGGCCGGCGGAGGCGGGAAAAACACGGCCATCCCCAGCAGGCCGCGCGGAGAGCAACCGGCGGCGTGGACCGCGGGCCGAGGGTTGGAGGGGCGGGGGGAGGATGCGCAAGGGCGAGGAGGCGCCTCGGCGGGGCTAGGCCCTCCGCGGCGCGGCCGGACGAGGCCGAAGCCGCAGCCGCCCCCAGCCCATCCCCACCCCCACCCCGGGGCCTCGGTGCGAAAACGAAACTGGGGCCGAGGCGCCGAGCCCGGGATGGGCCCCGTCGGGTCGGATCGGGGCTCCCGGCCCCTCCCCCCACGGGCCGGCGCGAGACTCACCAGGGCAGAGCTGGGGCCGCCGGCCGGGCCCGTGAGAATCAGCGCGAGGCGCTTTGAAAACGACTAGAAATGGCGCGCGCGCCACCCCCTCCCCCCCTCATGGACAGAGACGCGATCCCGGCAGCACGCGGGGTTTCCCGGAACTGCTTCCAGGGACTCCCAGTGGCCGGGCAATCATTTCGCGCGGCGGCCTGAAAGGCAGCCCAGGCGCCCAATAGTAGCGAGAAGCAGCGGCTCACGCAGGGGGACAAGGGAGCCAATCGATGAAGCCATCGGCTGAGCCAATGAGCGAAGTCAGCGCCGCCGGCTGGGGCGCCTCCGGGGCGGGGGCAGGAACACAAAGGGGTCTGTGGTGAAGCCCCGGGTAGAGGCGAGGCTGCGGGGCACCAGGCCCTGAAAAGCCGGGGTTCTTCCTTCCTCGTCCGCCGCCGGGGCGAGACCGAAAACCTAGGCCTCAGGCCGCGTGGCCGCCTCCGGAACCCCGCCCCCTGCTGCCCCCGCGGGCCTCGCTCCGCCGCGACCCTCCCGTCCCTTCGCCCGCGCCGAGGCGTCCCTAATCCCTCTCGCGCCGCCGGCGTTCGCCCCAGACACGCCCACCGCCACGCGGTCGGGCCTCCCTCTGGGTCATCTTTTGGGCGCTGGTTGGAACGCGGTTTAAGAATGATTTGGCCGGCCGTCTGGCTGTAGAGTTTCACGTAGAAAATCATCCCTCGGATCGGAAAATTGCCCCCCGGCTCCCTTCCACACGTCATTGGGTCAGCTCAGAATGTGAGGGAAATCGCCAAAGTTGGCATGACCCAAGAGCAGTGTCAACTCACACGTGCTGGAACGGGGACCTTTTTTCCCACAGGGTTTGAAGCTCATTTTTTATGAAGTAGTAAGGCAGACATACGCATGCGTGAAGCCAAAAGAGCTGTGCGGGGCGGGGGGGGGGGGGGGGGGGAAGAGCTAAGTCCCAAAGGAAGCAAATTCCTGTTATTCCTAAGCCTATTTCTCACCCTCCGCCCTTACCGGTTTGTTCCCTATCTCGCCTTAGCCCAAAGCCTGTCTCCTCCCACAACCTTCCCAGCTCTTCCCTATCCCAACATCCAATACCCTACTCCTCTTAGGGACTGGAGAAGGTCAAGCAGTGGTCAGCAGGATTTCCAGATACACTAGAGGATCAATTAAGTTTCTCAGAACCGACCAGCCCCAAATTAATTATTAAAAACCTATTGTGTGGGGGCGCCTGGGTGATCTAAGTGTCTCTTTAAAGGTTTATTTATTTATTTACTGGGGAGCGGGGAGGGGGAGAGAGATCCGGAGACAACAGAATCAGAAGCAGGCTGCAGGCTCTGTTCTGTCAGCAAAGAGCCCCGTGTGGGGCTCCAACTCACCAAATGTGAGATCATGACCTGAGCGGAAGTCAGACCCTTAAGGACTGAGCTACCCAGGCGCCCCTAAGTGTCTGACTCTTGATTGCGCCTCAGGTCGCGATCTCACCCTTCGTTAGTTCCAGTCAGGCCTCCATCTCTGGAGCAGACAGTTGGAGCCTGCTTGGGATTCTCTCTCTGCCCCTCCTGTGCTCACCTTCTCTCTCTCTTTCTCTCTAAATAAATAAACTTTAAAATTGAAAAATAAAAACCTATGCCCAGTACCAAGCTAAATGTCTCAGTGGATCCAAGTTTTGGATTAGTGAAACTTACACAAATGCTGGGATCTTTGTGAGAAGTAACATAAAATGATAAAAAAAAAAAAGATTGAAAAACACAATCTTGGAAGGGCATGGTAAAAGTGAGGGACCTCAAAGTTTAAACTTTATTAACCTCTTTCTAGCTCAAGGGTTCTTAACCTTTTTAGTGTCCTTTGACAGTCCAATAAGAACTATGGATCTCTTCTAGATTTAAAAATAAAATACATAGAATTACAAAAGAAACTTCATATTGAAACAATTACATTAATATATTTTAAGAACAAACTTGTGATACAGTAGTCTTTACTAACATGAAATATCAAGATCTTGCAGTAGGTCAAATAACTACTGAAATTTTTTAACTTTTTATGTATTTTTTAATGTTTATTTATTTTCGAGAAAGCGAGAGAGAGCACGAGCAGGGGAGGGGCAGAGAGAGAGGGAGACACAGAATCCGTGGCAAGCTCCAGGCTCTGAACTGTCAGCACAGAGCCTGACTCAGGGCCTGAACTCAGGAACCACGAGATCATCATCTGAGTGTAAGTTGGGCGCTCAACTGACTGAGCCACCCAGACACCCCTTATTTTTTAACTTTTTAAAAGTATTTCTTGTTTTTCTTCTTTTTTTTAATGTTTATTTATTTTTGAGACAGAGACACAGTGTGAGTGGGGGAAGGACAGAGAGAGTAGGAGACACAGAATCTGAAGCTCATTCCAGGCTCTGAGCTGTCAGTACAGAGCCCGACACAGGACTCGAACTCACAAACCGTGAGATCATGACCTGAGCCGAAGTCGGACACTTAACCGACTGAGCCACCCAGGCACCCCTCTTTTTCCCTTCTCTTTAAGTTGTTTTTTATTTATTTTTGGGACAGAGAGAGACAGAGCATGAACAGGGGAGGGTCAGAGAGAGAGGGAGACACAGAATCGGAAACAGGCTCCAAGCTCCGAGCCATCAGCCCAGAGCCCGACGCGGGGCTCGAACTCACGGACCGTGAGATCGTGACCTGGCTGAAGTCGGACGCTTAACCGACTGCGCCACCCAGGCGCCCCTAAGTTTTTTATTTTGAGAGAAAGAGAGAGGGAGAGAGAATCTCAAGCAGGCTCTGTGCTGAGAGCACAGAGTGGGACTAAGACCCGATCTCACTGATCACCACAAGATCACATAACCTGAGCCCAAACCAAGAGTCAGACGCTTAACCACCTGAGCCACCCAGGCGCTCTAACTACTGAAATTTTAAAGTAGTCATGAGGGGCGCCTGGGTGGCTTAGTCGGTTAAGCGGCCGACTTCGGCTCAGGTCATGATCTCACGGTCCGTGAGTTCGACCCCCGCGTCGGGCTCTGTGCTGAAAGCTCAGAGCCTGGAGCCTGTTTCGGATTCTGTGTCTCCCTCTCTCTGACCCTCCCGCATTCATGCTCTGTCTCTCTCTGTCTCAAAAATAAATAAATGATAAAAAAAAATTTTTTAAAAAGTAGTCATGAGAAGGTATTCAAGAAGTCCATGATAACTATAATGTGATAGGGAAATGTCTGTGATTTCTACTGGTGACAGAGTGAAAGATGCTAATTCTACTGTGGTTTGTTGCCCACATTCACGATGGTGGAAAATGCTAAGTTTCAGTTGGACGTTCCTGAAAAGAAAGATAAGATTTCTTTCTGTCCAAGATGAAGGACCATCTGCTTCCATCCAGAGACTCCTTTAGCTCCACTGACCACAGGATAAGAACCCCTGGGCTTAATACTGCAATTAAAGAGATTCTATCACCTGATATTTTCTGGAATAACATTTCAAGTATTTTGGCCATATAGTCCTCATAACTATACTCCACCATTTCAGACCATGTATCTTGATTTTTTAGTTTGGAAGATATGGTCATTGGAGTTTTGAATTTCAAAAAAAAAATGTGTGTGTGTGTGTATATGTGTCTGTGAATTTGATATTCCACAAATATGTATTGTATGCCCTCTGCAGACAAATCACTGTGTTAAAAGTGGGGAATGTGGGGGTGCCTGGATGACTCAATTGGTTAAGTGTCCGACTTGGGCTGTGTGCTGACATCTCAGAGCCTGGAGCCTGCTTCGGATTCTGTGTCTCCCTCTCTCTCTGTCCCTCCCCTCCTGCCCCTCCCCTGCTACTCCCCCTCTCAAAAATAAACATTTTTTAAAAAGCCTTCATATTCCCAAAGCTTATGTTGGAAGTCTCTGATTTTGAAGTTCTTTTTGTCCTGATTACTTTTTCTCACGAGTTCTCTGTTCTCCTTGAGTTCTGTTGGAACATGGAAAAAGCGAGAAAAGTGAGCGCTCCTTTCTAACCTTCCATTCCTCCACACTCAAGAAAGGCAAGAATCAACTTTCAAGTCTAATTAGGATTGTTAGACCCAGTTTAAGAGCGACGAACACGTGGTCTCATGGAAGAATTTGACATACTTGGCAATAAGATTCCCTGGCAACCCACCACGAGAACCTTGATCCATCTATCCATTGACACTGAACTCTGCAGCCATTTAAAGAGAGAGGCACAGGCGGTGGCGACACCTGCTATCTAAATTCCAGAAATCAAATTCCAGGAGACTATTGAACATAACATTTGGTCCATTGAATTCTAGTTATTTTAAGGCTTCCCTTAAAGGGAAGAAGAGCTATAGTCTGCAAATCGTTCACGGAAGTGTTACTGTAAGCTCTTAACCCAAATCCAGGAGAATTTTAAGATATTCTTACCCATATTCAAGTATACAAGTTAAATACATGGTTACCCAAATCAGATTCAACAGGGACTGTGAATCCTGCTCCTTCAGTTAAACTTACTTATGACTTGATTTTAAAATTCAATAAGACAGTAAGAATTGATTATAAATAGATTATGTGTATGTAACTAAATTCTCATTACCCTTAAATTGAAATATCCTTTAGAAGGAGGAAGTGTTCTCTAATTATCATTAATAATAACAAGACTGTAATACCTTGTACTCACATAGAGTTTTCCCATTTACACAGGATTTCAAATACAGTATCTCACTAGACATCTTTGCTATGTTTGGACATCTTGAAATATGCCCCATCCCTTGGCCCTGTGACTCTCATCTCCTGATATTCTGGGCTCTGTAATACTTCTAGGTATTACTAGGTATTACTAGTAATAGGTAATAATTACCTAGTAATACTAGGTATTACTTCTAGGTCCTCTCCTCTGCCCATTGTTATCTACTGGTGTTCCCAGGATTCCACCCTTCACACTGTTCTTACGCTCTATCAGGGTCACCCATTCATATGCGTGCTTTACACTATTATCTCCATACCAGCTATTCCCATTTCTTTATGTACAGCCCCACTTTTGGCCCTGAGTTCTGGACTCATATTTGCAACTACCTGATGGGCATATGAGTATATGTTTGGATGCAGTAGGTTCTTCAGACTCAACAGCTAGTCTCTAAAGATGGTTTTCATCTCCCACCTTTTGACCCCTTGCTCAATGAACTCCACCCCCACCAACCTGGTGGTTGTTCCTCTAGTATGCCAACCACTGCCTCACCACTTAACGTTTGCTCTTCAGTAAATTAAGTATTCAGAACACTTCCCCCAGATATTCTGGTGGCTCATTTAGGGCTGTTCTCTAATGTCACCTCTTTAGAGGGGCTTTCCTTGAGCACTCTCTCCAAAATAGCGGTCCCCTTCACTCTCCTTCCCTTATGTCTGTTTTTCTTGTTATCACCTGATGATATATATGTCTTTGTTTATTGTCCATCTCCCCCACCAGCATATAAGTTCTACAAGGGCAGAGTCTTCATCTCATTCAGTCTTATGCCAGGTACCTAAACTGTACTCAACAAATGTTTGTTAAATGACTTAACTTGTAACCTTCATACCCATCCCAGACTCCTCCTCTTTCGGTGATCTGGTTCATAGTATATTCACCCATCCAACAAATAACTTACCTCAGAAATCTGGATCTCATAGGTTCTGACTCCCCCACGATAAGCCACTTGTGGAAAATTAAAAAAAAAAATGTTTATTTATTTATTTTGAGAGAGAAATTGGGAGAGAGAATCCCAAGTAGCCTCTGCGCTGTCAGCTGGGTGCTTAACTGACAGAGCCACCCAGGCCCATACATTTTTTTAAAGTAAGCTCAATCAAAACCACAATGAGATACCACCTTACACCTATCAGAATGGCTAACATTAACAACTCAGGCAACAACAGATGTTGGCGAGGATGCGGAGAAAGAGGATCTCTTTTGCGTTGTTTGTGGGAATACAAGCTGGTGTAGCCACTCTGGAAAACAGTACAGAGTTTCCTCAAAAAACTAAAAATAGAACTACCCTACGACCCAGGAATTGCACTACGAGGCATTTATCCAAGGGATACAGGTGTGCTGTTTCGAAGGGACACATGCACCCCCATGTTTATAGCAGCGCTATCAACAATAGCCAAAGTATGGAAAGAGCCCAAACGTCCATCGATGGATGAATGGATAAAGAAGATGTGGTATGTATATACAATGGAGTATTACTCGGCAATCAGAATGAAATCCTGCCATTTGCAGCTACATGGATGGAACTGGAGGGTATTATGCTAAGTGAAATTAGTCAGAGAAAGACAAAAATCATATGACTTCACTCATATGAGGACTTTAAGAGACAAAACAGATGAACATAAGGGAAGGGAAGCAAAAATAATATAAAAACAGGGAGGGGGACAGAACAGAAGAGACTTATAAATATGGAGAGCAAACTGAGGGTTACTGGAGGGGTTGTGGGAGGGGGGATGGGCTAAATGGCTAAGGGGCACTAAGGAATCTACTCCTGAAATCATTGTTGCACTATATGCTAACTCATTTGGATGTAAATTTTAAAAAATAAAACATAAAATTAAAAAAATATATAAAGTAAGCTCGACACCCAATGCGGGGCTTAAACTCACAACCCCAAGATCAATAGTTGCATGCTGTACTGACTGAGGCAGCCAGACACTCAAGTTTTTTAAGTTTATTTATTTTTTTAAGTAATCTCTATACCCAATGTGGGGCTCGAACTCATGACCCCGAGATCAAGAGTCCAATGCTCTTCCTACTCAGTCAGCCAGGTGCCCCGGAATTTTTTTTTTTTTTTTTGGGAAATTTTTGATAGGACAGCTGGAACCAGGACTGAAGAAGAGTACAAATAGAGGCCTGTCCCCTTCTTTCCCTACTCTGTATCTGTCCCGTTCTAGGAGGGCCCTAACATCCACATGCGTGAGGCTACGCAACCTGCAGGTGTAATCTCAGTCTATCCTCCCAAACCTAAGGCCTAGGGGTACACACGTGCAGATTGGTTTACCTTCAAGAACGCAAACCTGGGGAAGACACTTGAAAGGGAGCTATTTGGGCAAAGAATTCCAAGGTCCTGGATACTTAGAGTTTGTGATCTAGAAAGGGAAGGAGGAGGTATGAGCTCCAGATGGGCACATCCTTAGCCCCATGAGCGAAGGTGCAACTCGAGCAAAGCCAGACCAGGGACCTTTAAAGAGCAGGGCTCAGGGTGGTGGCCCTGCTGCCCTGATCTAATGGCAGTACTACCTAGGCTAAAACTCAAACTCCAGTACAGTGGATGTAACTAAACAAGAATGAAGTCCAGAAAGCGTGCTTTCTCCCTTCCTTTGCTAAAAAAAACAAAGATTTAAGTGCTATGATTCAAGATACCAATGTGAAGATCTAGAAAAGGAAACCTGGGGTAAAAATCCTATCAGAAAACTGCAGGTGATCAAAATTTGAAACTTTGGTTCTTTGAAAGACACTATTAAGAGCATGAAAGGCAAGGCCAAAGACTGGGAGAAATACTTGTAAGTCATATGTATGATAAAGGACTTGTGTCCAAAACATACAAAGAATTCTGAAAACTCAATAAAAGCAAATGATCTGAAACTTTTCATTAGATTGTCATAGGAATCTGGATTCTTCCTGCAAAAGATTACCCACCAATTTATTTATGTGCTCTGCTTGAAGAATTCAGAGGCTGATCAAATACCAAACTTAGAACAGGGAGCTTAAAATCCTGCCCAAGTTTCCTGTGTTGACAGCCTACCTTGCAACACAGCTCCAAAGTTGCCATAAAGAATCTATCTATTCCTAGAGAGAAGATGACAATGACCCATCAAATACAGGAACCACCAGGGGTGGCTGCCTTTATTATCCCAGCTTTATCTGGGGGACAGGTTGGGAGGTGTCTTTGATAGGTCCTATTGGCTCTGGGAGCCTTCTTCATCTTGCATAAGGCCCCACCAGATATCCAATGACAGAACTTCTAACGTTCTTTGGTGAGTAGCTTGTGCGGTGACAAATTGGAACCGAAGTCACCAGCTCTGCTGAGGGGAATGAAGTTTACACATAATGTCCTCTCACTTATCCAACAAATATCTGTTGCCTGCCTACTCTATATCTTCAGTCAAACATTTGCTAATAGCTGAAGATACAATAGTGAGCAAGACACAATGACTTCTTCAAGGGTACCAAAGTCTAATGGAGGAGATGAAAAAGTAAGCAGGCAATTATGAAGCAGGGATAAAGTGCTTTGATTGGCACAGACTCATGGAACACAGAAACGGGACACCTGTCCATCTTGTGGGATCAGGAAAGGGTTCTTAGAACAAGTTAGGAATGAGACTTGAAGGACAAGGAGTTGGCCAGGAGTGGAGAGAAAGAGATTCAGCTTGTAGCGTTGATAGCACAGAGAACTGAAGCTGAGGGCAGTGGAGGGCGGCAGAGGCCAGAGCACGGATGACCTCCTCAAAAATTACACCAAAAGAGTTTCACCATATGCAACGGGCGATGGGAAGCATGAGAAGATTTTACACAGAACAGTGGCAAAGAAAGGATTTGCCCTTTAGTAAGATCCAGCTCCAGCTAGGCAGAATAGACCAGAGGGGATTGCAAATGGAAAAAAGATGCATGGGATGCCTGGGTGGCTCAGTCGGTTGAGCGGCTGGCTCTCGATTTCAGCTCGGGTCATGATCTCATGGTTCATGGGTTTGAGCCCTGCATCAGGCTCCATACTGACAGTGCAGAGCCTACTTGGGATTCTCTTTCTCTCCGTCTCCACCCCTCCCCTACTCATGCATGCTCTCTCTCTCAAAAACAAATGGATGAACTGTAAAGAGAGAGAGAGAGAGAGAGAGAGAGAGACTCATTAGGGGGTGGTTTCAGTAAACAAGATGTGGGTGGGGACACCTGGCTGGTCAGTCAGAGGAGTGTGTGGCTCTTAATCTTAGGGTTGTGAGTTTGAACCCATATTGGGTGTAGGATTACTTAAAAATAAAATTAAAAATTTTTTTAAAAAGTCAGCAGGATGTGGTCTGGTGATGGTCTGAATAACTGCAGCTAATATTTCAAGCCCATTATCTCACTTAAATCTTTGCAACTCTAGGAGGTAGATATAATTACCCCCATTTTATGGATGGGAAATCCAAGGAACAGAAAATTAATGAACTTGCCTAAGGTTGCATGGTAAGTGGTGAGAAAGCAAGTAGAAAGAGCAAGGTTGGTCATGACTGGATGACTATTCAACTAATATTTATTGTCTTGGGGAAAGGCCGAAAGGAACAGGAGCTGTTGAGTGTGATATCCAAGTTTCCAGCTTGGGTAACTAGGCAATGGCTGAGTTAAATACAGGAGAAAGCAGCCGGGGGGTGGAAGAAAGCGGTAAGGTCAGTTTGGGGTTGATTTTAAGGTGCCTGGTAATTTCCAAACGGGGATGTCCATAAATCAGCTAGGCGCAGGGGCTGTTGTGAAATTCAGAGTGGATTTTGAGGTCATCAGCCTCGGTCTCTCCCTGAAGGAAAAACAAAACCACCTTTGGAGAAGCTGAAAATGATAAAAACTTTGAACACAAAGCATTTAGGAAAACATTAAAAAAGGAGATTAGTTTGAGGCGCCTGAGTGGCTCAGTCGGAAGAGTATGCGACTCTTGATCTTGGGATTGAAGTTTGAGCCCCATGTTAGGTGTAGAGATTACTTAAAAATAAAATCTTGGGGTGCCTGGGTGGTTCAGTTGGTTGAGCGTCCGACTTCAGCTCAACTCACGATCTCACAGCCCATGAGTTCGAGCCCTGCGTCGGGCTCTGCTGACAGCTCAGGGCCTGGAGCATGCTTCAGATTCTGTGTCTCCCTCTCTCTCTGCCCTTCCCCTGCTCGTCTCTGTCTCTCTGTCTCTCCCCGCCTCTCAAAAGTAAATAAGCATTAAAAATTTAAAAAAAAAATGGAAAACTCATTAAAAAATAAAATATTTACAAAATGGGATTAACTATGAAACAATTTTAGGCCACGACAAGGTAATTTTCTTCTATTAGTTTTCCTCCTCAGTTGTGTTTCACTAATGCCCTTTTATCTTGAAGTCTCCTACAGATACACAGGGCCCAGGCTACGCCACTAGAGACGGGTTAGAGAGCATCTAACCAATGCTTCAAAAAGTCCATTCCTCCCAGGGCATAGGAACTCCTTTTCTAACAATACTAACTTTTGAAACAGTAGGGAACCACTTAACAAATTATCATTTCAGTGCATTCATGGGTGTCCTAACGGCCTGGAAGCAAAGCCCTAACCTGGCCTTTTAGAGAACAGCTCACACAGAAGGAAATCTGCTTCCATTATAATAATGGCAAAATATTAACATATCAAATACCCTTAGAGGGGGGCTCCAGGTGAGCCAGCATTTTCCTTTAACGTTTCCTCCCAGAAATAAAAATTGTTGAACATGTAGCAAGGAAAAAGAGAGCTTTAAAGGATGTTTTAATAAAATCTCTTTTCTTTCCAAGTCTTGGGTATAGGTTTAATTGAAGTTTTTCTTTCATCTTTGTAGTTTTCCCCAATTTAAAGCACTTCGACTCCCTACCTCCGCCTAGACTGGCCCGCCATTTAAAGAAAGGTTTCATAAGAGAAAATTACTTGTAAGTAATTTGAAAATTGTGGCCACACCTTAGTAATACATAATCACTGCCTTAGGCAAACTGTGTCATGAATAGAAAGCCTTTGACTATTTCTAAGAGGGATCTGTTCTGGGATTCCAATACTAGTTCAGAAGAAATTGTTTTAGCATTCTTAACAGATATCCAAAAATATCTCCTTAAAGCAACAAGGCCTCCTTTCATTTTTGCTTTTGGATGTGTTTGTGTTTCACCTTCTCCAAAGTTAACGAGACACTCATACCAAATACTTCCACGCTGCTTTGCCTCCAACCCAATCTTCACAGGAAACTCTCCAGATTTTTGCATCTTCCTAAAATAATGGCAATATCCAGAGGGCCCACCAGTGTGTGAAAATAATGTGCGCCCAAATTTCTACCAGAACATCTGTACAAATGCATCAGTGTAAAGACAATTGTGTCCACTCTTAGTGAATCTGACGAGAAACCAGTTTATGAATCGGTGCTGGGTTACTAAAATAATTCTCAGCTTTTTGATTTTTAAAAATTATACTTTTAATTATAGAATATTGTTAGAATACAGATGTAGATAGACACTAGCATAACTGCGACCGATACCCTACGAAAAACTGCTCTACATACTTACTTGTTCACTCACTCTCCACAACCATAGAAAACAGGCACAAAGTGTTCAGGGTATGTGCAGAAGCGGCCAGAGACTTGGGAGCAGGAAACATGCAGAAAGCATTAGCAAAGAGAGTCTGATGCAGAAGTTCTACACAAAAGTTCAACACAGCAAATGGGCAGCAGTTGGCAGAAAGACAGGAGACAGCTGGTCTGGCCCTTGCCCTTTGAACTTCCCAGCTGGAGTGTACATGTATGGAGAGATGGCTGGGGCACCAAGAAGCCTCTTCTTGAGCCACTCACCTCTAAGAAGCCAAAAGCAGCAGCAGGAACAGGTTGGGATGGGGCAGGAGAGTAGGGAAGAAAGAGGGAGTGAAATACCCTTGGGCCATGAGGATGCTGTCTTCTGTGGCCACTCCAAAGGTGATGCCCAGAGTGCCTCACAGAAACAACAGGCGAACTCTGATATTTGTTAAAACCATTAGCAACACTGATACAGGAAAGGACATATTCGAGTTCAGTCATCAAGAACATGTGAGTCATTCAACAATTAAAATATGGATACCCACGATCGGCTAGATTTTGTACAGGACACAAAACATGCTCCCTGCCCGAGTTGAGTTTGTATTTAAACGGGAGTGGCGACATGAAGAAACCTCCTTGATGGAGTGGTGTTTCATTTTGTTCCTTTCAAGGTTGTGTCCCTGCAAAGGATGCAGTCCCACACAGTTGTGGCTCCTAATGACTCGACGTAGTATACTACCCGAGAGAGACCACTGGCTCCTTTAACACACCAAGTCCCAAAGAGCTATGGCGAAATATTTTTCAAATGTTACAGCATTCACAATAAAGCACAGTAGAAATAGCTTGGGGCACTCTCGAAAAAGATATATTCCTTAGTCCACTCCCCCTCACACCTCCACCCCCAAGTGCCTGGATAAGCACCAATGCCTGGGGTATTTCTTAACTCCTATGTGGGCTGAGATAAGGAGAACTGACGATAACAGGTTTAATTTGGGTCAACTTTCATCTTAACCACATGTATCTGTAGACTGACAGGATAGAAACACATTCCTATCTGGGTTTATTAATTCCTTGTGAGTAGGCCAAAGAGAAGAGTATTCAGTCTGAGAACAGGACACTCAACCTATCTGTCCAGTTATTACCTCCCACAATTGACAGATACACATAAACAAGTGCTTAGTTCTGTACAAAGACAGATCTTAAAGGAGCGTGCACACTAGAGCACTAGTGTTTAACATTTTTCCTTTATAAAAAAAAAAAAAAGAAAATGAAAGGACATTTCTCACACTGGAGTTGTCTGTAGTTCTGTCACATGATCAACATCACCCAGGAACATGCTAATTCTGTGTGAATTCAGTTTCCACTACTGGAAAAATTACAGGAATACACGTTTTACTGTACATACACATGCCCTTATGCAAGCCAAGAGAAACACTGGGATGTGGCCCTTATCAAATCCTAGAGTTAGCAGTAGAATTGACCTCTCAAGGCAGAAGGGGAAGAACACAGAAAGGAATGGTGGTGGTCCTTGGGGAGGAACTCTGTGTTTCCTTCCCGGGAGCGGCCAATTCCACTCGCTCCTTACACTCCACCACCAGTATGGTCCTATCTTCCCTTGAAGATACCCTCCCTACATTGTTCCCTACAGTGATCCCCCAAAGAAAAGGAATACATTTTGATCAGTGGCAATAACAACAGTAACCAGCTCTTGCTAAAGTCACCACCATTGATGAGTCCTTGGTCCCCAAACCTGTGTCTCATGTTTCCTTTTAATCTGCATCTGTAGTTAGCTTTTGCAAAGATGCAAGCTTGAATAAAGGTAATTAGGAACAATGAGGGAAACAGTTATGATCATTGCCTTCATCGTGCAGAATCCTGCTCTCAGGAAGATGGAAAGATACAAATGCATACGCAACTCAAGGAAAACGCCTTTCAAAGGGGAAGATGTGCGTGCCCAACAATTATGGAGAGTGAACAGGTGTGGCAATTCAGGCAGTCTCTGGTTGTCTTTTTCCGAAGCAGCTGTGACCACCCTATTACAGTCCAACGTTTCCCCTAGCATAGTTCTTTGGGCCACGAATGAGAGAGATAACTTTTAAAGATTTACTCCATTTCCAATCCTGAGGCTTTACCAGCATGCATCCCCTGGTCTTCAGATTCCCAGTTACTTGTGGAGCTGATTCTGATGAAGTACTTCATTAATATTCAGTGAATAAAAAAAATCACTCCTTGGGAGAAGGGGGGAACATTCCCAAAGTTGTGGGTCAGAATTTCAATTGGCTTATCTTCTTTGATGTTTCAAACGATGGCCGGCAAGGAACCTCACTACGGTAAAAGCAGCTCCGTCTTGAGGGAGCTCTTTGCTATCAAATAAAATTGTACCTTCAAGTGAATCATTTCTTATAATTACAGGACTTAGTCAGTATGTACCCTCTTATGTTTAATAAGTGCCGAGCTCCGGCTGAAACTCTTCTCGCACTCAGTACATTCGTAAGGCTTCTCTCCCGTATGAACTCTTTGATGGGTGATGAGGTTGGAGCTCTGAGTGAAACCTTTTCCACACTGTACGCACTCATAGGGCTTCTCTCCGGTGTGGGTTCTCTGGTGTTTAATGAGATCTGACCTTTCTCCGAAGCTTCGCCAACACTCATTGCACTCGTAGGGCTTCTCTCCGGTGTGAATTTTCTGGTGTGTGATGAGATGAGAGCTCCGGCTGAAGCTTTTCCCACAAGCGTTACATTCGTACGGCTTCTCCCCTGTGTGCGTTCTCTGGTGCTGGACCAAGTGCGAGATGCGGCTGAAATTCTCCCCACATTCGTTACAGTGGTACGGCTTTTCTCCCGTGTGGGCCCTGCGATGGCGCACCAGGTCGGAGTTCTGACTGAAATTCTTCCCACACTCATCACACTTGTAGGGCCTCTCCCCCGTGTGCACCCGATAGTGTTTGATGAGATCAGATCTCTCGCTGAAGCCTCGCCCACATTCATTACACTCGTAAGGCTTCTCACCCGTGTGGGTCCTCTGGTGCTGAGCTAGGTGAGAGCTCCGGCTGAAGCTTTTCCCACACTCCTCACACTCGTAGGGCTTTTCCCCACTATGGGTCCTTTGGTGCTGGATGAGGTGAGACAGCCGGCAGAAACTTTTCCCACACTCGTTACATTTGTGGGGTTTTTCTCCAGTGTGGATTGTCTGGTGCTGAATGAGGTGAGAGCTTCTTCCGAAACTTTTTCCACACTCGTTACAGTCATAAGGCCTTTCCCCGGTGTGTGTTCTTTGATGCTGAATGAGGTGTGAGCTCCGACTGAAGCCCTTTCCGCATTCATAGCACTTATAGGGTCTGTCTCCAGTGTGGGTTTTCTGATGTCGATTAAGGTCTGAGATCTGACTGAAGGCCTTTCCACAATGAGAACATATATGATACCGGATGCCCGTGTGGACTTCTTTGTGAACGAGCAGGTCAGTGACTTGTTGAAGAGGATAGCTTACCCACTCTTCTGCTGCTAAATCTCCCCACTGTCTTTCGGGTCTCTCCCTGCTTTCAAAGCCTTCTTCATTTTCAGGATTTTCCTCGGTGTTCCCCACAGGTCTTTCAGATGCAGTGCCAAATTCCACATCTTCACTAATCTCTTGCTTTGGATTCACTTCATTCTCACTCCTGATCTCAAAATCTGTAATAAAGGGTAAATAATAATAATAATAATCCCGGCAAATACACAAAATTTGTCTCCTGTGTACCAGGCACTGTGCTAAGTTCTTTCCCCAAATTACTTCAATCACCCTGAGAGTCAGGCATTATGATTCCTACCCTATGGATAGTAAATTCTAGACCCTGAGAAGTGATTGCAAAAAGTTCACAGAGTAGTAAGTGGTGGGACTAAGATTCAAATCCACGTCTGTCTGATAACAGTTCATGCTCTGAACCATTACCGTTAATGGTTCTTTATGAAAATTGTATATGCTCCTGGTGTTTTCAAAGAACCAGAACAGAAAACATAAAAGACTGTATATTAGAATGCCTAGAAGCTAAGGACCTAGATGTTTTACATGTGATCGCATTGTGTGTACGTTCTTAAACTTTCCAAGCCTTCATCATTATCATTATATGATATTTACTATGAATCTACTGGGTTAGGATGGAAAAAACATTTTTGTCTAGCTATATCAAGTCTTAGTTGACAGGAAAAGTGACTGCCAAATGTTACTTGCTTCCTTCCAGTGGCCTTTAACAATTTTTTTAAAATTTTTATTTATTTTTGACAGAGAGAGAGAGAGAGAGAGAGAGACAGAGCATGAGAGGGGGAGGGGCAGAGAGAGAGAGAGAGACAGAATCCGAAGCAGGCTCCAGGCTCTGAGCTGTCAGCACAGAGCCCAACGCGGGGCTTGAACTCACAGACCAAGAGATCATGACCTGAGCCAAAGTTTGACGCTCAACCGACTGAGCCACCCAGGCACCCCAAGCGGCTTTTAAATGTGAATAGAGGAGGGAAGGTTGGAGAATGCACAAATGATGCCTGGCTCAGAACATCCCTGACATTAACTAAACACAGCCTTCAAATGAAAATGAAAAAGAAAATAAACAACCACTATCTATAAGCAACTTTCTACCAGACACTGTTTTTCCAAGTTGTGTTACTTAGCACACTCATCAACCTAGAGGTTACTATGTATGCTGGGAGAAAAGGGTCCATGGATAAACTACTTTGGTAAATGGTGCATTCAACATCTCTTCTTAGAAATGGGCATGCCTTGGGGCACCTGGGTGGTGCAGTCGGTTAAGCGTCCGACTTCAGCCAGGTCACGATCTCGTGGTCCGTGGGTTTGTGCCCCGCGTCGGGCTCTGGGCTTATGGCTCGGAGCCTGGAGCCTGTTTCCGATTCTGTGTCTCCCTCTCTCTCTGCCCCTCCCCCGTTCATGCTCTGTCTCTCTCTGTCCCAAAAATAAAAAAAAATAAAAAAAATAAAAAAAAAAGAAATGGGCACGCCATTTAACACATTAAAGGTTCTGAAGAGTACTGAGGTTAAGAAGCCTTGTAAATTTTAATTATTTACTAATTTTTTTTTTTTTTTCAGAGAGAGAGAAAAAGAGGGCACATGCATGAGTGGGCAAGGAGCAGAAAGAGAGGGAGACAGAGGATCTGAAGCAGACTCTGTGCTGTCAGCAGACAGCCTGATGTGGGGCTCAAACTAGCGAACCATGAGATTATGACCTGAGCCGAAGTTGGACATTCAACCGACTGAGCCACCCAGATGCCCTGTAGATATTATTTACCAATAATACTGGTATTTACCAGTATCAAACTTATTTGAGAAAAGAACTTATTTTTCTGTGTGTGTGTGTGTGTGTGTGTGCGTGTGTGTGTCCTTCCATGCTTCCGTCCTTCTAACAAGTACTCCTTGGGCTGGCAGAGCCATACAGATTCACATTTCTTTAAGACTCTCACTGCTTGCTTTTGTTGGGTTGGGGTGAACATTTGGATGAGAGACTGCACTATATCTAGATAAATAAATTTTAGCTGCTTTTCTAAAGGAAAGATCCAAGAATCTTGGAACATCAGGGAGAGCCTAAGGTAAAAAGGAAACCCCTTCTATTTGCCTTTTGTTCTGGAAAAGGCTATAGAAATAAAGATTTCAAAATAAGAATTAGTCCTAATGAAGGGCAGATGACCTAGTGAACCATATATGGTTGCTAAGTTCTATCAAGTCTTACTAGGAGGCAAAGTGAGTCAAAAGACTGTTCAGCTCAAGAATATACTGTTTATTGTAGTTACGCCCAGACCAAAGGATAGCTAAGAGAAAACAGGTTTACAAACCATCAAAACAATTACTTTTCTTCCTAATAGAATTTGTGATCTCGTTGAGTTCAGGATTTTTCTGGAACAACATTTGACACACTCAAAATTTACGATCAACTCTGAAACATCTCTAGACAGGTACCTGCTCCAGATAAATAAAGGACCTCTGGCAAAGCTAAGGCTCTGAAGACAAAACAAACACAAAAATGTGGCTTTTGCCCTCCCATGAACCTGAGTCAGAACCCTCCTCATCTTCTAGTAAAACGACCATTTACATGGGCATTTATATCCTGGCAAGCACCATTATGTCAGACCTGTTTGGTCAGTGATCTGTACAAACAGGCTGGAGAGTGGTAGATGACTCAGGGCACAAGAAATCTGAATGTTTCTAAAATGGGCAGAAACAGTCTTTCCTTTTAGACAATATGACCTTGATGTTCCCACACTCCAAGATCTGCCTGAGGACTCAACTCAAACCAATATCCGATTCAATGCTTTAAAAATCACACAACTTGGTTGTGTTGAAAGAGCTGAGCCATTTTTGAGTCTCAAAAACGTGGGAGTGAAGAAAGGCAGAGAATCCTTACTTACCTAGTGAGACAACGTTTCCGTAATTCTCCTGCATGACATCCCTGTAAAGGTCCCTCTGTGTAGGATCCAGAGGTCTCCATTCTTCCCGAGTGAGGTACATGGCCATATCTTCAAATGTCACAGGTGCCTGAAATCACACAATGCTTCCTCATTACTGGGTATCCAGAAGGTTAACACTAATCCCTCCTTTTGAAATTAGAGACATGGCTAGAACTGTTGCGAAGGCAAAAGGTATCAAGTCTGATCTGAAGAGTCCAAAGAAGAAATAAACAGGCCAAAAAAAAAAAAAAAAAAAAGAGATGTGGGAGAGAAGGGATCCATTTACCAGCTGACTGCTCTGGTCCCATGGCCAGATACTCCTGTCCACTCCAGAACTTTATCTTCTAGTACTTTTCTCAGAACACACGTAGCGCCTACATCCCTACATACCTTTTACTCGCTGTTCCTCTATTCCTGTATGTCTCAGACTAGTGAAAATTTACAATTCGTTAAGGCCCTGTTCCAGTACAGACAGTTCTTCAGTGTCCCCTGGCCCCCTGCTCCGCTCCACTCCTCCCTTAGGCTCCTTAGAATTAATCACCCCAACTTCTTGGTTCCCACACCACAGCACTTTGTTTCTAGGACAAATAAAGCTGTTATCACGTTGTATCACAGTTCAACGAATGCGTCTGTCTCCCTACAGATTGTGAGCAGGCGGGGAGGGACCGTTCCATCCATCTTTTGTCTTCCTAGGATTTAAAGGCATACAGCAGGTGTTCAATAAATGCTTGTTCGTGGCTATACTGGCCTGGTACTGAGGTTTCTCGAGGCAGAATACCGAAGCGAGCGAATTACTAATCCCAGGGAATTTCCAACAGGGATTTGCACAGCGAAGAAACGCCGGGACAAGGTGGGTAAGCAGAGGCAGGGTCCGAGAAGCCACCCCCGGCTTACCTGGGACCCAGCCATGAGCAGGGTGGCTGCCATCTCGGGCTCAAGGATTCGCCTCCCAGAAGAGAGAGCAGGAAAAGCAGCTAGCAGACAGCGCTAAAGGAGGCGAAAAGCAGGGCGTGAGGCACAGAAGATAGGCCCTGCCCACTCCCCAGGGCTGGAGTTCTGGCCGCCAGGCGGGTGGGGAGGGCTCGGGACCCGGGCCGGGTCACTCTCCTTCCTGACCCTCGAGTGCGACCCGCCCTCTGTGTCTCCGCCACCGGAGGGTGGAGGCACTGCCGGAATTTACTAAGACAGCCCCCTAGCTCGGGCCCTCCGGGGCCGGGGGTCAAGTCGATGCTGTCTCGGGGAGGAGGCTCTCAGCCCAGCCCACAGAACGCCTCCGCTCTCCCATCTCGAGGCTGGCCCTTTCCGGCAGCTATCTCAGCCAATCAGCGAGCGAAGGTTGCAAAACGTTTTGCCAATTAGATGCTGAACACTAGGCCCGCCTCTTGTAGCGTGGCTGAGCACCTCGATCACGCCTGCGCCTGCTCCCGTGGCCTGCCGGGAGTTGGAGTTCCATTCCCGCGTACAAAGGCCAGTCAGAGGCCAAAAACCAAGGAGGGAAAAGAACAAAAGGGTGAAGAAGGAAGGGCGTCCTCCTAGCCAGGGAGGAGTATCTTCCGCTTTCGTCTCTCGGAGACCACGGCCCGATTAAGCCAGAGGGATCGCCCTGCATCTCCTCACGACCTTATGCTTGTCTTGAGTCGGGCCTTAACTTCGACGTCGGGCCTAATATAGGCGCTGGCTTGTGTTGAGTTCTGCTGGGATCAGCCCTAATTTGACAGCCGGGGCCTGAGAGAAAAGCGGCAGCCGCCCACTCCCCAGGGGAGACTCGGCGGCCGCGCTGGAACTTTGAGCTCCGCCCACGCACTACGTCTCCCAGCAGCGCCTGCGGCACTCTCACCCTGCTGCTCAGACTACAACTCCCAGGAGGCCCCGCGCCTCCAGTGCGCTGGCTAGTGGAGACCGCGGCTCGGCCAGGCGGTGTCCCGGCCCTGTTGCTATTAACCCTGTACGGGCATCCAACCTTGTCCTTCTAAAGAGGGCGCCGCTTGATGGGCGGGCTGAGCTGCGTCCAGCAGAGAAGAGAAAACCCGAGGGAAATCAAAAGCGAGGGTGGAGGATAGGGCGCATAAGAAGGAGCAAGTCAAGCCCCAGGGCTGAAAAAACCTGTCCTGATCATCCCTGGGGGCTTGTCTACTAAGAGGATTTCTGACGATTTCCTGCACGGATGGGCTCTTGGGCCTCTGAGGGCCTGAGCTGGGCGGGCCCTCAGGATGCTAGTAGTCCCTGACCCGCTGAAGGTGGGAAACCGAAAAACCAAGCTGGGAAAGAACACACTTACCGCCTGCCCCGCAGAAGATCCACTAGATCGCCGGCTCCAAGATCTGAGAGGCCTCAAACAGATTCCAAATCCGCAGAGTTCTCTGAGACTTCGAGTGTTTGGAAGGATTCTAGAAACCACTGGCAGATCTCGGATATCTCAGACCCGCAGGTAGATCTCAAACCCGTAGACTTGCAGGCAAAGCCCAGAGATCTTAGGCGGATCCCAAAGACTCACAGACTCTCAAGCAGCTTAGGGAAACCACACACTCATAGGCAGATCCCCGAGACCACAGCAGCTAGCCAAGAAACACCAGCAGCGGCTAAGCTGCATTCAACTGGAGTTCTTCCGAACGGAAGGACTTGCAGCCTTTCCTTTCCCCAGCCAGGATGAGAAAATTAGACAATGGAAGCCGAACATTGGGGAAAGCAGGCATTCTGCGTGGGGAAGAGCTCTGAGCTCGCTGTAGCCTTGGAGAGGGAAGTGATGGAAAAAGAATATAGCAGCTTATTAGGGACTCCCACCCTCTTCAAGTTATAAATATCCCCAGAACCTTGGCTACGTGCCCAGAAGCCTGTTGTCTCTAACTTTACAGGAGATTTCTCTGCCTGGGCTGGGAAAGGGGCTTTTCTTTTGTTTTGCAGATACATCCACCCACTGAGTGACTTGAATTCTACCCCCCCCCCCCAACATGACTCCAGGCTATGCTTTTATTAGTGAGTGTCCTGTTCCCAGTGCCCAGTTATTTATGGTTAAATTACTCAAGTGTCTAAAAAGAACTAGGACCCTACCCAGCCATGAGGCAGATTCCCACTCCCACTGCTCTTCCCATCCCCAGCTGTGAGGTTAGGAATTCTTTAGATAGCTCAGAATTGTACCATCCTACCCCATCTGAAATTTATTTGGGTACCACAAAAAAAAAAAAGAAAAGAAAAGAAAAAGAAAAAAAAGAAAGAAGAATTGTAGAGGATTCCCAAAAGACAATATCCATAGAGCGAAGAGGGTGGGCATCGAGGTCAAACAGACCTGAGTTGGAATCCAGGCTGTCTATCCTCTAGATAGTCATTCAATCTCTCCAGGCCCATTTCCCTTTATGTAAAACAGGGCAATCATACCTAAGGCGGTGGTGGGCACTAAGTGAGATGGGGTAAAGCCCTCCACACAGAATGAACACTCAGATGGTAGCCGTTATTATTATTAATCCTGCCTTTGGTGGCAGGGGAGACTTCCAGAAAGGCCTTGTGGATATTTTCACCGGCTCAGGAAATCTGGGAAGTCAGAGTGCTGGTGACCTTCACCCACATAGTGTTTCTGTCAGAAATCCAGAGGGAGTTGGAAGTTGGGCCAGTTTGGTGGGTTCAAGCAAACTGGTGTATTGAGCCTATTAGAGCAGAGGTGTTTGAGGCTGCCAGAACCCGGCCAGTGGAGGCCTCGCTCGCGTTCTGGGAAGCTCCTGGGACGACTTTGGCTGAGTAAACGCACATCTCTAACTGGGCCTAAGGTGAGTAGAGCGCCTGCGCCACTCAGCCCAGCAGGGCTCCCTTTTCATCCCTTCACTGACAGATTGCTTTGTAAACTTCCTTAGGCCTCTCTCCCCCTTGCTCCGGTGCTTTAAGTCCTTCTTTGTCCTCTGTTTCTTTTATTCCTCAGGCCTGCCTGGGGGCAGGACAACTTTCCTCTCGCAGCCCAGCTTGGCTGCTTGCCTCCTTCTGAGTGCTTTTCTCTCTCTTCACCTGGGACCCTCAAGAGGGTGGAGGAGAAGAGAGGCAAGAACAGAAGCTGCATTTGGTGCCCTTGAGGAGGAAGGGTAGGAAAGACAGTGGGTGAGGGGTTTCCTGCTGCAGCCTTCAGCTGGACTCAGGTTGGGGTTACTGGAGAAGGAGGTGGCTTCCTGCCCCATTGTTCAGGACTTCATTGTTTCTCAGGAATACTTATTGTATGTGAATTTTCAATAATTAACTTGCAAAGCTGTACGTGTGCCAATCATTCAGCAAACAGTGAGCACCTACTGCGTACAGAGGTGGCAGCACAGCCTATCAGCACAGAAAGGGGCCAGAAGAACCTTCTGGCCAGGGTCTCCAAATTGGGCTTTTGACACAATCTCCAAATGGGGTTTCACATTATGGCAGATCCACTGACCGGTTTGATCAAAGACCCTCCGTCTGTGTCCCTAAACTTGTTTCTCATTAACAGACCGCTAGGCCTGTGGTACATTATAAATTATTATATTTCAATAAATCCTATCATTATCTTGTGAGAAGCACAATTATGTTGTATTTTTTTTGTATTCTTAGAAGCATTAATTTATTAAACATGGAAAAACTTGCCTCAGTATTTATTTGCAAACTTGTTTTGCCATCTCCTCATTTTCAAAAATACCAGGCACATCAAAAAATCAAAGTGCCCGGGCTCCTCTTGACCCGCCCCCCCCCACCCCCACCAGGAGCAGAGAGGAAGCCTCATCACAGCACAAGGAGCTGGGGACACGGGGACACTTGCAGTGACTAGGAGTCCCTGCAGTCCAACTGCTGTAGTACATGATGAGCAAGTCTGTGCCGAGGAGGGGGCAGACTGAGAGCAGAGGGCAGGGGAGGAGGCTTCAGAGAGGAGGTGACATCTGAGCTGGCTTGCAAAGACTGTAGGAGTCTCGGAGGTGGAGAAGAGAGGGGAGGGAAAGCATTCCAGTCTTGCAGAACAGCATGTGCGAAGTCACGGAGGCGTGAAAGGACAAAGCTTGTTCCAGGATAGCCAGGACTGTGCAGGGCTAGAAGGAAGGGTGTGGAGGTAGAGTGGCAGGAGGAGGAAGCCGAGCAGGGACAGTCTCTTGTGTCCCCTTGCCTGCCTGTCTCTGCCTTTGGCTGTGGATCAGCAGAGCCGGTGATGAGGTACAGATGGGGGGGGGGGTGCGGCCTGGGGGCTGGCCTGGGGTGAGAAGAGCAGATTGACTGCAGAAGGAGTGGGGAGTGGAAAGGATAGGGAAGTTCTTTAGGAACTCATGCATTTCAGCTAGTTTTCTCCCGAGAGGATCAATATTTTCCAAAAATGTAAACAATTGCATTAAAAAATGTACAACAAGCTTACTTAGCATTATTTAGCCTACTTAAAGGCATTGCGAGGCCCACAGTCACTGAACATGTCTCTATTCTGTACCAGACACTGCGGGGAGATAGGACACGGCCCTCATGGTGACTGCAGGGCTGTCGTGAGGATTACATTTGAGAATGGCTACAAAACATGGGCACAGAGAGGGCCTGGCCACACGGCGGCCATGACTGTTATGAGGGAAGTAAAACACATCACAGATGCTCTATGAGATGAAGCCATATTTCAAAGCAGCTTAGCGTGTGAACAAGGACCCGGGTTCAAGTCCAGATTCTGTCTCCTAGAAGCAAATTGCTCTCTGGACTTTGGTATCCTCAGTTTTGTAAAAAGAGTGTAGTAATGACAATTCAGAGAGACAGAAAGTGGAACAGTGCTTGCCAGGGCCTCAAGGAGGAGGGAATGGGGAAACGTTCAACAGGTATAGAGGTTCAGTTTTGCAAGATGAAAAACGTTCTGGAGATTGGCCGCACAACGATGTGGATGTACTTAACACTACTGAACTGTACGTACTTAAAAATGGTTCAGACGGGGGCTCACTTTGGCAGCACATATACGAAAACTGGAACAATACGGAGATTAGCATGGCCCTGTGCAAGGATGACACACAACTCCGTGAAGCAGTCCATTAGAAAAAAAAAAAACAAACCCACCTCACACTTGTCAGAATGGCTAAAATCGGCAACACAGGAAACAACAGATGTTGGCAAGGATGTGGAGAAAGGGGAAGCCTTTTACACTGTGGGTGGGAAGGCACACTGGTGCAACCATTCTGGAAAACAGTATGGAGGCTCCGCAAAGAGTTAAAAATGGAACTACCCTACGACCAGCGACCAGTGACTGCATTGCTAGGTAGTTACCCAAAGGATACAAAAATACTGATTCGAAGGGGCACATGCACCCCAATATTTACAGCAGCATTATCCACAATAGCCAAATTATGGAAAGAGCCCAAATGTCCATCGACTGAAGAATGGACAAAGAAGATGTGGTATATATACATGGAATATTACTCAGCCGTCAAAAAGAATGAAATCTTGCCATTTGCAATGATGTGGATAGAATTATAGTGTATTATGCTAAGCGAAATAAGTCAGGGAAAGACAAATACCATATGATTTCACTCATATGTGGAATTTAAGAAACAAAATAGATGACCATAGGGGGAAGGGGGAAAAAAGAGGGAGGGAAACAAACCACAAGAGACTCTTAACTATAGAGAACAGAGGGTTGACGGAGGGAGGTGGGAGAGGGATGGGCTAAATGGGTGATGGGCACTGGGTGTTATGTGTAAGTGATAAATCACTAAATTCTACACCTGAAACCAGTTTTACCATGTATGTTAACTAGAATTTAAATAAAAACTTGAAAAAATGCAAAAAAAATCCCCCCAAAAGGTTGAAGTTGTAAATTTGATGTTATATATATGTTATCCCAATTTTTAAAAAGAGAGTATAATAACAGTAAGCAGTTCATGGGTCTGAGGGTGAGTTGAGACAATGTAAATTACGCCCCTATTACACTAGCTAATGTTTCCTAACCAAGTACTTTGTGTCAGGTATGATCGTAATGAGTCTTCAAAACCCTCTGAACCAGGTGCCATGATCATCACCATTTTACAGATGGAAAATGGAGGCATACATAATGTGTCCAAGATACCCAGTTAGCAAATGCTCAATAATTATTAGATATTATTGATACTGTGATACAAAGGAATCATCACCATCATCTTCATGGTAGAATGCAGTGTCATTATGGCAGTCTCACAGCACTGGGCAAGTTCTGAGGAATATCCCTTGTGGCCAGGGGTTAGAGAAGACTTCACAGAAGATGTGCATCTGGGGAGGGGTGAAGTGGGTGAATAGGATTAAGAGGTACAAACTTCCAGGTATAAAATGTCACTGTGATGAAAAGCACAGCGTCAAGATTATAGTCAATAACATAATGCTGTACGGTGACAGACGGTGAGTACACACTTCACTGTGATGAGCACTGAGTAATGTATGGAATTGTCAAATCACTATGCTATACACCTGAAACTAACATAACGCTGCGTGTCAACTGTACTTTAAAAAAAAAAAAAAAAAAGATGGGGGCACCTGGTGGCTCAGTCGGTCAAGCATCCGGCTCTCAATCTCAGCTCAGGTCTTGATCTCAGGGTTGTGAGTTCAAGCGTCGTGTCAGGCTCCACACCCAGTGTGGAGAGACGGGTGCCTTGGGTGGCTCAGTCGGCTAAGTGTCCGACTCAGTTTCAACTCAGGTCATGATCTCACAGCTTCATGGGTTCGAGCCCCTCATCGGGGTCTGCTCTGGCAGTGTGGATGGAGCCTGCTTGGGATTCTCTCTCTCCGTCTCTCTGCCCCTCCCTCACTTATGTTGTCTCTGTCTCTGTCAAAATACATAAATAAACTTAAAAAAAAAAAACACTCATCTCAAGTGAGCCGCTGAAGATTGGTAAGATTAGGGTGAAGGTGGGGGGGGGGGAGCAGTAATCAGAACAGGCATAGTTCGGAAGATCCATCAGGTTTTCAAGGGCAAATACGTCCCTCAGGCTGGAGCAAAGGGGCAGCGGAGGTGTAAGATAAACCACCCAAGACAGGAGAGGAGCTCTGAAAGTGAAACCAAGGAGTTTGAGTTTGACGGCTGGTGGAAGTCCAGTAGAGGTGACTGGGGAAACAATGTTCAGAGCCATGCGAGGCACATGCAGGTAAGGGAAGGATGCTTTGAGTCGGGAGATCAGTAAAAGGTCTTTGCATCGGTACAAGAAAGAGAAAACCTGAAAGACAGTGTTGCAAGCGATAGCAATGGAGACCAGGGTTGGACAAGGGAGGGACTATAGGATCTGTAACTGACAAGTAAAGAGAGCAAGGGGAAAGCGTCAGAGATGCTTCTAGGTAGTGAACCAGCTGACAAATACACAAGACAGAAGAAGGCGTTTAAGAACGTGAATATGTGAGTTCAGTTTCAGATTAATTGTATTGAGAGGGCCAGTGTATTGAGAGGAGAAATCTAGATAAATACTTAGTGACATTAAGTTTTAAGCTCCAGGAATCCAGGGCTAAAGACGGAGATTTGGTAGTCTGGATATAGTCTACGAAAGACTTCTCACCGGATCTAGTCTTTGAGGATCCTGTAACCGTCTGAAAATATCTTCTAACTTGGTCATAAGATCTTGAAAGTACTTGGTTTTCAAGGTCTCTGGGCCATAACATCGCTGGTGAGACGCTCTCTCCCCCATCCCAAGCGTGTTGCCTCAGTGTTCCACCTTACCTGACCTGGTCTTCTTCCTCCTGTAAGGTAGCAATCTCCACCACCCCCCCAACACACACCCCCAGGAAGACTTCCTGGTAGCAGAAGTTCATGCTAACTCCCTTGCCACTCGCCCCCTCTTTGTCTCTGACATGAAGGAGGAGATGGGGTTAAATCACGAGTCCCAGCCAACAGTCTGTGCGAAGACAGCATGACAAGGAGGAACGCAGCACGGCCAGTGTGGCTGGAGCACAAAGTGTGGGGGCAGGGCAGAGGCCAGCCCCGCAGGGCCTTGTGGACCCTGCCAAAACGCAGTGGGGGGAAATGGAAGGCCTGGAATGGGGGTGGGGGAGTGGGGGGACTCTAACATGACCAGAGTTGCGATTCTGAAAAGCCTATTCTGGTCAGCGCAGGGGAGAGCCTGAATTGGAGCGAGTCCAGAGCAGACACAGGAAGACCAGTTGGGAGGGTATTGATGTCTGCTGATGAACACAGTCTGAGGCCTATTCATGCTTTTCTGGGCCCTTTTGTGAATGTAGATGTGTACTGTATAGATGTGCAGTCTGGAGCTGACTTGTTTTTTTGCTGTTTAATCTGATTCATCTCCTTTGTAAACAGTAAGGTCATTGAGGGTGGAGATTCGGTTTTTTGTATTTTTCCTGTGCTGTAACTCCCTGGGACACTGGGAGCACAATGGATACGGACACCGTGACTACTGAAAACCACCCCCCCCCCCCAGTGCCACTTTAAACAGCCCAAAGTAACATTTATTAACCTGAATGTATTGATAATTGTTGCTTCTGGTTTCTAGGCATTTGGATGGAGGATTAGATCATGCAAAGAAAAATCTGGATATCTAAACCTTTACTACTCAAAGTGTGTTCTACAGACCAGCAGCAACAACATCACCCGGGACGTTGTTAGAAATGAAAAATCTGGGGGCGCCGGGGGGGCTCAGTCGGTTGAGCATCCGACTTCGGCTCAGGCCATGATCTTGTGGTTCGCGAGTTCGTGCCCCGCGTCGGGCTCTGTGCTGACAGCTCGGAGCCTGGAGCCCTTTTCGGTTTCTGCGTCTCCCTCTCTCTCTGCCCCTCCCCCGCTCACGCTCTGTCTCTCTCTCTCTCTCCCTCAACAATAAACGTTTTTAAAATTTTTTAACTAAAAAAAAAAATAAATAAATAAATAAAAAACCTCACCCTCCCCCCAGACCTACTGAATCAGAATCTGCATTTTTAACATGATCCCCAGGGGGTTCCCATCCACACTGAACTTTCAGAAGCACCTGGCTCTGGAGGCAACACCGGCCCAAACTTCCATGGGTAATATGCCTCCCTCAGGTACAGCTCTTATCACATCCTGTCGGGCATGGAAGACTGCTTATGGTTTCTTTCCCTGCCAGGCCTGGAATTCCTGGGAGGTAGGGGCTGAGCACTGTGTAGGACTCTGGGGCTTTCATAGCATTGAGCACAGTGACAGGAAGCAGAAGACCAGGGTTTCAGTCCTGGTTCTGCCACTTACAAGCTCTGTCTTTTATCTTCCGTGGGAAGACTTTCAGTCCCTCCAAAGGACCTACCCCAAATCTGACTGTTGCAAAGCTGAAGATGGGGGCAGATTTCCACGCACGGTTTATTTACAGGGTTCGTCTATACAAGGAGGCGCTTGATGGATGGAAGGAGGAAGGCAATGACCAATCCCCGGATGATGCCAGGGCATATAAGGAGCTTGGGCTGAAGTTACTCCCAACAGCTGCTCTAACAGTGAACCCAGGCGGATGGAAACCAGTGGCCTCTGCACAATGACCCTGTGAAGTAGGCACTCATGCCACTCCTACTTTTACAGGTAAGAAAGAGGCCCAGAGAGGCTAAGTGACCTTCCCAAGCTCTCATGAATTCACAGACCCCTGTACTTTGGCTATTTGAGGAAACACAGGGTCTAGGAGGCTCAGCCTGGGGCTGTCAGAAGGCCAGAGATAGCCAGAGCCTGAGACCCTGGACGTGCTCACCAGACCTGCTCACAAGACTCTTCCAGAAGGTTCCAGCTTTGCCTAAAGTTCTTATCAGCATAAAATGCAAGCCAGTATCATTGCAGGAGGAGCACTCCAAGGTGCCTTGTGCCCTGTAAGCTGTGAAGAGTGCATTGCCAGGGCCCGGGCAGGCTCCAAGCCTCCGGATCTCCCAGGGACCGCAGAACTCAAAGGCATTGCTGTACCTTTCGCTCAGAAAGCCTGAGCTCAAGATGATCTGCTCCCTGCCTAGAGGGACTGGGTCTGGAGTCCTTAAAGGTGCCCAAAGCCAGCATAAACAGGGCATCGCAGAGAGTCTGGGAAGAGATGAGAAGTAAAAATCTTTCTACACGGCACGGGAGTCCCATCTGCCTACGCCAAACTGTGTGCGTGCTGTTCTGCACGTGTGACTCTGGGGGGTTGGGGGGGGTGGTAAGATTTGTGTCCGGTTGGTATTTTTCAATTTGGAAAAAGCTGAGAGGTTGGGATGTGAGGGAGGCGCCTCAAAGCAAAGGACTGCCAGCCCACATTCTAAGGCAGGACACCTCGGGCATGAAGCCTCTAAGCTCCTGCAAGAGGTTTGTCAACACAGACTCTTAGCGTCGCATCCCAATTATGCTACCCCATTAGCGTATATTAATAACTGATTATTAACATGCAAAAGACTTCTCCCTCTGATCCCTAAGACCCCATTCAGAGTTCAGCATTTTTCTTCATCTTAATTTTTATTTTTTTCTCCAGCTAGATTGGCTTAGTGCTTTCTCTTTGTTCTTCCTCACCTTGTTCACTGAAATCCTGGCTGGCGGTTCCATCAGCAGAACTACAAAATCAAAAAGGCAGTAACGTTTTAGAGCTTTCCCTGTGTCACCCAAGGAGGCCAGGGGGCAGACGGAGGGGACATGAAAAAGAAGGTAGTATCTGGGGCCACACAGACCAGAATCCAAATCCCAGCTCTGCCGTTATTAGCTGTGTGGCCTTGCACAAATCACTCATCTGTAAAATGGGATCAGAGCGCTGGCCAATGCAAGAAGATAGCAGGTGATAAATGAGTGAAAATCTGATGTCAGGTATGTGGTGGGCTTTTAATTCATGGTCAAAAACATCGCTGTGATTACTATTAAGCCTCCCACATGGCAATGGACACTACCTGAAAATCAGAAGTCACGTAGCTACTACCTCTAGTGAGCCCTGCCTCTCCAACTAAGAGATGAGGGCGGGGAGCTGGATTCACAGCATGCAGAATGTCCTTTTCCCTTTTCTTGTAAAAATTACAAGAGCTACCATTTGTTGAGCACTTCCTCTGGGATAGGCAACATTACATCCTGACCATCACTGTGTGAGGTAGACACTATATATCACTCCCATTTTTGTAGGTAAAGGAGCAATTCAGACAGGTTAAGTGACTTACTCAAACTCCCATAATACCAGTAGGTAACAAACGGACTGTAATAAGAGTGGTGGTTTCTATGTGTCAGCACATATGTGCTCAGGGCTTTTTTTTTTTTTTTTTCTGGTATAGTTGTACAGGTTGTTCACTGCACAAGAGAGCCGGGCCACAGGGCAAATTGGGGCTGAAACTTAGCTTCTGCCCCGTCTGCCTAGTGCTGTATCCTGGTGCAAGGCTGGGTTCACTTGGAGGCAGGGAGACCCTTTTCCGATTTGACAAAGATACCATACGTGCTATCAGAAGCCCTGTTAATGTTGTATTTGTATTACCTTCTCTAATCCTCAAAACAGCTCTGTGGACTAGATATTAACACCCGCATTTTATAAATGACGAAATTCAGGCCTGGCAAGTTCAGGTCACTCAGCAAAGTCGCTTTGTAAGTGATAAACCTAGAATCCGAAACTGATATCAAAGCCCATGCTCTAAACCCCAAGGCCACTACACTGGTCCCATCCCTAAGTGCTCAATAAGTGAATAAAGGAAAAATACATAATCATCTGACTTTCACCTTAAAAAACAACAGCGGTTCTAATGAGGCTCCAGGGCTATCAAGGCCTTTAGTAAGGTTGCAGAAAACTCAATCGATCAGGAATTTGGAGTACTGTCTTTCAGTGCTCCAAACTGTGCCGGCTTTATGCTCGCTAAGTATTTTTCAGTGGCTCAATTTCCTCGCCTGAGAGTGAAAGGAATATTTCTCATAGTTGTTCGCAAAGTGTGTATGCATACGTGATGATCTTCGCATCGACCATGGGAGAAACGCATCACCATCACCCTTTTGCTCAGGGAGGTGCATGGCATGCTCAGGGCCACACAGTGGGTAGGGCAGAGGGGGACCTAAAACCAGGGCTCCCGACTCCCGGTCAGTCTTGGGCTCCTTGCCAAGTACCTGAGAACTTTCGGGGCACCTGCAGCCTGCCTGGTCGCCCAGGCTGCACACAGTGCACGTGCAAGTCAGACGGTACTGGAAACTGACATGAATCACATGACCACACTGAGTCTTTTCAGAAGACGTGGCAGGAAGGAGCACTCTGGTAGGAGTGTGTGCTTGGTTCCCATGCCCTAAAACAAAACCTCTGCCTTTGCAGGGGCCGGAGCAGCCCAGATTACAGTCTTGGGTAATTTAGGGCTTTTCCAGGGCTGCCTTATGAAGGGAAGATGACCTGGGAGCGCTTGGTGGCAACGCCCCCTGACAGGGCTCAGCCTTGCGCTCACCCCTGGCTGTGCTGGGCAGGGTTCAAAGGAAAGTGCATCTGCGAAAGAACTCTGCAAAGAGGTGTGGCCCAAATGCAGAGTGCTATTGTTTTTCCTCCCCTCTGTGGATCTCAGGAGGCTGATTGCATCTGTGCTCAAATGACAGACTTGCCCATCCTGTGATAAAATGTGGGCGGCTGCTCCCACCCCAGCCGGGTGGCTTCCCCAACAAAAACATGCACATGCACTCTCTCCCCGCCTCCCCAGCAACCACCCGCCACTATCTCCAGCTCTGCAGGCTGGGAAGCTCCCCTCCTTGGCTGTGGGTATACTACTCCTTATGTGGGGCAGCAGCTGTGGACGACAGGGGAGGGAGAAAGTTACAGACATACAGACCTTCCAGCGATTGCCACATTCATTGCATAAGACAAAGGTAGTCATGGGCTCATCAGCACTGCGTGTCTGCACCTGAGAGAGAACAGGGCCGCTCAGGAATTCACTCCTGTGCTCTAGGACCTGCCGTAGCTCCCACTGTCTGTAGCAGAAGGCCCAAATCCCAGAGCTCGGCACTGTTATTCCCGCCCCACTTTGGCAATTCCCTCATCACTGAGAGCAGCATATCCTTGTCTCTCCTCTCTCAGGTCCATCAGTTCACCTCTAGTGCCTCTCTGGCTCACCCAGCCCTCTGCACTTTCACTTTTGGCCTCGATCCTTCTGAACTGATCTCTCTTCTCTTGCCTCAAGGCCCAGCTCCTACAGGAATGATTCCCTGACTCACCTCTGGACACACCCTCGTGGCTGTGCTCCACTGATCAGAACTTGAGTGAGCTGGGAGCACCCTTAAAGACCATCGAGTTCGTTCCTCATTTTAGAGTTGCAAGAACTGAGGCCCGGAGAGGAACAGGAATTTGAAGATCATTGGATCACGGGGACTAGTTAATACCATGTTTTCTAGTTTCTCATCCCCTTACCCAAACCATGCAGATGCAGGCACCGGGCTTCTCAGCAAACCCGTTGAATTTCCAGATTTAACAATTGCTGTTCTGATTTTCTACAGCTGACCCTGGATGACCACGACATGCCCCTCTGCCAACACTCGCCTGTGAATGTGATGTGAGCTGGGAGTCTGTGCGGTGGGAGGTGGTTGCCCGGCTCACGAGGGAGCCCAGCAGCGGGCCAGGAGGACCCGGCTTCGCCCAGCCTCGTTGCTAGAGAGCGGTAACACCTGAAGGAGGGTAACACTGGGGTTTCTCTGTGCAGGGAGAGCTCTGCTGACGGGCCGTTTACTTCTTTCTGGTAGGGAGGTAATCACTCCACAGGAAGCACATCACTCCGCGTGGAAATGTGCTTGGAAGGAAGCAGGAGGCTTACAAAAACACCTCCGAATTCCTGAACGGGAATTCTTTGAGAGACTTCTCCCGAATGGCAAGGCCGGCTGTATTTCTGCTGCAGCCAAAGATTCCCGCGGGCAAGGCGTTCTTGCTAAATCTTGGCATGTCCGGCAGACGGAGGGATGAGTGGAGTTCTAACGTGACTAGGTACAAGTTAGAATCCAGGAACATTGGTGTCCCAAGAACATAACACGTACAACCCAGAAACGGAAGGCAGTTTTCGGGCATTAAGTCTTTCAGAGAAGGGGGTTCCCCAGCCTTCTAAATTCCCTGTGCCAGGATAGGGGTCTTCACCCTCAGGGCTTGGGGCCGAATCCCTTAAGCTTTACTGGCCAAGTTGGCCGTATCGAAGGCAGAAAAGTCTGGATCTGGGTTTAACAGCATCTCTGCCACTTAGGACCATGTTGGCCATCTTGGACAGAGCTGCGGAGCTTGACCCCTGTCGGGCCTCAGTTTCCCCATGTATAAAGAGGGAGCTAAGTTTTCTATTGCTCAGTTTCTTTCCAACCATCCCATCTGGGACTCTACACGAGTCTACGCCTGGTGAGTCTGCTTCCTCCTCTTCTGGCTTCAGGGCAGGCCAGAGCCTCGTAAACACGCATCCAGGTGAGTCTACGTGCAGCAGAACATTTTCTAGAAGCCACGGCGCATCATGTTGATGTACTGAGAGGTGCCCTTCTCTCTGCAGCCTGGGCTGTTAGCCCTTTCTCCCCCGGGCTCTCCCCGAGGCTCCCTCTGGCTCCGCCCCCCAACCCCCCCTCCCTGTGCCCCCACAGCCTCTCCTCTCCCGCACCTGGTTGTAGGTACAATTCTTCTTCTTGCACTTGCCGCACTGGAAGAGGTCAGTGGTGGTGCCGCCAGTCTTGGCCATCTGGTGCTCACGGATAGCCTCCTGGGTCATGGCATTCCTCAGTTCCCTCAGCTCATCACTGGCCATTTCCTGGAAAGAAATGAGTCTGCCCTTCAGGGATAAAGAGTTCCAGGAGCCCTGCCCCCCCATCCAGTTTCTAGGGAGCCCGAACAGAGGAGAGGGGAACATGCTGGCTTGAGGACAAGGAGCTGGAGGGAGGCCTGGAGTCCTGGCCTTGGCCCAGCTGAGGAAAGGCCATTCCCAAAGAGCCCCCATTGTGCTTCGGGTGGACGGGCAAAACTGCAGGCAGACTCTGAGCAGGCCACGAGCGGTAGGGCGCGTGCCGGAGAGCAGAAGGCAAATAGCTTCCAGCCCGGGGTCAACATCTTGTATACATTTCCTCAGATCTGGTGCTCGCCCTGCCGGCCAGGACCTCGGGTACCTGCCTAAACCTTCCTGCTTGAACTGGCTGGACCGTGACCACCTGATCTGTCATGTTCCCCTTATCCTTCCAGTTTGGACTTGACCCAGGGCCCTTGATCCAAACTGTGATCACTGCCTAGTCCATTCTGCCTGCTGGGGACCTTGACCTCAACTATCCATGACTTGCTGCTGCTACCCTGACCCAAGTGGGACCTGAAGCTCCTGGGTGCACGAGCTTAACTGCTCACCTGCATCACAGAACATCTTTGTCTTTAAGCTCCCATAGAACAGAGTCTCCTGTCTCCCATCAGCTTACTGCAGACACTCAGTGTTTGCATTATCCTGCCTTGATCCACCTGCCTGGCCATTCTGACTCCTCCACTCAAACTGGAGAGAGCTCTAGGTAAGTTTGGTTTGGGGGGAGGGAGGGCAGCCGGAGCTAACGTTAAAATGAGGCCTTGGCACTGGCTAAACATTGTCATTGTTGCTGTCTATCCTGACTCCTTAAACCACGGAAAACAGAGCTGGCACAAAGGTCAAGTGATTTTGGTGTGCCAACCACGGAGTTATCACCACTTGGGCCTCCTGATGAAATGCACATTCCTATGAATCCAAAATTCTAAGGGCGGGCCTGGGAATTTGACTAGTGCCCTCAAGTTATTCCGGTGGGTGCAGATGTTTAAGTCCTACTGTATTAAGTTCAAGAACCAGGTCCTAACCATTGGCAGGGGTATACAGGAAAACAAGTCAACCTGGGGCAATACAAGCAAAAAGCAGCTGACTTTAATTTGGAGGGACATCCAGAGCTCAATGCATGCATTCATTCAAAATGTATTGGATGTCAATTTATTGAATGCCTTTAGCTGCATTTTGTGTGTTCATGAACGGGCCTTAGCCAGAGGGGTGACCAATTTCCATCGTGTAAATACTCCTACCATGGCCGATTTGTAGCTGCTAATGCATGTGACTGAGCGCAGAGCTGGGAATAGCTACGCATAATCACCTCTCTTGAGCTGATAAACGCTGGCCCCAGCAGACCACTGCCCCTGAGCCCTAAGGATTCAGATACCAAGGTCTGGTTCCTGTCCCCAGGCAATGCTAATCTGGTAGTGTAGCCAAGTGTTTAGACAGGATTATAGGACAGCATATGAAGTACTTAAAGCCAAGGTATACAAAGTAGGGGGGGGGGGGAGGGCACGGTGGGGGAAGCCCAGAGTACGGTGGCTGACTGCTTGGGGGCAGGGGAGGCTCACTAAAGAAGACACCTTAACCGGTCTTGAAAGATAAGCAGGAGTACCCAAGGGAGATGGCAGCTATAGAGAAAGAGAACAGCAGATGCAAAAGATCAGACCAGAATAACACATCTGGGGAAGGGTGTCTGGGGTGTGTTCAAGGTGAGGAGTGTGGCAGATGTGGCTGGGGGGCGGACTGTGGAAAGAGGGTCTTGTGTGAGAGAGAACAGAGAAATACCCACTCACCAGTCCATTGGCCTATCTCTGCCCTGCCTCGCCTAGGAGGAGGCAACGTCAAGGCCACAGGGAGGAAGTACAGCGCTATGGAAAATAAGGTAGGAAATGAGGAAAGTACGGTGGGAGAGGACACTGATCCTCGCGTGTATGCATCGTTAGAGGAGGACCCCGAATATGAACCCAACGTGTGGCGCAGCTAGGACGGGTCAGGCATGGGTCTCAGTGCCGGCTGAGCAGAGAACAGACAAAACCCGTCTCCTCATGGTGCTGACAGTAGATCCACTCACCAGCTCTAAAGAACATCTCAGAATTGACCCCATTCTGTAATGTGTCTGGGTAGAGGGGAGAAGAGAAAAGGAAGAATGAGGAAGAATCAGGGAGACACAGGATGCAGTGAGGGACACCCGTGCAGCAGGCATCCGCTGTCCCAGGCTCTTTCTGATGGCAACTCCCTGTCCCCTGAGCCACAGCACAACGGATAGCCCAACCCGGAACCATTATTTTTCTTATTGGAGCAAAAATGGTCTTCTATTTCTTTTTTTTTTATTTTTTATTTAAAAAAAATTTTTTTTCAACGTTTTTTATTTATTTTTGGGACAGAGAGAGACAGAGCATGAACGGGGGAGGGGCAGAGAGAGAGGGAGACACAGAATCGGAAACAGGCTCCAGGCTCCGAGCCATCGGCCCAGAGCCTGACGCGGGACTCGAACTCACGGACCGCGAGATCGTGACCTGGCTGAAGTCGGCCGCTTAACCGACTGCGCCACCCAGGCGCCCCTGGTCTTCTATTTCTTTTTTTTTTTTTTTTTTTTTTTTTTTTTTTAAATTTTGGTCTTCTATTTCTTATAGAAACTTCCTGCCTGGGGCAAAAGATGACCCCAAGATGAAGGTCTCCTCTGATTCAGCACTTGGGTTACTGGCAGGGTACAGGGTCCTTGGTGGCTGGCCCTGTGGAGGGCCTGCTAAGTTCTTGGCTTGCTCCTCTTGGTCTGGTCAGCCTCTTCTTGGGCCTGGGTTGACCACCTGATTCTCTCGCTCTGTTCTAATGAACAGTCCTTGGGTGGGGCTAGACCATCCACATGTCTGGCTCGGTCAGTTGCTGTGCTGGGACTTCTGGAGCCTGCCTTGGCCTTAACCCAGACACAGCTCCATTCTGACCTCTAGCTTCTGCGATCTTGCTGGGTTTGGCTCAAACCTGTGTCTACACCTTGCTCTTGGTTCTCCTGGGCCTGATTTCCCAATGCCTTGGATTGCCCAGAAGAGTCTCTTGATAGCATTCCTACAATGCGTACACAAAGAAGTAGAGGGACCCCAGAGGCATAGAGTGAGGGCCAGGGAGGAGGAAACACAAGGCTCGGCTTTCACGAAAAGTCCCAGCTCCTCCTCTCAAGGAAAGAGAATACACCGTAAAGCCAAGTTGCGAACCCAGTAACTCTGGGCATGTGTTGCTGTTTGCCTAAAAAGATCAGATATTTTGGGGGCGCCTGGGTGGCTCAGTCGGTTAAGCGGCCGACTTCGGGTCAGGTCGCGATCTCACGGTCCATGAGTTCGAGCCCCGCGTCGGGCTCTGTGCTGATGGCTCAGAGCCTGGAGGCTGCTTCCGATTCTGTGTCTCCCTCTTTCTCTGACCCTCCCCCGTTCATGCTCTGTCTCTCTCTGTCTCAAAAATAAATAAACGTTAAAAAAAATTTAAAAAAAAAAGATCAGATATTTTGAATTAAGCAGAAAGATAATCCTGGTCTACCTGTGCCAAGCTCCCCATTTTATCGTAAAACCAGGGCCCTCTCTTATTTGAGATATTTGAGGAAACCAACGAACAGAAAAATGTACACGCGCCCACTACATTTCGCACACACACAGAGGCACACCCTTGCCACCAGTTTCAGAGGGTTCCCAGACATCCTGAGGCACACCCGGAACGCCAGGATCCCAGTGCATTTCCCCTCCCCTTGTCTAGGCCACTTGGATTGAGAGGTGCTTCAGCAGTGCAATCCGAGTGCTTGTGGGAAACCCCCTCTATCAACTCTGGCAACAGGGAGCTGCTCATACCTAAGGGTGTACAAAAGGTGTTTCCAAGGCGTGGGCTCTGAAATAAACAGATCTGGGCTCAAACTCTCATCTGTCACTTACTAGTTGTGTGTGGCCTCAGTTTTCTCAGCGATAAAGTGGGCATAATATTTCCTCTTCCACAGCATGGTGCTGGGGGTTACACGAAATGGTCGGTGAATGAGCTTATCGTATACAAATTCTGGGAAGCACTCTACACATATTAACTTGAACACTTCACATATATTAATTCCTCAATCCTTCCTGAGATAGCGGTTCTTCTTATTATTCCGGTTTCGCAGATGAGAAAACTGAGGCACAGAGGGGTTAAGTAGCTTGTCTAAGACCACCCAGCTAAGTGAGAGAAGCAGAACTCAAACTCATGCACTTGGGCACAGTTCTGAAGCTGCTAAACACTGCACAGACTTCCTCGAACAGGCTTGTTTCCTTTTCCTTCCCTTAATGACCCCTTTAAGCTGGGTCAATCCTTCCCTCCTGTAAGTTCCCCTGGTGGCTCTATCGCGGCTCTTACCACCTCTGTATGCATAAATTTGAAAATACGTCTGTCTCCCCACCTAGGGCTGTGCTCCATGGAGATAGGGACCGCTATTCTGGCTTGCGCCCAGAGCTGCATAATGGGATATAGAACTGAACGAGGCAGGAGAAGGAGGTAGATAAAAAAGCAGTAGGGGCGCCTGGGTGGCGCAGTCGGTTAAGCGTCCGACTTCAGCCAGGTCACGATCTCGCGGTCCGTGAGTTCGAGCCCCGCGTCAGGCTCTGGGCTGATGGCTCGGAGCCTGGAGCCTGTTTCCGATTCTGTGTCTCCCTCTCTCTCTGCCCCTCCCCCGTTCATGCTCTGTCTCTCTCTGTCCCAAAAATAAATAAAAAATGTTAAAAAAAAAAAAAAAAAAAAAGCAGTAAAGAGTGGGTGCTCTGGGGCCAGGTAGCTTGGACATTTTCTTTTTCTTAAAGATTTAAATTTTTTTCAAAGAAAACCCTACGCCCAACGCGGAGCTCGAACTCACAACCCTGAGATCAAGAGTCGCTTGCTCTACCGACAGAGACAGTCAGGTGCCCCTGGCTTTGACATGTTCTAGCCGTGTGCATGGCCAACTCAGCGAACTCCTCGGAGCCTCCGTGTCCTCCTCTGTAAAATGAGGACAATAAACAACTTCTACCTAGTGTGAAGATACAATCAGCCGATGAGCCCAAAGCACTGAGCGCAGTGCTTAATTCATATGAGCTGTGTTCGCTATCCTGACGGCCCAGAAGCCTGGAGGGAAGGGGAGTCTGCAGTGGTCTGGCTGAAAAAGCCCCCCGGCTCATCTCCACTGAGTCACAAGCCGCTGCCTCTCAGGGCCAAGCCGGCGGGGCCTGGCCTCCTGCCCCACCATGCAGAGGCCCCAGCCCCACTCTCACCTCTGCCGTCATCTTGGCAATGAGCCCAGCAGAGATGGCCCCGCTGAGCACATTCCTCCTCAGGCTGGGGTTCCTGGGGTCCTTGAGGTTGCTGATCCGGCTGCGCACCCGGTTCCGGTACTTCATGTCCGTGCTCTTGAGCTCCTGGTAGATATGTGACACAGTCAAGGGCCAGCGAGCCACTCGTGGAGGGGCACAGAAGGTTGGGAAGCCACTCCCCAAAGCCCGAGGAGCCCCAGGACCATCGGTTCCTCTCCTTGGACTAGTACAGGGGTTGGGCACCCGTGTGGCCTCTGACTCCCACAGTGGAGATCTCGCTCAGGGCATTTGGGGTCAGCTACGCATCCCGAACGAGAGACGGTCTCTCTGGTGAGATCAGGCCACAGCAAGCACTGTGGTGTCAGGACCCCAGGGATGGGCATCCTGCGTTTGTCGAGCCTTTTGTGTGACTCAGGTGAGTCACGTGACTTCTTTGTGTCTCTGTTTCCTAATTTATAAAATACAGGGCTGTGCCGAGCATTCAGCAAGCCGTACCGCGTGATGCACCAGCCTGGTGTCTGGGACATCAAGTGCTCAACACGAAGGGGCTGTGAAGATGAGGACACTGATAAAGATATCCCCCAGTTTCGAAGGGCCTCTGGACGTTATGAGTCCGGCTACCGGAGGAAAACGTAAGATTGGGAGGCACAGGTTGAAGGCTCTAAGAGGTATTGCAATAAACACATCATTGTGTTTAACTTGGTGTTTCCAACATATTACAGGATAGAGACACCTCCCCGCTTCCCCCTTTCTTTCTAGGAATACCGACCCCCATGCCATGGGACCCACTTTGGGAATTGCTGGTCAGAGTTACTTCTCTCATGAACAGATAAGGAAGCTAAAGGCTTAGAAAGGATGTGGGCCCTTGCTCAAGGTCACGTGGCAAATTCCCGGCAGAGACAGGGCTGGAAGCCAGACCCCCTCCTGACGGTAATGCTCTCTCCACTCACTCAGCAGGAAGTCGCCCCTGACCACCGACCACGGTGAGTTCTCTGTCCAGATGCTGCCTCCCAGACAGGCCGCCCACCCCCTCCTCCCTTCTCCATCCTCTGGAGGAGCGCAGGGAGCACAGCCGCGTGTTCTCCGTCTCCCACGCCAAGCAGAGTCAGGAAGGCAAGCCCTCTGCTGGGAAGAGCCACATACGAGAAAGAGACTGTGGGGACTACGGACACATGCAAACGGCTGCCTTGCTACAAGCAGTGGGAGGAAAGGTGCTGTTATCTATTTTTTCCTGTTCCTGCTGTGTTCATGCTGTTTGTACAGTAACAGCCTGAAAAGAAAGAACGTGCCACAATGCATTTGAAAGTCGAAAGATTTGTTTAAAAATGTGCGTTTGGGATTCCTGGAGGTGTGTATCTGCTTGATATGGGGGGGGACAGGAGGGCCGGCATCACTGTCATCAGCCTCTCCCTGACTCCGTCTCCGTTTCCTGAGATCACAGGGCAGCAGGATGAGGTGGAGCACGGGCCCGGGGGTCAATGACCCCTTCAGAGGAGCACGGCCCTACACTGCCGTGTCAGTGCAAGGTCACTCCAAAGAGAACAGACCTTTTTAGGACACAGAGCATTCAAGCCCCCGAACTTATCCTCCTCCTTACCTCCCATCTTCTTCTTCTTTTTTTTTTTTTAATTTTTTGACGTTTATTTATTATTGAGAAAGAGAGAGACAGAGCATGAGTGGGGGAGGGGCAGAGAGAGGGGGAGACACAGAATCCGAAGCGGGTCCAGGCTTTGAGCCGTCAGCACAGAGCCCGACGCGGGGCTCGAACTCACGGACCTCGAAATCACGACCTGAGCTGAAGTCGGCCGCTTAACCGGCTGAGTCACCCAGGTGCCCCAACCCACCTTTGTTTCAAACTGAGCCTGAAGGTAGAAGGGACCTGTCTGAAGGGACAACCGTCTGGAGGAAACAAAGACAAAGCTCAGAGTTCTGACACCTGGTGCTCTATGCTCCTGGATCAACTGGGATTTATGACAACGTATCTGGTGAGGTGCTGGACAGCTCGGGACATGCCCGTTCATAATTAAATGATGGTGGAGGGGAACTCCCAGAAAATATGTCAGAGCATATAAAGGTAGGACTCAGGCAGGAAGTGGCAACAGGCAAGCTTGTTGACCATGGTCAGCCCAGACTGACCAGGGACCCTCCCCAACAGACTGAGCTCCCTAGGTAGCCCAGTCACAGTCAGAACCCCTCTCCCCTGGGGATTCTGTCCCCTTCCCTCTTTGATAGGCAAAGCTTTGTCTCTCCAGTAAAAGATAGCCCATGCATTCATTGGGGCACATTGTAGGGTTTTCTTTCCCAAGACAACAATCTTTCGGTGCAATGAGCCCACATCCCTCCAGTGGTCACCTCCTCTGTCTATACAGCACCCCCCTCAAAAAGGGGGAGAACGGGCCATGTGTAAAGAACTCAGGACATGGAATCCAAAGGCCAAGGTTTTTAGTCAAGCTGTGACACCCAGTAGTTCTCGAGCCTCGGTTTCCTCATCCGTAAAATGGGAACAACAGCCCCTGCCTCACAGAGATTGTGACAATTGGCAGGAGTAGGAAGTATCAACTGCCCATCACAGTGCCTGGTATATAGTAGGGAACAAAAAATGGGAGCTGTTATCTTCAGAGGACGGAAGAGGGGAGAAGGCTGAGCATGAGAAACGCTGTCCTCCCCACCTGCTCTGACACTTGACACTGCAACCCGGCCGTATGATGAGCCGACCTGTTTAGCACAGCAGTTGAACCCTCCGCTTCTAGAGTCACACTTTCTGGGTTCAAATCCCAAGTCTACCACTACTATTAGCTGTAGGAGCTTTGGCAAGCGACTTAACCTCTCCGAGCCTGTGACCTCACACTTGTAAAATGGGATTAATCGGTGAGCCTACCTTGCGGGATTGTTCTCAGCCTTGAACGAGGTACTGCTCATACACAGCTTAGCAAGAGGCTGGCAGGTGCAAGACTTAATAAATGGTAGCTAGAATGAAGAACTCCAGTTCAGAGGCAGAGCAGGGGGCTGGCCCCGAGCCCTTCCCCTCCCCCTCACTGTCCTGGGTCCCTTGCACTTGGGAGACCTGCTCCTGGCGTCCGGGCACCCACAGCCCTGGCACAGCTCAAGGATATGATCTTCGATTTCTGACGCCATTTTGTCACAATTGACTCCATAATCCTTGTAATCGTCTAAAAGAGATTCAGGAAGCACAGGCATTAGCCAGACATGACCTTGGCAGTGGAGCCTGCCCATACAGGGGACTGTAGCATCCTGTTCCACTCCCATGGCACTGAGAAAGACCGCATCTCATTTGCCCTTGGGAAGCCCTTCCCTCCCCTGCCCCTGGCCCAGGCCCTCTCACCTTCGGCCTTCAAGGCTGCTGAGAGCATCTCCACACACTTGTCCCGCACCGAGTCCCCTGTGAGATAGCAGGGTGCCAGGAGGCAGATGGAGGGGGCAAAGGTGGGGGTCGAGGGGCTGGTGGGTGTTTTGGGGGTCTCTGCTTTCGATTTGCTGCTGTTTGATCTGAGGATGACAAACAGTAATAGACATTTTGACATTAAGCGAATAAAGCATCCACTGAGCACCACTCTGGATGTTTCTGTGGGCGATCTCCCTTACTCCTCATGACAGCCCTCTGAGGTAGGTGCTATTTTTAGGCGCTTGACATGGATCATCTCATTTAATCCTCACGACACCCCCATGAGGCTGGTGCTATTCTTATCTCCATTTTCGAGATGCACTTTAAAGTGAATTGCACGGATGGTTGCATTTGAAATAATTTGACTCTGGTCACACACCTGGGGGAACCAGAACTAAAACCCACCGGAGTTGAAATCCGGTGCCTAGGCTCCTAACCAACCACTCTGCTCTGCTGGTTACAGGGAAGCATAACAGGGTTTGAAATCATACTACAGTCCATTAGATACCATGCGAGGTGCTCTATCTTCTTACTGAACCATTTACTCACTCATCCAGTAAATACTTACTAGACACTTATTCCACAGGTCTGGATAAAGCAGACAAGTTAGGAGAGCTCCCTTCCTCAAGGAGCCGGCAGCCTCTTGAATGGTGAATTTACCACCATTGAAGAGGGCTGGCCTTACCATGTGCCAGGCAACTTTCGGAATATTTTCTAATTTAATCTTCACAGCAGCTCTAGGAATCGGATACTCTTCTCTTCCTCGTTTGCAGATGAGGAACCGGTTACGTCATTGTGATCTGAACCCAAGTCTGTCTGATTGCAAAGTCTCCACTCTTAACTCCTAAGATTCACTCACTGCCTAAGAATGATCTCATTTTGGTTTGGGCTTAAAAACCCACAAATATATATACAGGGGGCGCCTGGGTGGCTCAGTCGGTTTAGCGCCCAACTTCAGCTCAGGTCATGATCTCATGGGTCGTGAGTTCGAGCCCCGTGTTGGGCTCTGTGCTGACAGTGCAGATTCTCGCTCTGCACCTCTCCTGTTTGCTCTTTTCTCTCAAGTAAATAAGCATTAAAAGGAAAACATTTGGGGCGCCTGGGTGGCTCAGTCGGTTAAGCATCCGACTTCAGCTCAGGTCACGATCTCGCGGTCCGTGAGTTCGAGCCCCGCGTCGGGCTCTGGGCTGATGGCTCAGAGCCTGGAGCCTGCTTCCGGTTCTGTGTCTCCCTCTCTCTGCCCCTCCCCCGTCCATGCTCTGTCTCAAAAATAAATAAACGTTAAAAAAAAAATTAAAAAAAAAAAAAAAAGGAAAACATTTGATAATCATGAGTGGTCACTCTAACCGGATGGCTCAGACAGGCTTCCTGTCTTCCTGTTCTCAAGGAGCTGCCAACAAAGGAGGAAGCAACCCATGTGCCCAGTGACGGATGGATGGATAAGCAGAATGTAGTATATAACACAATGGAATATTACTCAGCCACAGAAAGGAGTGGAATCCATATAGATGAATGAAATTCCAACACCTGGTACAACGTGGATGAGTGTCTATGAATGGAAGACATTATAAGTGAAATAAGCCAGATACAAAAGGACAAAAATATTGGGGGCGCCTGGGTGGCTCAGTCGGTTGAGCATCTGACTTCGGCTCAGTCATGATCTCAGGGCTTGTGAGTTCAAGCCCCGCACTGAGCTCACTGCTGTCAGCACAGAGCCTGCTTTGGATCTTCTGTCCCCCACCAACAACCCCCCCCCGCCCTCTGCCCCTCCCTTGCTTGCATGCTCTCTCTCTCTCTCAAATAAAAATAAAATCTTAAAAAAAAAAAAAAGGACAAATTTTGTATGATTCCACTTACGTGGAGTACCTGGAATAGTTAAATGCATAGAGACAGAAAGGGGAATGGTGGATGCGGGGGCTGGAGGAGGGGGAAATGGGGTGATAATGTTTAATGGCAACATAGTTTCAGTTTGGGAAGATGAGAATGTTCTGGTGATGGCTGCACAACAATGTGAATGTACTTAATACCACTATACACTTAAAAAATGGTTAAAACGAGGGGTGCCTGGGTGGCTCCGTTGGTTAAATGTCCAACTTCGGATCAGGTGATGAGCTCACAGTTCGTGGGTTTGAGCCCCTCATCGGGCTCTGTGCTGACAGCTCGGAGCCTGGGGTCTGCTTCAGATTCTGTGTCTCCCTCTCTCTCTGCCCCCTTCTGCTCACTCTCTCTCTCAAAAATAAATAAAACATTAAAAAATATATTTATTGGTTAAAATGGCTACATTTTATGGTATGTTTATTTTGACACAATAAAAAATCTGGGGCGCCTGGGTGACTCAGTTAAGTCTCTGACTTTGGCTCAGGTCATGATCTCACGATTTGTGGGTTCAAGCCCCACATCGGGCTCTGTGCTGACAGCTCAGAGCCTGGAGCCTGCTTCGGATTCTGTGTCTCCCTCTCTCTCTCTGCCCCTCCCCTGCTCCCATTCTGTCTCTTTCTGTCTTTCAAAAATGAATAAACGTTAAGAATTCTTTTTTAAATAATAAAATAAATCTATATAGGAACTTCACTGAATAAGAATAACCATCAAATGTGAAATACACAACGCTCACTCATCTGTCTTACATATCTGGTAAATCTTACTCCACTCAGCCTGATGAAATATCTTTTTTCTTATGCTGAAAAAAAAGGCTAAAATGGCACATGCTGTTACACACTATCTTCTCACAATAAAAGAAAGTTAGACAAAAGAACAAAGTGCTGACACAGGTACAGGTGAGAGGCTGGAGCGATAGTTGCACGAATGCCTCCCTTTCAGAGCTGCTTCCGCACTACCCTTGGGGTGGGGCCAGGCAGTCGAGACGCCTCCGACCTCAGGTCTTGGCTCTTTTCAGGCCAGCCCTCAGGCCTCCAAGGAAAACCGGACTCATGAGAGTTGAAGAAATTTGAGCCCCTTCCTCCGCTCCAGGGTCTTACCACACTGAACTCTTGTGGAAGGTCCTAAAGGGCTGCTGCATTTCTTAATTCCAGGGAGTTCCATTCACACTGTCAGCTGGGTACCTCCTGGGGTTGTACAGAGCACAACCTGGGCAGCTGCACCAGGCAGCTCTGGAGGTATGGATGCACTTCTTACCTTCAGGAAGACGATGCTGGGCTTCTGAAAAGCCAGGCCCAAGGAATTGTGCCTGAGAGTGAAGCTGACCAAGTAGCCTAGGCTTTGCAGTGTTAAAAATATGGGGTTACGAGATCCTACATCCGACATCCTGCTGAGCCCTCTTCAACGTAGATTCTGCCGGAGACCTCTTCGTTCCTCAACCCTTGCTGTTTGCCTTGACCTTGGATGCCCTCTGTTACCACAGACACCGTTGGACCACTGGGATTCTTGTGTTCTCTGGAGCCTTGAGGTTCCTCAAAGGTGCCTCAGTGCTGCCTCAGGAGTGAGGTGGGCTGGGAAGGGAAGCCTCTGCTCTTCTAAGGTTTATATTTGGAATTCCCAAAAATTTGGTCCAAAGGGATTTCCTGGCCTTTATTTTTTAAATGCAGTTTGAACCTTTCTGTTCCAGATCAACTTACCCTGGATTCGACCCCACCCTGCCTGACAACTGAGTGGCCTGGCAGTGGGCACAGGGGATGGGGAACGTGAGCCCCAACCTGCTGTCTGTTGGGGTCAGATTTCAGTGGGAGGGAAAGGTGTGGGGGAGGGAAGGCTGGGAAGGGTGTAAACTCTAGAGCTTAAGGGGCTGCCTGCAACCGGAACGAATCTCCCCACGCCCAACCCTAGTCCTGGCCACGGGGCTCTCACCTGCGCAGCCACAGTAGCCCTGAAGCTGGTCTCTCGACATCCTCTTGCCCCCCTTACAACCCATTTGCCACACAGAAGCCCAGGGGAACCCTTTCAAAAACTCACAGCTGATATCATAGCTCCCCGCTTCTGACCCTCTAATGGCTTCCAATTACTTTCAGTATAAAGCCAAACTCCTCACTCTGGCCTCCCAGCCCCCCACCCTGCCACATCGGCCCCTGCCTTCCTTCTGACCTAGTATCATGCCACACTCCAGTTCACTGAAGCCCCCCACTGCACAGCTTCTTTCTCTTCCTTAAATACACCTGTCACTCCCACCACAGTGCCTTTGCACTGGCCGCTCCCTCCTCCTGGAAGGCTCTTCCTCCTCCAGATTGTCTTACAACTGGTCCTTTTCCCCACCAGTCAGGCCCGGCTCACATATCACATCCTCAGGAAGGCCTCCCCTGACCAGCCCAGCCCAGCAGCTTGTCCCTGCCCTGTAACTCTCTGGCGCATGACCTGATTTCTTTCATTCATAGCACTTATCCAAGTCTATAATTAACTTGTTTGTGTGTTTATAAACACTGTCTGCCTCCATCTCCAGACGATAGATTCCAGAGTATAGGGACCCCTTTGGCCGGTTCACCACTGTTTTCCAGCACCTGGAACAGTGCTCTGGGCCAACACTTGATGAACCTTTGTTGAATGAACGAATGTGAGTTGAGGGAGTTGCCCACAAAGAGATGAAAGGCACACCCACAGGGCCTAGATAGAGCTGAATTGGGTGGGCGACAGGTCCTCTTTGGAAGGCTGGTGACCCTGCCCCTGAGATCGAGAGAGGGAGCTGAGTCAGTGCCTGTCAACTCCCACAACCCAGGCCAACTCATCTCCAGTCATGATGGAGCCCCAGATTCTTCCTGGTGCCCCTCAGTAACCTGCAAACCCCACCACCACATCCTCGGTGTCTATAGGACTCACTAGTAGGGAACCAACACAGGGGAGCCTGGCGCATGCTGCGTGGAAGGAGTCATGATAACAACAGTTTTCACTTGGGGATGCCCACACTGAGTGGTATACTTATTAAGAACAAGCTGCTCCAGAGCCACACTCCGGGGTCAAGTCCTGACACCACCACTCTGTAGCTATGTGACCTTGGGCGAGTAATGGGGATGGCGACAGTACCCATCTCAGAAAGTTTCTGAGACGATTAAAGCACCTAAGAGAATTCTAGTAATGCAGGGTTAGGTAATTTATATAGCTTGCACAGTAAGTGTCAGAATTATCACCAAGCATTATGCATTTATTGTGCATTTAAATGGGTTAGGAACAGCGTTAAGCATTTTGTTACCACATTTATGTGTTTAAAAGTTTCTTTGGAGAGAGAACAGGGGAGGGGCAGAGACAGAGGGAGAGAGAGAATCTCAAGCAGGCTCCGTGCTGTCAGTACTGAGCCTGCAGCCTGGCTCGAACTCACGAACCATGGGATCATGACCTGAGCCGAAATCAAGAGTTGGGACACTTAACTGACTCAGCCATCCAGGCACCCCTTATTACCCCATTTAATTCTTATAAGGACCTTGAAAGGGGGTCATAATTATCCTCATCGTACAGATCAATAGATTGAGGTTCAGAGAGCTGAACTGACTTGCGCAAGGTCATCCAACTAGCAAATGGTAGAATTACACCACAAACCTAGATCTGCCTGCCTTCCAAATTCTTTTCAACACATCTCACTGTGTCCCTAAAAGGCAGAGAGTTTCCCAGAGTCCCCTTACTCAGGTTAGGTTAGGCTGCTTGTTGCATACCCACTGCCCCTTCCTGGCAGGGCGCTCCCAGCCCGCGTCTCTCCCTCCCCTCGGCTAGGAGCCGGCCGGCTGGCTGGAATTCACGCGTCGGTGGCATTTCAGGCAGCCAGGCTCATTTTGCTTTCAGCGCACACGAGTGGGAACTGCGACAAATTGCAGAGAAGGCATCACTGGCGGAGGTGGGGGTGGGGCGTCGGATTTATCAACAGCTTCCTTCTGCTCCCCGGATGTGCCAGCGCCAGACCCAGTCTGTGATCTGACATCACCAAGCCCTTAGAAAAATTCTCCCGCCCCAGGTAGGAGCAGAGGCACCGGGAGGCCTGCTCATTGCTCCTGCGCGCCACCTCGAGGGCACTGCCGTTACTACACCGCCAGGCAAGCCTGACTGTTCCGCAAAAAGTCAATCCAGACACCCGGGTTCTAAGGGCAGCTGATAAAGTGCAAACTTCCTCACTGTCACAGTGGTGCCCTTTGTGCTCTGCCCCCTGATGCCCCAGCTACAGTTCCCAGAGCACCATGCTCACTTACGTTACCACACCTTCGCACGTTCCATTCCCACTGCCCGGGAGACTTGGCTTGTCTACCAGGCAAACTCCTTTTTATTTTTCAGTTCTGAGCACAAATACACTTTCTTCCATGAGGTCTTCTTTGACTTCTCAAGTCATATTGAGACACTCTTCCTATGTCCCCATCGAATGTTATAGCTTTGAAAAACATTTTTTGAAAAAAAAAAAAAAGCACTTGGAAAATAAAAACAGAAAGTATTTTAGTGTCTGCCTCCATGCTAGTGATTAGCTCTATAAAGGCAGAGGTCATGAGTTTAAATCTTTGCCTGGGCTTAGAGGCCACAACTGGTGGACTCCAGATGTGTTTTCTTTGCCCTACTGTGTCTTAGAAAAATAGGAATATGTTGTCAATATTTAAAATTGGGAATTTCATATGAAAATTGAGATGTCCCGCTTTCCTTAAAAAGTCAGAAGACATGGAACACAGAGCCTGCGTTTCCATAAAGCAACAAATAGCTGGGCTGGGCAGTGAGCGCCCCCTTCAGACAGGCAGGTGCTTTCCAGTCTGCCATGGTCTCCACTAGTCACCCACTGGGTGAACACGACCTTGACTCCCGGAGGATGCTAACTTTGCAAGGAAGTGCTCAACATACGTGCTGGAGGGATGGATCGATGGATGGATTAAAGAGAAAGACGAAATAGAGAGGAAGAGAGTGCAGAAAACAGTCCGGGTAGTGGACAAGGTGGATTTACAAGACTCGCTTCTGTCCCTCTGGATTCCCCACCCCCAATACGGAACCAGCAGGAAATAGTGCAACTGCTCTAAGGACAAACATGGTCTGCTTGACTGACCTTCAGAAAAAGAGTGCATCATGGGAGGGAGTCAGGAGACTTCAAGGTCACCAGACAAAGTCAGGGGAGGAGTATGAAGGTATAAATCCTTACACAAACATGAACTGTTTTTATTATAACATCACACCCAGAGCTAGACTAATGATCAGTGTTTCCTTTGGGGACAGAACAATCAATCCTTCATTATGCAAGGCTGTCCTTCGTGTTCTAGGACATTAAACATCTTTGGCTCCTGCCTACAAAATGCCGCGGCACTCCTCCCTCTCTCCCATTGCAGACTGAATGTTTGTGTCCTCCATAAATTCGCATGTTGATGCCCTAACCCCCAATGTGATAGAATTTGGAGGTGAGGCCTTTGAGAGGTAATTAGGTTTAGATGAGGGTGGGGGCCCCATGATAGGATCACTGTCCTTACAAGAAGGAGAGAAATGTGTGTGTGTGTGTGTGTGTGGTGCAGAGGCAGTGAGAAGGTGGCCGTCTGCAAGCCAGGAATAGGGCCCTCATCAGGAACTGAGTTGGCCCACACCTTGATCTTGGTCTTCCCTTCCTCCAGAATTGTGAGGGATACACGTCTGTTGCTTAAGCCACCTAGTCCATGACATCCTGTTGCAGCACCCCGAACTGAGATCCCCTCCAAGTCAGAGTGACAAAAGTGTTCCACAAGTTTCTAAATGACTCTCCATCGAGAACCACTGGTGTAGAACCAGGATGGCGCCGGAGCCTCCGTTCTTAGACCTCACTCATGGAAGACAATGCCAGGGGACCACACGACTCTTTTCTTCAGAGGCAGGATGGGGCCTCAGACACACTCCCAAGCAGCACTCACCAGAGCCTCCACTCATCAGCTGGCCCCCGGCAGCCATTTTGGAACAGAGCAAACAGCAGCCCCCATCAACATCTCGGGTCTGTTTAATCTCCAGAAAGCCTTAAATGACCTAATTTTTGTGCCTCTTTTCTTTCCAGTGTCAGTCTCACTGGCACATTAGGTCTAATAATGGAGCGGCTCCCCATAGCCTCCTAGGAGCCAACACCCTTACCATATCCTAACCCGGTTGCCCCAGCATCCAGTATGGCCCCTGGACACTAATCATTTGCTTTGATCCACCTCTAAGCCACCTCTCCCTGCTCTGACCTCGGACCTCCCCCCAGAACACAGCTCACACTCCCTCTTTTAGCCAGTCTCTCCTTAGCAATCTCATTCAGGTTTGTGGTTTCAGATACTAGATACATGCTAATTACTCTGAAACTTAGATTCCCAGCCCAAGACATTCTTCCTGAATTCTAGCTTAGTATAACCTAACTGCCCATTCAACTTCTCCACCTGAATGACTAGGACACCCCTCAAACCCAGCGCATCCAAACCTGAGCTCTGCATCTCCCGCCGTAGCCTGATTTCACACCGTCTTCCCCGTTCCAACTAAGGGCAACTCCGTCCTCGGTGGTGCTCAAGCGAAAAGACTTGGAGCCATCATCTTGACTCTTCATCCTGATATCTGCATGGCTAATTCCTTCATCTCTTTGAAGGGTTTGCTCATGAGGACTCTCCTGACCACCTTGATGACCATCTTTCTCAACCTCCCTCACTCTGCTGTTTTCCATAGCGCCGGTCACATATTTACTTATGTATTACCTGTCACTCCTTATTAGAACATAGGCCTCATGACCACAGCGATTTTCCTTTTGCTCACAGCTATATCCATGGACAGGAACCTAGAACAGTTCCTGGCACATAGCCACCCCTCAACAAATATTTGATGAATAAATAACTCGATGATTTATGCTATTTTGGGTAACCAAACCCAGAGATCACACTCCAGTTATAGACTTTCAAGACCCCTGTCCTCACTGGATTCAATCTGACCTTGAGAATGTTCCCCAGGCAGTGATGGGGCAACAGTGACTGGTCAGCCACCCCAGTGAAGGAGCCCTATCTCTGATTCAGGGGCCCACTTGCTGCGTGGGTCCTAGAATTTGGAAGCAACATAATGTATGAAGTTTCCTCCTTTCTCCTGCCCTGGGCTTCCTCCATGGAAGCAGAGAGAGGGACACATGCTGAACAGAACCTCTGGGATGGAGAAACCCACGGCTTCCTTTACCTTTCCATCGATGGCCTTTTTGGAGAGGAGGTGGCTGATGACTTGGAGTCCACAGAGTCTCTCCTGAAAGAACAGAAATTGGAGATGAGATTCTCTTGAAGGCTAGCCCCACTACTGAGCTAGAGAGCTCAGAGGCTGGGGAGAAAGCTTCCGGAAGCCAGGCCTGCCGGGATGAGGATGAGCTGCCTGGAGAGGAAGCTCCAGGGGGCGTGGGTTGGTCACCTGCACCTACCCTCCATCAAACGAAGCAATCAAGGGAAGGAAGCCTAGTATGTACCAGATACGTTACCTGTGTTATGCCATGTATTACTAATAATTAAAAAGATTTTAGGGGTGTCTGGGTGGCTCAGTCGGTTGAGCGTCTGACTCTTGGTTTTGGCTCAAGTTGTGATCCCAGGGCCATGGGATCAAGCCCCGCTTGAGATTCTCTCTCCCTCTTCCCCTCTCCCCCATTCGCGCGCTCTCTCTCTAAAAAAATAAATAAGTAAACACTTTTTAGTTTTTTGTGTTTTTTTTTGTTTTTTTTTTTTTTTTAGTAAACACTTTTTAGTTTTAAGCAATCTCTATATCCAAAGTGGAGTCTGAACTCACAACCCCGAGGTCAACAGTCCCATGTTCTACAGACTGAGCCGCCCAGGTGCCCCACCCCCTTTTTTTGGTATTACTAATTATTAATAAGTAATTCTCAGCAGGCTCCCTTCCTTCTTGCTATTAGGCAGGCGGGCCTTGGCTAGCTGCAGTCCACGGACACTGGAATTCCCGGGATTGCCTATTCTCACGAGGAGCTGGATCAGCTTCAGACTCCCCTGTGGGCACCTTACTTAGGAGAAGGAGAGGAGGGGCACATGGGCCTTGGAGACGGAAGAGCTGTGTTAAAATGGCAAGTGAAAAAGGGCACAAAATTAGGTGTATACTGTTTCTAAAGTCACACAGGAAAACCAATGCCTAGGAGAAAAAAAAAATTGAAAGAAAATACAACCTTGGCTGGCTCAGTGGGTACAGCATGCGACTCGACCTCAAGCCCCTCGTTGGGTGTAGAGATTACTTAAAAAATAAATAAATATCAGGGTGCCTGGGTGGCTCAATCGGTTAAGGGGTTAACTTCCGCTCAGGTCACAATCTCACGGTTGGTTCGTGCGTTTGAGCCCCGCATCAGGCTCTGTGCTGACAGCTCAGAGCCTGGAGCCTGCTTCGGATTCTGTGTCTTCTCTCTCTGTTCCTCCCCCCAGCTCGCATCCTCTTTCTCTCTTTCTCTCAAAACTAAATAAAGATAAAAACACGTCTTTAAAAAAAAAAGAAAATACAACCAGGGTTATGTTAGGCTGATGGGATCAGAGGTGAAAATTTGTTTCTATTTTCCAAAATGCATGTAGCTACATTCTTTTTATGATGTCTAATATATTTCCCCCTTTTATTGGTTTTATATAAAAAAATTTAACATTTATTTATTTTTGAGAGAGAGAGAGAGACAGAGAGCGAGTGGGGGAGGGGCAGAGAGAGAGAGGGAGACACAGAATCCAAAGCAGGTTCCAGGCCTCCGAGCTGTCAGCACAGGGCCCGATGGGGGGCTTGAACTCACGAACTGCGAGATCATGACCTGAGACGAAGTTGGCTGCTTAACCAACTGAGCCACCCAGGTGCCCTGCTTTTATTGGTTTTATAAAATTAATGTCTGAAATTGGAACTCCCACTGCCCATCTCACTTAGCCACACTTCCTTTTTTAAAAAAAAAAATAATAATAATATCTACACCCAACGTGGGGCTGCAACTCTCCACCCACAGATCAAGAGTCACATGCTCTTCTGACTGAGCCAGCCAGGTGACCCCTCTCCAGCCCACTAACAGACCCTGGTGTCCTTCCCTTCCTTGTCTCACTCCCTCACTCCTTGGTCTGCATTTCCTGAAATCACTTCCCAGGTAAGCCCCTTGCACTTGAATCTGTCTCAGGCTCTGCTCCTGGGGAATCCAATCTCATCTATTCATTGGCTTATCCCAAGCGAATAAGAGAGTGCCTAGCACAGAGTGGGTGCTCTATCAATATTTGTTGCCAGATAACGTGAAGTCAAACAATACAGAAATATAAAAACTAAAAGTGGGAAAAGAAAGCTCCCCCGAGGTAACAAGTATTAAGTTTAGCGTCATTCCTTGCAGTTCATTTTCCATGTGCGTAAAGCCTATACAACAGTTATCGTTCTGAAAAGGGAGGCAATGACATGAGTTGCAATCCCAGTCTTCTCTGAGTATAGGTTCCCTCCCCTGTCAACGGGGAGGAAAGCATCTGCGTCCAGGGGCTGGCTGGGAAGAGGACATTTATGTCCCTACAGCAGCTCCCAGAACAAAAAAGTCCTGGGGCGCCTGAGTGGCTCAGTTGGTTAAGTGCCCGACTCTTGGTTTCGGTTCAGGTCATGATCTCATGGTTTATGAGTTCGAGCCCTGCACTGGGCTCTGTGCTGACAGCATGGAGCCTGCTTGGGATTCTCTCTCTCCCTCCCTCTCTCTCTCTGCCCCTCCCCTTGCTTGCACCATCTCTCTCTCTCTCAAAAGAAATAAATAAACATAAAGAAGAAGAAGAACAAAGAACCCTCCATGCTCCATAGTCCTAGGCTGTCTGATTTCTCATTTTCCAGAGTGTGCAATGTTCCTGCATGGATTTACAGCTTCCTCCTCGTCCTCCAGGTGGTGTGGGAGACAGTGGATGAGGCAGCTTCAGGGGTTGGGTCTGATTATCCCGTGGACAAGACCCATCCAGCTCCAGACCTTCACCCCTGCTTAAACACGGGGGGAAGAGGTAGAGAGGGAGAGGAGAGACCCTTCTTCACACGCCCCTCTGGTCCCTCACTGAACCCCGGAAGTTTCTCTCTGGCGTTCCTCCCCGAATGCCCACGGGGATGGACAGGTGCAGGCCAGACCGGGAAGCTGGAATTCGAAAGAAGGGAAGCCATGAGCCTCAACCCCCAAGACTCCTCCCATTCTGGCCCTTCTTCATCGCTTCATTTTGAGAGCAAATGCTCGAGATTGCTTCTTTTTTAGAGAAACATTCTGCAGTTATGGCAAATGAGCGTTATGAAAAGTATTCAGGAACAAGAAAAATGCTTAGGATACAATAGGAAGGGAAATAAACAGGGAGGTCATAGGTCATAGTTTGTACACTTTCCCTACAGGAACGGAAAAACAATGCGTGCAAGTAGCTCGGGACCGGAAGAGAAGATGTCTGACAGCCATTTTGGTTGATGGAAGAGGCACACTGTGGACAAATATTTTCCATTTTTCTTTTAAACGTCACCAATGTGGTTAGTGTTTACATAATAAATAATCAGAATGAATCCTCATTAAGGAAACTAAAACAAAAAAGTTCACCAATAGAGTTGAAATTAATTCAACTGCCGACTTAATTTTCCCCACAAGGTGGGGAGACCACCTCCCCATTTCCCACTCAGCCTCAGCAACAGCTTCATTCACAGCGAAAAGTGAACCAGCATTAACAGCTTAATGTCCCAGGAAAGTGGTCAAGATGTTGTCAAATGGAAAATGCTGGTTACAAAACTGTCTATATAGTGCCCTTCCAATGTACATTTATAGGTTCAAGAGATGAGAAAGATACACATCAAAATGTTAATGGTGGTTATTTCTGTTCTTTTGTGTTTGAGTTTCTAAACTTTTTTTTTTAATGTTTATTTTTGAGAGAGAAAGAGAGAGCAAGTGGGGAAGGGGCAGAGAGAGAGGGAGACACAGAATCCAAAGCAGGTTCAGGCTCTGAGCTGTCAGCACAGAGCCTGACGCGGAGCTTGAACTCACAAGCCATGAGATCATGACCTGAGCCGAAGTCAGATGTTCAACCAACTGAGCCACCCTAGTTTCTAAACTTTTTATAGTACACATGCCTTCCTGTTGAAATAAATATATGTAGGCAGAAAGGTTACAAAATAATATACAGAGCATACTTCCATGTTATTGATATAATAAGTCTTTTATGGGTAGTGATGACCCATACAAAAAAGTCTGGTGGTTCAGTCGGTTGAGCGTCCGACTTCGGCTCAGATCATGATCTCACGGTCCGTGAGTTTGAGCCCCACGTCAGGCTCTTGTGCTGACAGCTCGGAGCCTGGAGCCTGCTTCGGATTCTGTGTCTCCCTCTCTCTCTGCCCCTCCCCCGCTCATGCTCTCTCTCTCTCTCTCTCTCTCCGTCAAAAAAAAAATAAACATTAAAAAAAATTTTTTTAAGTCTTGAAGGGTACAAATGATTACATAAATGATATTTGTATTTAAACACACGATGATTATACATAATTATATGTGCTTGTCTCTAGACGATGGATTTTTTACTTTCTTATTTGTATTTTTTTTCATTTCTTTTTTTAACGTTTATTTATTTTTGAGACAGAGAGAGACAGAGCATGAACGGGGGAGGGTCAGAGAGAGAGGGAGACACAGAATCGGAAACAGGCTCCAGGCTCTGAGCAGTCAGCACAGAGCCCGACGCGGGGCTCGAACTCACGGACCGCGAGATCGTGACCCGAGCCGAAGTCGGACGCTCAACCGACTGAGCCACCCAGGCGCCCCTCTTATTTGTATTTTTAAAACTTTCTACAGTGAGCAAGTAAAAACCTGTATAATAAAATAAATATAACACAAAATAGTTAAATTAAAACATTAAATATAATTAGAATGTATTACAAATAAAACATTTTATTGTTAAGAAGAAAGAAACCTGAGAAAATAATGACTATTTTTCAGGTCACACTACTCAGTCTCAGAGACTGGGTGGGGGGGAGGGGTGTAAGTGACCAAGTCCAGCCCAGGACTTGGCTTTCTGCTCTCCACATGTCTCCTCTCCCATACTTGTCATCCTTGTAGTTCTTTAAAAAAAAAATCGCTGTAATGATCTTTAGTGGGATTCAGGGATGGAGCAAAAGGAAACACATGTGCTCAGGCTGCTATCTTTACCCAGATGTTTTCATGGCCTATTCTACAGGTTAGTCCCATATCCCATTTGGTATCCTTTCCCAAAGGTCCAGCCCCTAGTCGTTCAATTTCATCCCATGAGACCCCTCTCCGTCCTGGTCCTTCATTAGCTAAGGTGCTAAGAACCACATGTGACCAGACCAGCCTGAGCATGAACACAGGAAGTGCTGATACAGTTGGCCTAGCAATATGCAGTCAGCGTTAACTCCGCACTGGGCACCGTGGGGCTCCAGGGGTCCCTGCCAGCCAAACTTCTAGCCCCTTTGCAAAAACAGAACACGCCATACGAAAAGTGAAATGTCAGGATTTCTCCAAGTGGCACAAAATTGCAAAATGAGCAAAATGAAAGTAACAAACATAAAAAAGTTTACAGAAACATCTGACAAGTATTTCACTTTAGAAAGACCAGAGGGGTGCTTGGGTGGCCTAGTTGGTTAAGCGTCCGACTTCGGCTCAGGTCATGATCTCACAGCTCAGGAGTTCAAGCCCCCTGTCAGGCTCTGCGTTGACGGCTCAGAGCCTGGAGCCTGCTTCGGATTCTGTGTGTGTGTGTGTGTGTGTGTGTGTGTGTCTCTCTGCCCCTCCCCCACTTGCTCTGTCTCTCTGTCTCTCTCAAAAATAAAAACACACAAAAAGGGGCGCCTGGGTGGCTCAGTCGGTTAAGCGTCCGACTTCGGCTCAGGTCACGATCTCGCGGTCCGTGAGTTCAAGCCCCGCGTCGGGCTCTGGGCCGATGGCTCAGAGCCTGGAGCCTGCTTCCGATTCTGTGTCTCCCCCTCTCTCTGACCCTCCCCCGTTCATGCTCTGTCTCTCTCTGTCTCAAAAATAAATAAACGTTAAAAAAAAATTAAAAAAAAAAAAAACACAAAAAAAATTAAAAAAAAAACCCATACACCAAAATATCAAGCGATTATCTTTAGGTGGGGGGAATGTGGGTGATTTTTCCCTTACTTCTCTATATTTTCCATTATTTCCACGACAGATTTTTATCACTCTTACTTGTTTACTTTTTTTTTTTAATTTAAATTTTTTTTTCAACGTTTTTTATTTATTTTTGGGACAGAGAGAGACATAGCATGAACGGGGGAGGGGCAGAGAGAGAGGGAGACACAGAATCGGAAACAGGCTCCAGGCTCTGAGCCATCAGCCCAGAGCCTGATGCGGGGCTCGAACTCACGGACCGTGAGATCGTGACCTGGCTGAAGTCGGACGCTTAACCGACTGCGCCACCCAGGCGCCCCCTTGTTTACTTTTTTAAATGCTATTATTTGTTTTGATCTCAAAAGCGATATGGGATCATTGTGAAAAGAAACCCAACAATACAGATTTTACAATTTTATTGTACAAAGTAGACTATGAGGCTCTTCTTAATTATAATCACAGATATATTTTTGTGTTTAAAAAAATTTAAAGTTTTTATTTATTTTTGAGACAGAGAGAGACAGAGCATGAATGGGGGAGGGGCAGAGAGAGAGGGAGTCACAAATTCCAAAGCAGGCTCCAGGCTCTGAGCTGTCAACACAGAGCCCGACGCGGGGCTCAAACTCATGGACTGTGAGATCATGACCTGAGCCGAGGTCGGATGCTCAACCGACTGAGACACCCCGGCACCCCTAAAAAAAATTTTTTTAATGCTTATTTATTTGAGAGAGGGAGAGGAGATAGAGAGTGCGCACAAGCAGGGGAGGGGCAGAGACAGAGGGAGATAAAGTATCGTAAGCAGGCTCTGCAATGTCAGCAGCGTCCATTGCGGGCCTTGAACCCACAAACCGTGAGATCATCACCTGAGCCAAAATCAAGAGTCAGACGCTTAGCCGACTGAGCCACCCAGGCACCCTGATATATTTTCGTTTTTTAAAAAATAGTTTCGGGTACCTGAGTGGCTCAGTCGGTTAAGCGTCTGACTCTTGGTTTCGGCTCAGGTCATAACCTCACAACTCGTGAGGCCGAGGTCCACATCGGGCTCTGCACTGGCGCCATGGAGTGTGCTTGGGATTCTCTGTCTCTCTCTCTCAGCTTCTCTCTCACTTGTTCTGTCTCTCTCTTTCAAAAGTAAATTAAAAAATCTTAAAAAAATTTTTTTTAAAGTTTCATTTTTTTTTTCTTCTGTAAAAATTAGTACGTATTTATTGGAAAAAATGAGAAAGACAGCAATTAACAAGAAGGAAAAAAAACCTCTCAATCCTACCACCCAGATATAATCACTATTAGCACCCTAGTATATATCCTTCCCGTCTTTGTTCCTATACATGCACGCAAAATTCACTTAATTTTTTAACTTTTTTTTTTTTAAGTAAACTCTACATCCAACGTAGGACTCAAAGTCACGACCCCAAGATCAAGAGTCACATGCCCTTCTGACTGAGCCAGCCAGGTGCCTCTCACTTTCTTAATTTTTATAAAAATGGGGTCATACTATATATACTATATCATACATAGAGATTCTCGTAATACTTAGTGAACATTTTCCCACGTCATTAAATATTTTTCTATCCAGCCCTGCCTCTCCACGGGCTTTTTGAACATAGTAGGTGGTTTTTCAGTATGTGGGATTCTTCTGTGCACGGAAGGACATCTTGCCCCACAGCTATTTTCACAGCCCAAACTGGGGGTAACCTGGAGGAGGTATGTCTCCCTCTGGGTGAGATCTTCCTTCCATAGCATCATTCCCTAAAGTGTTTTCTGTAAAACACTTGTTTTATAGGATTATAACAAACATTCATTTAAAAGGGGTTCAGAGATTAAAGATGTTTCAGAAACGACAGTAAAAAATATTACACATATATAGTGTTTATGCTTTAATCTGGTTCTTTTTTTTTTTTTTTTTTTTTTTTAGTAATGTCTACACCCAGTGTGGGGCTTGAACTCACCACCCAAGATCAAGAATTGCATGCTCTTCGACTCAGCCAGCTAGGAGCTCAGTTCTGGTTCAGAACTCAGAACTCAGTTCTCAGTTCAGATCTGGTTAATTCCTGAAAATGATTCCTTATAGTGGCTAGCCTGGGTCAAAGGTGTGTTCATTAAAGATGATGATAAATCACAGATGGTATTCTCCATATTACCTACCATTAATTATCTAGTACTACCAGAGACTGTTCAGTATTATCTAATATTGCCTTCTCATCTCTTAGGTGAACACAGGTAGACCCCACCCCCACCCCACCCCCCCCAAGGAATTAAGCGGTCCGGTCAGATAGGGAACAGGTAGGATTTATTTCTACATTGATGAAGGCTTTTATCTACTGTCACGGGTAAGGCATCTGGGTCTATCTGAAAGTCATGCAGTTTGGGGGACCCTGGCTAGGTGGGCAAGGGGGAAGGGGCACAGAGTGGAGAAAAACAACTATTCCTCTCAGCAGAGGTCTGGGGAGGTCTGACAAAGACCGGACTCCCACTGAGCCACATAACAGCTGTGTGATCTTGGGGAAGTCTCTGCTCCCCAACCTTCAGCTTCCTTGTCACGAAATGGAAATGTGGAACAAAGAGCCAACAAAACACCTTGCTTTCTCTATGGTTAAGTAAGCTCCTAGCCCCATTTCCCTGGAACTCTGACAGGGGTGGGGCGGCAGCTGTGTTTCTAGGTAGGCAACACTGTTTCTAGCAAGTGAGCCCTGATTGGTAAATGACATGTAGACAGGAAGGGCTCTGAATGAAATATAAATAATAGGTAGAAAAGCATAGCTTTTGGGCTGCCCCAAGTACGGTGAATCTTGGAGCTGGTCATTGCCCTTGCTGGGATCCTGGCAGCTTTGTCTTCTAACAAAGACCCCCCAACATTGTGGTGTGCGTCATCACCCTGTACCTGGGGAGGGGAGTCTAGGTCTGGACACTGTGTGGTTGGTTCCCTAGTAGACGAGAAACGCCTGGGCCGACCCTGCTGGCCCTGGAGCCCTCTAGGTGAGGCCAGTGCCAGGAATGGCCTGTTTGGGTCTTCTGAGTCTGTCTGCTTGAGCCAAACAAGACCCACGGAGGGGCACTGCAGGAGATGAGAACAACAGCCACCTCCTGGGGGCGTGAGGATCAAACGAGTTATATACACAGAGATGCTGACAGAGGACGTGACACATGCCGGCCCCCTTCTCTCCACCCCAGGAAAAAATACCTGTCTTTGGGATCTTCCCGTTTTTTCCTTGGTGGAGAAAGGCCTGCCTCTGGCTTCCAATCAGAACAGTTAAGCCCTTTTTCTTTCTTCGCTTTGTCTCTCTCCTCTCTTTTTTCTCCTTTGGGGGGTCCAGGGGAGTCTGGAAATGAAAGCATGACATTGTTCTCAAAGTCACCTCTGTCTCAGCAGGTCCCCGCGGGACTTGGGGGAGGGAGGAGCAAAGGGCAGGGGCAGGAACAGTCGCCCGTGCCTCCGACACACATGCACACACGCAAGAATACATTTATACCACATGCCATCTGTGTGCAAATCCACGCTCACACAGCGAGACAGAAAGACGTCTGCACACAAATGTGTGTATGTAGACATGTGCTGTATACATCCACGCGCAAGCACACAGAAATACATACACAGATAGGCACACGTACACAAAAACTCACACGTCTACAAATGTCGCATTTGTGTAGACAAACACGGGCATTCCCCACTTACAAGGTCACCTGTCATTTGTCAAGTCATTCAACAAACATACAGAGTGCCTGCTATAGGCCAGGCATGGTCCCCTCCCAGGGACTGGGAGCAAAACACAGCCAGAGTCAAACTTGTCCCCTCTCACCCAGCAGCCGCTTCCAGTTTTTGATGAGGACTTTGGCCAAAGACACCACCTCCTTGTCTGAGCAGTGCTTGCGGACCCCGTTAACGGCGACTCCAATCCTGGTTGTCTGCAAAGCGAGAGGGTCAGGGGCTGGTCTTGGCACGGACACACAGGATGGGCTGCCCTAGCTGGCAAGTCCTGCCCTGGCTCCGCACCCTCTTTCCCCAGCCCCAGCCCCAGCCTCTCCGGGGCCTCAGCCCTAACCCGTGGCTGGGGTCACAGCCCTGGTTGTGGCTCTCCGTGAGGTCCGGTGCCCAAGGCCCAGCCCTGTGCACTGACGGCAGTGGTGGTTTGGGCTGCTGCTGATGACCCCTCACCATTTCCACCTCCTGGTGTCTTTGAGTTCAAGCTTCAGCTTAAGACACAGCTCTGGCTACTACAGCTTGGATCTGTGTTGATTTTTTTCAGGGCCAAGAGCTTCTGGTAATGCTTGGGGGCTGTGGGGGTGACACGGGGAGGATCTAAAACTGGGTGACTTTTCCTTCTCCCTGCATCACTGGCCCCTTGGATCCCACAGCCCCAGGGCCTGAGGAATTGGGGTATTCAAGGAAAGCAAACCGATCTTTCTCACAGACCCAGAGGACCTCCTATGCGTGAAAGGTGCCCTGCCCCCATCTAAATGCCTCAGTCTCCACCCTCAGAGCCCAAGACCTCCGCTGCCCCTGGTCCTCCCCTTAGAAATTCCTCCCAGACTCCACCTTGGAGGTCTCCCCCCGCCCCGTCTTTTACTTCCCCATCCCCAGGCACTGCCCCCGAGGCTTCCCACCCCCGCCCCACCTGGAGTAGCTGGATGGACATCTGACAGCTGTTCAGCTTCTTCAGAAGGTCGAGGGCCCCTTCCTGTGGGAGGCCACAAGGTGAGGACGGAGGACATAGGTTCTGCGCCGGGCCCCTTTCTGACATTGTGTGGTGTCGGTGGGAAAGAGGGGTGCAGGAGGTAGGGGGAGATTGCCCCAGCAACAGGATATAGGGAGACAAGTGGCTGAAGGCCAGGCAAGGGACAGAAAGAGACAGAGAGACAGAGGCAAAAGATTCTGCCCCAGACCAGCTCTCTAACTTCACCTCCCACCACCCAGCTGGCCTCTCGCCCTTCTGAACAGGGCCCAGCCCTAACCGCTCACCCTGACCCCTGCCACTCGTTCTGCTGTTCCTTCTACTGGCCATGCATGCCCATCTCGCCTCTAAGATTAATCACTGTGGCTTCTTGTTACTGCTTCTGTGACTACCTCCTCATCCTCCCGCTTCCTAACTGAGAGCTTCTGCACGGTGAGGGCCATGGCTTTTTTTTTTTTTTTTTTTACAGCTTTATTGAGGTGTAAGTGACATGCAACGAACCGCACGTTTGACGTTTGTGTACGCCCAGGGAACCACCACCACAATCAAGATAAGAACATAACCATCACCCCCCAGTTTCCTTGTGCCCCTTTGTAACCTACCCTCCCTGTACCCCAACCCAGGCCCAGGCCACGACGATTCTGTTTTCTGTCACTTAGAAGCATTTGCATTTTAAAGAATTTCATATAAAGAGTACTGCAATGGGCCTTCTCATCTGGCTTCCTCCACTCAGGGTAACTGAGATTTATCCACGTTGCTGTGTAGATCGATAGTTCTTTTTATTACTGAGTTGTTTTCCATTGTAGAGACGCACCACAATTTGCTTATCCATTCACCTGTTTGTTTTAACTTAAAACGATTTTTTAAAGTTTATTTATCTAAGTGCTCTCTACACCCAACATGGGGCTCGAACTCACAGCCCTGAGATCAAGAATCGCACACTCCTTCGACTGAGTCAGCCAGGCTCCGCCATCCATCCACCTGTTGATGGGACTTGGGCTAGTCTCCAGTTGGGCCTACCACAAATAAAGCTGCCAGGAACATTCATGTACAAGTCCTTGTGTGGACATACGCTCTCATTTCATTTCTCTTGGGTAAGGAGGACTGTTTTAATCTCTGAAACGTCAGGGTTTAGCACACAGCCCAGTGTTTCCTGAGTGAATGAATAAAGCAGAGAGCGGAAGGTGGGAAGGGAGGGGGTGACGGGAGGAAAGGAGCCTCAGATCTGAAAATCTGCTGGCTGTCAGGCCCTGGGCCACCCATGCCCCATTTCAGCCTTCTCTTTCCTGCACCCACTTCCTAGAGGCCAGCCCCGCCCCCTGGCCTGAGATGGGTTCCCTGGGGAGCACCAGCTGACTGTGTCCTGTATGCCCCTTGCCCTGGTCTCACTGTGTGGTTCCAGCAGCCAATGCCCGCCCTGCCAGGCTTCCTTGCCAGGACCACATCCCAAGGGTTGCCCTCTGTCAGCCCTCAGCCTCCCTTGGAACATGGGTTAGCAGTATGTTTCTGGAGGCGTGACCTGTGGATGTGCACGCCTGCGTGTAACCCTGCACGCATGGACCACCAATGAAAGGCTTGCTCTGTGCTGGGCACTGCTCTAAGTATCTCACCTGCATTAGTTCCTTTAACTCTCACACTGGCCCTGCGAGGTAGGTACTGTTACTACTCTCATTCTTACTGAATTATTACCCCATTTTCACAGATGAGCAACCCAAGAAACAGGGAGATTAAATAATTTGCCCAAAGTTACAAGGCATCGAGCTGGGATTCAAACTCAGGCCTTTCAGCTTTAACCTGTGTAAGTATGGACGAAAAGCTGTCTAGATGTGTGTAGTTATGGAATATCAACGTGAGTAGTGTGGTGCCATGTTGGTCAACATTCAACACCCAGCTCTCAAAGGAAAAAAAAAAAACCCGCCTGATTTGTAGGTCAATTTCAAGCTACCAATATGCTGTCACTGAACTAAAAGGAGGCACTAGGAAGAAATGTACCCTATCATGCCGTTATACTAGGATTTCCACCATATTGATATAACAGAACCTCTAGACCATGGAGAGTGAAATGTAGTAAAATAATTAGAAGTGATGACTTTGGAGTGTGTATTACCTTTGTTTTTATTTTTTTTAATTTTTAAATGTCCTTTGTTTTTAATAGGATTTATTTAACTGGAAGCATATCATTTAATTTTTAAAATAATGGCTCTACACAGGGAACATAGTCAATGGTATTTTTAATTTTTTTTATGTTTTATTTTATATTTGAGAGAGAGAGAGAGACAGAGCATGAGCAGGGGAGGGGCAGAGAGAGAGAGACAGAGACAGAGACAGAATCTGAAGCAGGCTCCAGGCTCCAAGCTATCAGCACAGAGCCCGACGTGGGGCTCAAACTCACGAGCAGTGAGATCATGACATGAGCCAAAGTTGGATCACCTTTGCCGAAGGTGCCTGACGCCTAAGCCACCAGGTGCCCCTACTCAATGGTATTTTAACAGCATTTGTATGGTGACAGATGGTAGGTAGCCACACCTGTGGTAAGCACAGCATAGCATAGAGTTGATGAATCACTATGTTGTACACCTGAAACCAAAGTGGCAATGCGCGTCAACGCTAATCAACTAAAAAAAATAAAATAAAATAATGGCTGTATTTAACAACCAGCTTGCAAAATTCCTGAAAAAAATCAACAATGGACATTAAGCGGATTCCAGCTCACCACGGGGTGTGCATCTCTGAATGTCACACTGTACAACTGGGTCATGTTGGAGAATCCCAGGAGCCTCAGTGCAGCCGGACTTGCGAAGCCGTGTGCAAGAGCTGACTTGGGTGTCTGTCTGTGTACAGGGATGGGATATGCAGCGAGCAGTATCTTTAGTCCGTGTGTGGAGCTGTGTAAATGCAGCTCGAAGCACAGTGTGTCTGTTTCTCTCTGTGGGAGATGCCTGTGATGTGAAACTGTGGCTGTTTGCTAAGTCCGTAACTTTGCAAGTATGGGGGTAGCTGTGCTGTGCACGCATGCGTGTCTTTCTGTAAACATACGGGTCCGTGTATCTATCATGTCAGTATCTATCATGTCAGTACCAGTGCCACGACTCACATGCAGTTATGTGTATAGATGCTTGTCTAGCTATTGCTGTGTGTGGCTGTGCGTGTGTGTGGCTATGTTTGTTGCCTGTAATTATGTGTATGCGTAGCTGTGACTGTTTGGTGTATGCCTGAAGCTGCTCCAGTTGGTGCACACGCACAGCGTCTGACAAAAGCCCTGAGAAAGTTGCTGGGACTTCAGTAATTGGCAGTGAACCCCAGGCCTGAGCTGCAACGTGGACTATCCGTCTTCTTACAGGAAGTGTGTCCTCCTCTCTCTAACCACTGCTGGGCGGGCCCACTTTTGCTCCCAGAGCAGTCTCCACCTCCGTCAGCCACAGGCCCAGAGCTCTGTGCCCACCCAGATGCTGCCAAGAGCCCAGGCGCAGACGTGGCTGCAGACGAGCTCTGTGCTACAGAGACCCTGTGGCCAGGCTTGCCTCTTTCCGGGAGACAGCTCTGGGTACTTCCTCAGGAATCCATCCCCCAGGGACACAGTTTCCTCTTCCCATTTCACAGAAGAGGGAATCGAGGCCCAGACAGGGAAGCAGAGTGGTGAGCATAGGGCCATAAAAGGAGCGAGAGGGAACCCAGGGCAGGTGGCTTCCTCCTCAGCCAGAGCTCTACTCCCCAAAACTGCCTTTCCTCAGGTGTCCCGGCCTCCCCCACCCCGCCCCGGAAGCCCAGAATCTCATGGCTCAAGTCTGGAGTCAGCAAGGGACAGGACTGTGATGTGGCATTGAGCTCAGAAGACCCGGGCTGAGCTCCGTCACCCCCAGTTGGGAAAGTGCCCTCTGACTTGAGGCTCAGTTGCACTGGTTTTGGAGGATCCCGGCACGGGCGGGGGGGGGGGGTGGGTGGAGGCTGGGAATGTGTGGGTGAGGGGGTTCCCAGCACTCGGCAGGTTTCTGTGCCCCTCCTGGCTGTGCAAAAGCAGGCGTCATTCTCTAACTCTGACCCAGCACTAGTTCAAGTCCTCCAGGAGGTTTTACATCTCTCCACCCTCACCACTGCCAGCAGAGGCACTCCTGCCCAGGAGACAGATAATCTCGTATCTTTCTTACAGATGAGGAAACTGGTAACTCTGGCCTTTGTATGGACACCAACTCATTGTCTACACCAGGGTAGCTTGACACTCCATGGGACTCTTCCATCTTCCCTGCTCTAAAACTTCTCTTAGGTCCATCCCTTCCCCCAAGCTCCAAGAGTCACATCTAGAATGCGCTGGAAAGGCAGGTCCTGTTCCAACACCTGGCTATGGAAGATGGGACTGGGAGGGCCCTGGTACAGGGTGAGGTGGGGGGACAGTCCCATGGGCTACCCTCTCCTCTCTTCCTTCTCTGGGTGTGCCCAGACCCTCGCAGACCGAAGGCCAAGTTTGCTCTGGCCAGGCAACCCGGTGGCCTCCAGCTTGAGGCAAAGATCAGGGAGAGGATCAAACATTAACTTCAAGTCGGCCTGAGAGTCCAGGTATCCGCAGGTAGGGCCCTCAGTCCTGATTCCCCTCTGGGTCCGGCTCCCCCTCCCCCGGCCCCGACAGCCCAGGCCTCCAGCCCGTCCCCCCTTCCCCCCCCCCCCGCCTAGGGCGCAGCGGCTGCCCAGCACCTGTTCGGCCCCAGCCTGCCCGGGGCCCCACCCTGCGGCCAAGTTAAGGGAAAGTTGCAAATAGAACCTCTCCTGGCGCCCCAAGCTGTAAGGTTGTGGGATCGGAGGTCCCTTGCTGCTCTCCTCCAGATCCGCTACCGGGGTGAGGGATAGAGGCGGCTCAGCACCCCACATCAGCTCAAGTTTCTTTGCCCCTTCTCGGGCCATCCAGGATTTTGTAAACCATCCCCCCTCCCCCGTTCCCCTTTCTCCCCCGCCCCGCTGTCGCCGCCGCTCCCCTGGCTTTGCACACGCCGCCGTGAGTCCCCGGACTCTGAAAGTCCTTTTCCAGGTCCTGGTCTCTTCGCTCGCTTTCCCGGGCCCTGCAGAAGCTACCCAGCGCCCCCGAACCCCACTTGTCCAGAGGGGCATGCACAAGCCTCGTCTTTGCGGTCCCGCAAGATCCTGCCCAGCGCCCTGGGCCGTGCACACACCCACCCTGGGGTCCCCAGCAGTCCCCAAGGGGCGCTGAGCCCTGCGTCAGCCGCGCCTCCCTCGAGTCCCGCACGCGCCTCCCGGGCGCGCCGCCAACACGCGCCCCCGGGACACCAGGCTCGCACGCGCCGCGCCTCCTGGGGGCGGGGGCTGTGGCCCAAACTCTGCAGCCTCACCGTGTTCTTCCTGGCCACCATCTTCTCCAGCTTTCTGGCGATCCTCAGCAGCTCCTCTTCCTGGCCCATGCTGGCGCACGACGCCCGGCGGGGCGAGGGGCGCCGGGGCTGCGGAAGGCGCAAAGGCCGAGGGCGCGCGCAACCGCGCGGGGCCCCAAACCCACACGACACACACGCCTGCGGGGGCGGGGCTCTCCCCCCACACCCCTCTCGGCCCGCCCGCCTCTAGACCGCAGGGGGAGGGGTGACGTGCACTAAATATAGACTTCAAGGACTCGCCCGGGCAAAGTTTGCCCGCGCCGGCGGGCCTGGCCTGCGGAGAGGGACGAGGCTTCGAGAGAGCGCCCGCCACCTGGGCCCTTCTGCCGAAGGGAGATTTGGGAAGGAGTGCTCTCTGGCAAGTGGGGAGGCCGTGGTCCCCGGACCCAGGAGGCAGTCGCGGCGCGGAGGGCGCCTGAGGGTGCCCCGGGCGCTCTAGGAGGAGTCCTGGCTCCCGCGTCGGTGCAAGATCGCAGCTCAAAGCGGGACCTAGCTCCGCGCCTATGCCCAGGTGCAGGCATCTTGGTGCCCTCGGATTATATTTCGTGCACGATCGTTAAATCCAGCTCTGCTGTACCCCCTGCTCACTCATTCGTGCACATGGCCTGGGGACACGCGTGTATCCAGGCCCTCTGTTTCTATTTTGTTTGTTGCAGTGAGGTTTTTGCATTTCTAACAAGCTCCCGGGAGCGCAACGGGCGGAGCGGCCTCCAGGACTGCTCTCTGAGTAGCGAGGGTTTGGGAGATACTTAGGTGCACCCGGCTTTGAGAAATCCTGACCCAGGTGCGTGGGTGCCCTTTATTCAGGGTCAGGCCACTGGCTCCCTACTGGGATTGGGTCTGGAAGGGTCATCTCTGGTGAAAGGAAGGAAGCAGAATTGTGCCCCCGCAGCTGTGCACATATCTGGATTCCAGTGGAAGGACCTTCCAAGTGTCCCCAGCAGACCCAGGAAAAGTCCTAAACTAGTGAGCTTAATTGATGCAAAGTGATCCTTGTGCGGGAGAGAGGCTTTAAGGGACCTGAGAGGGAAGCATGAAAAGTGGTTCATAGTGTGTACAGAGTAGGGCACTGTGGCATGGGGTGTTCAGTGACATCTCCAGATTTTCTTGACAAAACTCTAGAGAACCCTGACCCAGCCTCGGTCACAACTCATGGGCTTCTGACTGCTGCTGTGTGGCCTGGGACTTCGGTAGGAACGGGCAGGTTTTTCTTTCATTCAACAAATGCTTTTTGAGTGTCCAAGCAACAAACAAGACAGACTAGTCCCAGCAAGTTTGAGATTGAGTCTATGGGCAAGAAAAAGCCTAAGCACATTTGGACACAATCAATTCCATATGATCACAACTGGGGCGAGGGTCAGGAAGAAGGGGAGGATACTTGAAGAACACATTTGAGGGGACCTGCACCAGTTGAGGTGTCATCTGCTCTGAAGCAGTGAAGTTTAAACTTTGGGCAGAAGTGCAGGGTGGGAGTTGAGGGGAGGAGGAAGGGAGTGTTTGTGTAAGAGATGGAGAGACATTCATTCATTCAACGTGTATTTATTGAGCACCTGCTATGTGCCAGGCAGTTCTAGCCCTGAGCATCCAGAGGGGAACAAAACAGTCCTCCTGGAGTTCTGAATGTGCAAAGCTTAGCGATGGGGGTGTGCTTGGCATGTCAGGGTTGGAGGAACTGAAAAATTGCTGGGGCTGTAGCACAGAGAGGTAGGTTGGGGGCAAACAGGGCAGGAAGCCAGAGGTGGGTGGGGTCTGACTACGTTAGCAATGTGGACCACTTTGAGGTTAGACTTTTATCGGTTTGGTATGGGGGACAGTCTCTTGGCCAATTCCCAACCAACCTCTGGGTTGAAGGGACAGCCATCTAGTTATTCAGGATTACCCTTTTTTTTTTTTTTTTAAGTTTATTTATCGAGAGAGAGAACAAGCAGGAGAAGGGCAGAAAGAGAGGGGGACAGAGGATCGGAAGCGGGTTCCGTGACGACAGCAGAGAGCCAGCACAGAGCCCTATGCAGGGCTTGAACTCATGAACCGCGAGGTCATGACCTGAGCCCGTCTGACGCTTAACGGACTGAGCCACCCAGGCGCCCCAGGACTGCCTTTTTAAAAACAACATTTGATTTTCCTCAAACTTCCACACAGTTCCCACCCTGAGTTGTAGGACATCAAAAGAAGCCAAGATTCCTACATCATCGGGACTCAAAGGACCCTAAGAAAACATCGAGTGCAACCTTTTCATTGTATGGGTGGGAAGCCTGAGGCTTAGAGGAGCCCAGGGCTGCACTGCTCAGCCATATTAGACACCGTTGGTACCCACCATATTCCCTCTGTTTACCTATCCTCACTTGGAGGTCACAGCAGGCAATTCCCGGACGCACATCCAACACCTTCCCACGTGCCCTGAATGAGGGTTCAGAGCAGGCTGGAGGTGCTTGGGAATGGACACCCCCCAGGAAGGACCCCGCAACCAGTGGAAGACCAGACTTGGTGGTAAACACACCAATTTTTTCACTTTCAGTGGGACAACTTGAAGACATGTTCTTATATATTTATTTACTTTTTAAGTAATCTCTGTACCCAACACGGGCCTCGAACTCTCAGCCCTGAGATCGAGAGTCGCACACTCCACTGATCGAGCCAGCCAGGAGCCTGAAGATATGTTCTAATCAATACAGTCCCCAAGATAAGTCCTAGTTGTTCCCGGTGGTAGCCCTCATTAATACAACTTCTATTGCGTTTGACCTACGGTTCCACTCCCTACTTCCTTATTATGTTTCCTGGGGTCACCTCACAATAAACTATTGGTCCCCAAAGCTTTGTCTCAGGGAAAGTCAAATTGAGACAAGGGCTGTGGCAGACCTCAACTACGAGTCTCCTGACTCCCCGTCCAACAGGCTTTCTCTGCACCAGTGTTTCTTAACCTGGGCACCACTAGCATTCTGGATGGGATAATGCATTGTTGTGGGGCTGACCTGTGTATTGCAGGATGGTGACCAGTATCTCTGACCTCTAGCCACTAGATGCCAGCAGCGCCTTCCAGTTGGGAACAGTCAAAAAAAAAAAAAAAAGTCTCTGCATTGCCAAACGTCCCTTGGGGCAAAATCATCCCTGTTCTACACCAGGCCCAGCTCCCTTAGCAGGTCCAGAGAAAGAGTTCCAGGCCCTAGAATTCCCACCCCCTTCCCTAATGCTCTTCAGATCACATAAATGAAACCACTGGAATTTAATAAAACAAAAATCTTTTATTAGAGATGAGTGAAATAACAAGTCTGAGATGAACAAAACCAGACACTGGAGGCTCAGAAGACAACCCTGTTCCTGTGGGATCCCAGACCAGTCAGGTCTCCATCCAGGGTAAACAGTTGAGCCTCCTGGGCCAGACTGCTTCGTTGGCCATTGGCACCCTCCAGCCTCTTCTGTTTGGCCTGGCCCATCCTTGCCAGGGCCTCATGCCCAGTGCCCATAAAGCTGTTAGAGATTGATGATGGCTTAAGTGTACCTGTTTTCTAACATGGGGCTGAAAGTCATGGTGGAATTTCTGGCAAGGGGAAGGAGAAACTTTATTTCCTGCTCTCCCTTCCTATTATTTTCCTTCCTCCTTTCTTAGCTCTTTCCTCCCCCAAGACTGGAAGGCTCCCGAGTTGACCGAAGAAAAAGGAGAGAAGTGAAGATCGGTCATCTCCGACCATTCCTTTTCTTCCTGCTAAATCAAGGAGAGTAGGCAAATGGGGGTTACTCCTAGTCTACCTCCCGGCTGGGGAATATAACAGAGGTGCCCGGGAAGGCTGCGCTGTCCCTTGAAAGGAGTACTCTTCAGAGTATTTACTTAACAGCCAGTTCAGCATGAGCACTGGCCAAGCAGAAGGCATGCAAGCTATAGACAACTGCAGGGTCTCATCGGTGTAAGCCAGCCGACTGTCTGCCCCTGGGCCGAGGACCATCCCCTGGGATCTAGCCCTGCCCATTCCCAAGCCCAGCCTTGGGGACCAGCTTCCTAGCAAGGGACCACATCTGCAAGACCCTTGTCTTACTTGTGTGACATCTGGACATAGAGAGAAACTCAGGAGAGGAGTCCTAGACTAATGAATGTCCAAGAAGGCAGCCCTTTGTCTGGTAGAATCCCTGGTCTGGACTTGAAGCATGAGGATAGGCCGGCCTTACTCTTACGGAGCCCCCAGACTGAGAGAAGAAGCAGAGTTCTGGTCTGATGAGAGACTGAGCATTCTCAAGATGGAGAGTAGCTCAAGAATCTCAGACCCAGCCCTCTGGCTCCCTGGCCTCCGGGCAGTGATGGGATAGAGAGGAAGGAGCCACCATTAGCCCTAACATGGGCCCAGTGTCCTGGGCAAGGGGTATGGGTCCACGGCAGGGAGGAAGGCCAGCCACGGAGGCACAAGGGACAGAGACAGCAAGACCCAAGGGAACGGACGCCTCAGTTCCCCAGTCTTGCGGGTTCAAGTCCTAGCTCTGAACATTGGGGCCCAAACATGGGGGTAGTTCGGGCATGCAAAGGCCAGCAAGGAGCTAGTCTTGCAAAAGCTGCGCAGAGTTTCCAGGAGAACCCCCCTTCTTGAGCCCTCTCCTTCAGTGAAGCCAACCTGGGGATAGAAGAATGAAAATTGATAGTTTCTAAGTACCTATATTATATATTTTAAAACATTTTTAATGTTTACTTATTTTTGAGAGACAGAGAGCAAGAGAGCGTGCAAGTGGGGCAGCAGCAGGGGCAGAGGGAGACACAGAATCCTAGGCAGGCTCCAGGCTCTGAGTGTCAGCACAGAGCCTGACGCAGGGCTCGAACTCATGAACCGCAAGATCATGATCTTTGCTGGAGTCGGACACTTAACCGAGTCGCCCAGGCGCCCCGTCTAAGTACTTTTATTGTATACCAGCTGTTTATCTCACTCAGTTTCACCACCGTCCTTTCATGGATAGATGAAATTATCCCCATTTAACAGACAATGAAACTGAGGCTTAAAGAAGTGAAGCCACTTTTCCAAGGCCTCCACACTCTGAAGCCCGGCCTCTTCTTAGCATGCACATCTCAACGACAAGTATCGGCTAAATGCTGGGTGACAGATACCTGGTTGTGGACACAGATTTGTGTCTGGTGCCTGACTTTGATACAGTGAGAGTGGCAATTCCTCAGAGAGACCCGGTTCCTGCCCCTGCTGCCCCCCGCTCCCAGCACTGACACCCATGGCCACCCCTGAGGAATCCCCGGGGGAACAAGGAACAAGCAGTTTTATTCTCAGCCCAACTGGCTCTGTCCTGTGCCCACTCCCAGTTCCTCAACTAACTATGGGTAGCTGTGAGAGGCTTCGTGATCCAGCAGAGAGAAGTTGGATTAAGGATGAGAGCCCTTGCCTGGTCCCTGTCACATGCCTCTGTGCCTGGGAGTTGGCAGTCTCAGCAGATTCCTACAAGGGGACAGTCGGGCACACTAAAGACTGGTACACAGCCACCCTAATCCTGCCTCATCTGCAGGGAGGTGAGACCTTCTCTGAGCCTCCAGCCTGGTTGACAGGGGCTCGCTCAGCCTTCCCGGAGAGAAGCCAGGGCTTGGGCATCACCACCTCTGCCTGGGCTCTCCCCAGCTGCATGTGTCCTGGGCTGTGGTGGGAAGGGCAGGCACTGACCAAGCTGCGGCCACCTGCTCTCATATGTACCCCAGTCATGGGGAGAGGTCCCCAACCGTCTCCCGTTGACCCCCTCTGCCTCCCACGTGTCCTGCCACCGCCCCTCAAACCATGGTCCCAGAGCTCATACCGGCGTGTTCCTTCTGCACAGAGGCTGCCTGGCTGAGGGACAGTCTTCCAGGCTCCGGCCCACCCCGCCGGTAGGAGCGGGTGCTCTCGGAGCTGGAAGGCAGGGAAAGGCCAATGTGACCTCACACTGAGAGCCCCTTAGTGTGGGGGAAAAGAGCTCAGGTATAGGCTGGGGCCTAAGCAGGTGGGTAGAGAACCCCTCGAGGCCCCCAGGCTTAGAACTGACTCCCGAGGGCTCTGGAGACTTCCCCGTATCTACCCCCCAAACTGCAAACTGAAAGGGCTTGTTTCCAGGGAAGGGAGGACTGGATCCTGCGCTGGAGGTGGGAACACAGCAGAGATCCCACTGAGAGCCTCCAGACTCCCGCCTCTAGACAGGAGGGACTAAGCCTTCACTTGGCCTCCAGCAGTCTGGGTCTCAGGCTCCTTCCCAGACTCAGGAGCAGGTGTGTGAGGGGCAAGGGGCCCACTCACCCTCCACTCAAGGGCTAGCATTCTGTGTTAGTCATGGGCCTCAGAGCAGGGAGGTATCCCAGGCCTTAGGTAGGCACCACTGACAGGTGGGGAAATACATGATGTGCAGAGGGATGGGGGAGACTTGCCCAGCTGGGCCCTCACCTGAACTTGACCGGGGGGTACATCTCCGTGGGGGTGGTTCCAGATGTCAGGCTGGGGCGGGAGGGGCCCGGGGGCTCCCAGAGGCCCTCCTCAGAGCTCGGTGGGGGGGTTTGGCTGGGACCTCCAGCTTCCCCAGGGCTTGTGAGGCTGGAAGGGGTGGAGGCTGGACTGCCCAGGCTCTCAGGGGCCCCAGAAGGCTCTAAGCTCAGGCTGGGGACTTCGGAACGATCTAGAATCAGAAATGATAAAGCCTGTCTTTATCACTTACTCTGTTCTCAATTCAAAGCAGTCCTTGGCCTCAAGGGTCTATGGCTGTCCCCACTCCCAGATACCACCCACCTCCCCGGTGGTCCCCTTCAGCTCCTCCCCACCATGCCCAGTCTCATTTGCTATGATGGCCAGGCCACACTGATGCAGTTTTGGCTTCTACCCCTCCTGCCCCTCAGTCTGGACTCTTCTGCTCATTCCCCAGGCTCAACACAGATGCTACCCAGACAGGATGCCTTCCTCAACCACTCCCCAGTCCCAACAGGACACGCTCCCTCCCTCCCCTGAGCTCCCAGAACAAGGCTGTTCGTTCTTTCAACGAACAGTTCTTGAGAAGAGCCAGGTGCTGTGCTAGGTGCAGGAGAAATACTAGTCAACGGAACACTCCTGTCCTCTTGAGATTTACATTCTTTGTGTGGGGGGGGGGGGCGGGGATTTACGTTCTATACCATTGTGTCTATTATTGTAATGAACTGCATTCCAGCTTCTATCTCCCCCACTAGACTGTGTCTCAGTGTAGCTCCCCAAATACTGGAGACACAGTGGATGGTCAATAAATGCTTCTCTCTCTTTTTATTTAAGGAAAGCATTGAAGAATTTGGAATAAGACAGACCCGGGTTTGAATCCCACATCGGGGACGTATTAGCTGTGGGGTTTGGGGGATGTTACTCCACACCTCTGCCCCTTTACCTGTAAGGGGGACACGATGACCTCTGCCTGACAAGAGACTATGAGGGTGATATGAGCTCACACACGCACCCTTAACTCAATGCGCTGGTGACAGTGAATGGTATGATGAGCATTTTTCTGGGCAGCCAGTCATACCTCCACTGGTATGTCCCACACGCCCTTGGACCATGGTCCGAGAAGGGTTTTTGACCGGCAAGGGCGGGGGGCAGGCCTCACTCTCGCTCTGAGGGGCAGCTGGTCCCAGGGTGGCGATGGCCTCGTACGTCTTGTTGCTGAGGTCGACCCTCCCGCTGGCCCAGCGGGTCTGGGCTGGGGGCTTCAGAGGGCAGCGCTGCAGGGGCAAAGGTATGGGAGAAAGGATGGTGTGGTTCCTCCAGTTCAGCCCTGCCCCTCCCCACGCCAGGTCCGATCTGGCTCTTTCTATCTGCTCTCTCACGAAGGCCCGAGAGATGGGGTGAGGACCCACCTTCTCTTCTTCCTCCTCGTCACTGTCGGAGCCAGGCTCTGTGGAGAGTCCCCAGGAGTAGTCCACGTGCAGAGGGAAGGCGAGGGCCCCCGCCTGGGCCTTCTCCAGCTGCCAAAAACAAAGCCTTGGCAGTTCAGAGGGTCAGGGGCTCAGCAGAGAAAGAGGAAGGGTCGGGGGCTTCCCCTCCTTTCCTAGACCTCACCAGCTCCTCACACTCCTTGTGCTGCTTCTTCCTGGCTATGTCCAGAGCTGTCTCTCCTGCCTCGTTCACTGTGAGGGGTAAAGTTAGGGGTCAGGGTCAAAAGACATTATAGATTAGAGGTTAAGATGGGCCTCTGGAATCAGACTGCGCTTGAATCTCGGCTCTGCTACTTCCTGGCTGTGTGATCTCGGGCAAGTCACTTAGCCTCTCTGGGCCTTGATTTGCTCATCTACAAAATGAGTATAATACTCATACCTTTCTGTTGAGGTTGTTGTGAGGCTCTTGTGCCAAGAGCACTTGGCCCCTTACCAGGCACATGTTAAACAGTAAATAAATAGTGGCTACTATAATCACTATTATTTGAACTCAGCTAATATTCATTTGCTTAAATACTTTCAGACACATTCTTTTTTTTTTTTTTATCTTCTTAGCAGCTCTACTTGGTCTGTGGTATTATACCCATTTTACACATGAGGAAGCTGAGGTTCAACAGATGAATGGACAGATCCCAAGGTCACAGAGGTGGTCAGAGGCAAGCTGGGATTAGGACCCAAGTCTGTCTGCAAAGCCCATGCTTGTTACCAGGGCTCTCCATCTGGGAAGAAGGCAGGAAGTGCCACACGAGGGGTAGTAAGGAACCGGAAGTCTGGCAGAGGAGGCGTCGGGGCCCCACCTGTGCCAACCGAAGCTCTCCCTTTCAGCAGCAGCTTGAGGCAGTCGGGCTGATTGTAGAGAGCAGCGCAGTGCACGGGACTGTTCCCGTCAGCAGCCTTGGCGTCCAGGTGACCTCTGGGGGTGGGGGGCCGGGGAGGAAGGAAGGGGAACAGACAGGCAAAGGGGTCAAAGTCAGGGGGGAAAAAGAGGGAAGGGGGAAGGGGAACGGAGAAGACAAAGGAACAAGGGGGAGTATGAGGAGGTGGGCAGATGGGCAGGGAGGTTCTCACCCATTTTGGATGATGAAATCCACCAGGGGCAGGGAGGCCTGGGTGGCGACTCTGATAGCCAAGTGCAGGGCAAGCTCTCCAGGTGCCTGGGTACACAGCCACACCTCTGAGTTTCCCCCAGTCCACCTGCCCCCAATCCAGTATTACCCTCCTGAACTCTCGCTGCCCTGGACACCTCCCGACATAAAGCTGCCAGAACCCTGAGAGAGGAGACCACAGGGATGGAACGTGCTTGGGAGGGAGGTGAGAGACCATTCGTTCACTGCCTCCTTCATTGGCTCTGCCTCCTCTTACCCCCAATAACAGGTGCTTCCCAGCCTTGGTTCTTAGCCCTGGGCTCTCTCTGCTCCTCTCTCTCACTGGCCCCTTGAGACCTCAGCTAACCTCATACTTTCAGCTATATCACTCACGTGTAGGCTGTTCCAAATTCTTACCTCACCTAAGTGCTGCACCCTCGCTGCCCACTGGGAAGCCCCACCCACAAAGACATGGCATTCGATTTTTTTCATGTACAGTCAGCAACTCCTGTCAATTTATCCATTCACATGTCTCTGATACCCTTCCCCTCTGACTCACCCCCTCCCGGCTCACTGGAGTCGCCAATGCAATAGCCTTCCCTGATCTACTCTGACGCACCCTTAGCCATTTCCAAGGCTAGTCGAGGAAACAGAAAGATACTAATATTCATTGCACACATATTATATGCCTGGCCCTCTATATACATAACTTAATTCTCACTTCTACCCTGTGGGTGCTATCATCAACTCATTTTACAAATGAGAAAACGAGACTCAGAGAAGTTAAGTAACCTGCTCAAGATCACACAGCTTGGAAAAGCCAGACAGCCAGGAGTCTGGCCCAGGTCTGCTCGACTGAAGTGCTCGGTCCCATTTACCCCTCTGCCGGGTGGGATTTGAGCAGATGTCAGAGGCGGGGTAGGGGGTGAGGGGAATAGCTGATCCTGGAGAAAGGCTGGGGAGTATGAGAGAGCGGGTGGGGTATAAGTGGCCCTTGGGGGTGGTTCTCACCTGGCCCTCAGGCCCAGGCAGCAGCTGTCCAAAGTCCTGCCCGTTAGCGAAGGCCTCCAGTACTGACAGGAGGTCCCGGTTGCAAATGGCCGTCCGCAGTCTCTGAGGCTCGGGTGCGGACCGGCGGGCAAACCTGTGTTCCACGTACTTGGCCACAATATAGTCCCTGCGCGAGCTCCTGCCAAAGTCAACCACAATTGGGACCCTCCCACAGGAGATACGGATCTCCTTTTCCCCAGAACCACGTCCTAGACCTTCCAGATCTGAGGCTCCCTTCTCCCCAGACTTCTGGTCCAAGACCCTCCTGAGACCACGGGAGCTGGAAAAGCAGAATCCCCAGCCAGGATGTCCCCCCTCCACCGGATAATCCCCTTACATGTCACTCTCAGCGGAGGGCTTAGGGCCTCCATGTGAGGGCAGCTGGGCCTCCATAACCTCATTGAAGCGAGTGTTTCCGATGTTCAAGGCCAGCTGGGGTCGCAGGAAAGTGGTGGGGGTAAGACCGGTGGTTAGGACAGCGCCCCCTGGGGGACTGAGCCTCCGGAAGCCCCCGCCCCACATCACCCCCTTCCCGGCGCGTCAGGATCCTGCCCCACCTCTCCAGGGCCCACAGTCTCAGGTTGAGCCAGTGGACCCAGTCCAGCCTCCGACCAGGCCCCGCCCCTAATGTCACCGCTGGCCCCGCCCCACCCTCACCAGCAGCTCGGAGGGGCCCAGCAGGTCCAAGGTGAGGGACTGCATGCGCGAGAAACGCACACCCAGCTCGCGGTGGACGCCGGAGCACTGGATGCAGGTGAGCACGCCCAGGTTGGTGCTGAGCCACGTGGGGTCTGCAAGGTGGAGAAGCTTGAGCCTGGGGGTGGGGGGGTGGGGGGGGTGGGGGGGTGGGGGTGGGTGGGGGCCCCTCCCCCCCTCCCCTCCCACCTCCCTCCCCGCCCCGTCCACTGGCTGACCTGCAGCTCCGCAGTCGCAGCACTGGCCATTTCCGGGCCTGCTCTTCACCTCCGCGATGAGCAGCTTCGTGAGGTCCTGGGGCTCCCCATCCAGCCCGGCGCCCCCCCAGGGCCCCGGGCCGCCGCTGGGCTCCCCGAGGAAGGCACTGCTCAAGGCCTCGTCCTTGCTGTTCTGTAGCACTGACACCCAACTGCGGAGAGCATGCCGGGGGGGCCCAGGAGTGACACCCGCAGGGGTGGGGTCCCCAGAGGCTGGGAGGTAGCTAGGGCTCCCCTGACCCCACCCCCAGGCTGGCCGTGGGGAGTCACTCACGCCTCACACTCATGTTCATCCTCTGCCTGGAAGTGGTATGTCCTGTTGTCTGTGGGGAGACCGACGTGTGTCTGGTCCACAGAAATCCTGTGGACCTTCCCCGGGCCCAGGGAGCCCTCAACCAAACAGCTGGGCCCGGGGGGGGGGGGGGGGTGGCTTTTGTCCCTGAGGAGCCAGGCTCTGCAGAGCTGGGGTGGGGAGGGTAATGACAGTGGCCAGTAGCACAGGCAGTTTCTCAGAAGTCACCTCCAAAGGAGGAGCCCAACAAGAAGCCTCTGTGTGAAACCCCAGTTACAGGGTCCAGGGAACAGGACCCCACCCAGCTCAGAGGCAGAGTATCCTCCGAACCTACTGCCATCACCCCACTTGGGCCCTCAGCCTCCTCCTGTCTGGTCTCCTTGTTCCCCAACTCCCCCTTCCCCCAACCTGCACCGGCTGCCAGATTGTTGTGCCCAAGGTTCCAATCTAATCATGCCACCCCCTGCTCCAGGACACCCCGTGGCTCCCTATTACCGGGAAATCAGGTCGAAACCTTTAAGAGGTATTTCCCGGGTCTCATCTCCCATCGCTCTCCTCTGTGAACCCTACACTCTGGCCAGACTGGTCAGACCCATTGTCCTGCCCCCATGTCTTTCACCATGCCAGTCCTGTCCCCTGAAATGTCTGCCCCCAAACTCTGTGTTGTGTGTTCTTCAAGGCTGCACTCAAATGCTCTCTGGCCCAAACAGCCTTTCCTGATTCCTCACAGCAGGGCAGGGCTTCCGCTCCCTAATCTTTGACAGTGCTGTATCTGCACCTCTCTTCTGGATACATCCCTGCCAGAGAGAGCTCCCTAGGATGAGATCTGGGTCTTTCTCAGCCTGCACTGGTCCCCATGTAAAGCCTGGCATCAAAGCCTCCAAAGGATGGAGACTGAAACTTCTAAAGAAATGATAATTTTGAAAGCCCAATTACCCCAATCCATTCAAATATACTTTACAGAAATAATCGTATTTAATGTGGGATGTGGGTACATTTTAATGTTTAATGGGATGTGGGGTGTACCCTCTAAAAAGAGCACCCAGGGCCTAAGGAGTCTGATGGCCGCAGCAGCAGCTATTTGATAAACACATGTGGGATTGGACAGAGACCCCTAACTGAAGCCTCCTGGGAGCTGACAGGTCTCTTCGAGAAGCCCTAGGCAGTTGTTGGAGAGGAGACAGGGACTACTCACGGGTCACCAGGTCAAAGCACTTTTTCTCCTCAGCATTTGGCCTCACTTGGCACGTCAGCAGGGTCAGCTTCACGGGGGGCCTGTTTATCTGTGGGAATTGGGGGACAGAGGATTCACATGTTACCCTCTGGGCCTCCCAAATCCTTAGGCCTCTATTTCCCAATCTGTTAAATGGCTATAATAGTCCTGTTCCAGTTCACATCTCCTCTCTCCCAGCACCTCATGGATTGTGGAGTGTGGGCCAAGACTACATTGGGAGCTTTCAATCCCATCCTTCCTCCCACAGGGGGTCTCCAGCCACCTGGATCCAGGTTTGGGGGCCAGTGCTAGAGGGAGGGCTTGTTCTGACCAGTGAAGAGAGGACCTATTGAGCCCTGAGACCCCCTCTCCTCCAGGCCTCACCGTGCTGTGTGAGATGGTCAGGCAGCCGTACTTGACTCCACACTTCCTTTTCTGCCAGACTCTTCGAATTCTAGAGCCCAGAGGGACAGAGAGACACTGACCCAAGGCTCACGCCCAACTCCCCCGTATCAGAAAACACAGCCCTGGGCCAGGTCTCCAGCCCCACCTGTATGACCTCCAGCCACACCTCTTCACCTCTTCCATCCCCTGACTCCTACACCCCTCACTTTCTGGGGCTCCCTTCTGATGGAGGAGACCTAGTCCTGCCCTGAGGAAGCTCCCAGTCTGATGGGGGAAACACAGCCCCCACTCTCTGGGAATCCTTATTCTAAAGGGGAACATGTGACCCTGGCCCTCTGAGAGCTTCTAGTCTGATGAAGGAGACACTGCTCCCAACCCTTAGGGAGCTCCTAGTCTGACAGGAGCATCAGGCCCTTGACCACACCGACGCATTATGATTAAGGATAAAGCAAGATAGATACTGAGACCCCCAAAACAGAAATTAGCAAACCCACAATCCAAAGCTACTTGGTACTTCTTTAAGAGGTGAATATTAATTGGTATAACAAAGCTATTCTTCTCTGATAAAAGCTGATTAGTAAACAGAAACATGAATACATCCCCCGGAGCCTTTGCATTTCACAGACTGATTTTTTTTTTTTTTTTTTTTTTTTTACACCAGGGAGCAAGGCACAGTCAACGCTTTCATTTCCAGTCATATTCCATATATTAGAGAAGTTAAGGGTGAAGGCACGGGGACAGCGTAGGGCCTAATAAGTGTTCAGTAAGGGCTAGCTGCTACTATTATTCTTTTTCAAGTTAAGAACAACCAGTAAGTTCCAGCAGGAGTTCATGTGCCTAGGATTCTGAAGATCTTGCACTGTTAGAGCGGAGGGGTGCTGGAACCCTCAGAGTCTATGCAAATGAGAACAGTCCCCCTGGGTGGCTCTCCCAACCATTGTTTACTGGCCGTGTGGCTCTGGGCAAGTTACTTGAGCTCTCTGAGTGACTTACCCGTCACTTTTCTTGTACAGAAAGCCCACCTTCTCCGTCCCAAACTGCTTGTTGCCTTGGTGCTGATGGATGCTGTAGCCACCTCCCGAGTTCTTCCGGCTCAGATTCTCCTGTTCCTCGGACACACAAAGGACACCTTAGGGCGTCTGGGAAGAGCCTCATTGTGCAGGGGTCTCACTCAGGGAGACTTCTCAAGGGCCCCTTGAAGTGGGATCTTCCTTCTCTCCCTCCCTCCATGGCCGGCCTTGGGAGAAGGCATTCATGTGGGCATGACTGAGGGGCTGACCTCTCTGCTCTCAAGCTGCAGTGTCCCTCGGAGGGAGTCCCGGAGCTGGGTCAGCTTCTGTAGCTCCTCCTCCTGGGCTTGACGCAGCTATGGGACAGAAGGCAGGACCCCGCTGTCAGCCCACAGACGTGCCGGGTGCACAGCCCGGATCAAGACTTGCAGGGCAGCAGCCTTGCTCTCTGGGCAGGGGCCAGCTCTTCCACACCCCCAGATTCTCCGGGAAAGACAGAGGACTTGACCACGTGCCCAAGGGTGAGGCCCGACTTACTGCATGTACAGAGGCTGCCAGCTTCTCGATGAAGGGGGACAGGCTCTGAGCGGCCTTCCAGCCATCTTGGAAAAAGCTAAGAGGCGTGAGGCCAAACGGGGGACAAGAAAGAGGAGAATGAGGGAGGCAGGAAGGGTGAGAGAAGGTGCTCCAAGGATCACAGGGCCCCTGGGGGCAGTACAGCCTGCCTGTCAGGATCCCGCGTCCCAGCTGCGTGATGTTAGTAAATCTGAGCTGCAGTTTTCTGAGGACAAATGGGGGTTTCTCCTGGCTCACAGGGCTGTTGGGGGACTGAGCGAGCGCAAACGTGTAAAAGTACCTAGTGCCTGATACATGGGGCTCCCAGTAAAGAGGAGCCCTAGAAAGCATTCCCTAGAAAGGCACAGGCGGAGTCCTCGAGGGCCTGCCAGATCCTGGGGATGGGCCTTGTTTTGTGTTGTCTGAAGTGTTAATGGTGAGGGCCACGGGGTGGGGGTGGGGGTGGGGACAAGGGAGAAGAAACCTACTTGTGCTGGGCGTGGAAGAACTTGATGAGGCTTTGCAGGAAATCAGGACCCTGCTTCATCTGGCTCTCCCCGGCTCTCAGCAGATACTGGGGAAAGAGCAGGGCTAAGTGTGCAGCGTGTGCAGAAGCTGAATCCTGGGGGCAAGGGGCTGCTGTCCCCACCCCGGGCTAACCTTGGCCATGACTGAACCTCGGTGATATCTCAAGTGCCATCTGGATAGGACCCCGGGGGTTCAGGAGGCGAAGAGACACATCCCAACCTCCCCTCACCCCTGCGGCGCCCCTTACCTCACACATGTGCAGCTGGAAGACACGCCGTTCTCTCTGTGTGTCCTGGGCCACCTCCCCAGGGCTCCCTCCTGTCACTCTGGCCCGGTCCCTTTCCTTCTCCAGCCTGGCCCTAGGCCCCAAGGAAAGAGAGGCCCGAACAACTCTTGCCATAGCCCCTTTCACGACCCACCACCTCCACATGCCCCTCTCTGCCACGGGCACACGAGAGTGAGGGGGCCCTCCTGGGTGCCAGCTGTGTGGTAGGGCTGGGGTACAATGGTGAACAAGGAGGATCCAGGTGGGGGAGAAAGACATGAATCAAATCGCAGCCGCGAAGACTAAAATGGGGGATCCGACATCGCCCGGCTGCTCAGGGAGTGCTGTTTGAGGTGAGATCTGAAAGGCTGAGAGGTTGCCTTGGAGGAAGCTAGGAGCATCAGACCACATGGTAGCCGGAGGCAGGGGGCATCAGGGCTCAGGGACGGAGATGGAGAGGAAGGGGCTCCAGGTGAGGCACAGAGGGGCCAGATCACGCAGGGCCTAATTCAGATCATTGCTCCCAAGAGCGGTGGGAAGGAGCTGAAGGCTTTTATGCAGGAAGGCGACAGGCTTAGATTAGGGCCAGGTGGGGTTTGGGGTGACCAGGCTGATTTTGCCGGAAGGATCAGTGGCTCAGAGGATCAGTAGGTACCTTCATACTTCTGAACCATGGAGCTTCCCATCTAAAGCTTAGAAAACCTTTGTCTTTTTCTTTGTGAGCAAAGACAGCTTGTAGCTAAGAGTAACCTGGGCCTTCCCCCTACAGATCTCAAGGGTTGGCTGTTTTCCCTCTTTGGGGGTGGCTGGATCTGTTTGTAAACGATTTCCTGGAAATCCCACGCCCATCAGACCACCCACTCTCAGCCGGGAGAGTGTTTCCACATCTGGGGCTGGGCACATGTAACCACAAATCCTCTGTAAAGGAGATGTCTTGCTTATCAGTTTTGCTTCCAAGTAGGTACCAGCCCTGAGCAAAGATGACAACTGTGGGATACATTACAAGTATCACTACCCCTCCCCAAGCCTCAGTCTCCTCAGCCGGGAAATGGGGATCCTTATCTGTACCCAGATGAGACAAAGTATGCAGAAGACTTAGCACACGGACGACCCTACAGCTAGTATTATCATAGGTCCCTCCAGGCCTCGGTTTTCCTGTCTGTCAACTAGGGAAGCAAAGGCCTAGGCAGAGTCCTCAGGTCCATTCTGGCCTTAAAGTTCCAGGCCCTACTGAGGTCAGTGTTTACATGCAGGATCTGTCCCTGGAGACCCATTGAGCCATTCCTCAACCGTGGAACTACGGATGTTCTGACCAGATAATTCCTTGATATGGAGCTGTTCAGTAGATGTAGGATGTTTAGCGGCACCCCCAACCTCTACCCACTAGACATCAGTAGCATCTCCCAGTTGTGACAGCCAGAAATGTCTACTGGGGGGGGGGGTGCCCCTGAGTGAGCCCCACTACTCTAGAGTGGGGGTCTGTAGGTTTAAAAATTTTTTTTCTCGGGAGCGGTTATTTTTCCTTTCCCTAAAGCTTTATGATACCCCGAGAGGGAGTCTGTGGCAGGCTGGTGGAGTTAGGGTGGGGACTGACCCTGTGAACTGGGCCGGGGGGGGGGGGGTCATGGCAGATGCTATTTCAGGGGATCAGAAGATGAGCAGCAGGGAGGGGCAATGGCTAAGGCTGTGGTGTGCCCACAGTGAGCCTGGCAGCTTGCTAAGAGGGCAGGAGACAAAGCAGGCAGAGCGGCTGGCAGGGGTGGGGGCATCTCCCATGCACACTGCTAACCTCATCTTTCACTAGTAAAAGTGAAAAATAAGCTAGATGGCTATCAGTGGGAAATAGATACATTATGCTCTGGCCATCTGTGGGAATACTATGCAGCCGTCAAAAAGGATAAGGGAGATCTATACGTACTGGCATGGAAAGACATCTGCTCAAGAGCAAATGGGCGAAAAGGAAGCACAACATGGGACAGTGGCTAGAAATGTGTGTTCTAGATTTGAATAGCAGCTCTCTCACTTAACCTTTGTAAATCTAAGCTTCAATGTCTCCCATTTCCAAAATGAAACAAATGCTGCCTGTTCTCAGATGGCATAATGTACGGTACAGTAGTCCCTGGCATACGGTAAGCCGTCAGGATTATGATGATGCTAATGATATTGGTGAGTATGATAGTAACTACTGGTGATTCCTTTAGATAATGTTTTGTTTGTTTTTAGCATGGGGCACTTCCTGATTTATTTAATATTTTTCGTACAGGCTCTAGTGGAGATTAAAGGACAGAAGCTAGTTAGCTCAGGATAGAGACAACCTGTAAAGTATAAATGGCTTCATGAATTACCACAGCTCTGTCCCTGCCTCAGCTACGGTAATCTACAGAGCCATACCCTACCAGGTCTGAGAGGGCCTCAGACTACTAGCTGGGGACTTGCTTTTTATTCCACCACACCCTTCCCAGAAAAGAGCAACTCCTATTCCCTCCCTGTCCTCAAAGGATCACCAATGTTGTAGAAACATTTCCCATGCTGGGAATATTTTATTTCCTTTGAACGGAGTTGCAGCAGAAGGAGTGAAATGAACATTGAGTGAAAAGCAGTGAAATGCTAGTTACTGAGAAGACCAAGGTAACTGGAGAAGGGGACTTCGGGGAGCAGTGTAGTATTCAGACGGGGAGCAGGCACTCCCGGTGGAGGGGGTCAGTGAGGAGGATGGAGGAGAGGAAAGGAATCAAAACGAACCATGCACCCGCTGACCTGATGCCTTGGAATCGCCTCTCCTGTGATGCCTCCCCCTGCCACCCTTCCCTCCACCCGATCGAAACCACCTGTCTTGTCTGCCGCCTCAATGCCGACACTATTCTTACGGCACCGTCGCTTTGTATCTTCATTATTTATCCACCCACCTCTCTTCTCGCTTACGAACCAGTGGGATCCACTAGGGCAGGGATTGGGGTGGCACTCTCTTCCTTATTTCTTACCTATAAATTGGGGATAATAACAGCCCCCTTCCCTGCCAAGGGGAATAAATACATCAGATAACAGATGTAAAGAGCTTATCATGGTACCTAAGGTAAAAGAAGCTTATAAGTAAGTATAAGTACCAGCTGCTATTATTACTAATTATTATTTTTAAGCACTGATATTGTGTTGGGCACTCTGCTAGACTCTTCACATGCTGAAGTGATAACCCCAGGAAGCAGGAATCATCACCCCATTTTATAGGTGAGGAGCCTGAGGCCGAGACAAGTCACACGTCCAAATCTCTCGGCTAGTAACTGCTGGAGCTAGGATTTGAATCCAGCATCTGGATTCGAGCCACCATCCAGTCTGTCGGATGCTCCAGGCTTGGGGACGGCACTGGTAGCCAATGCTGTGTCCCAGATTTGCCCCATCCCTCCTTCCCTGTCTGGTTCCCTCTGCTGGTGACAGGCACAGTGTCTCTTTTTTTTTTTTTTCTTTTTTTAAAAAAATTGTATTTATTTTATTAACTTTAAAATTTTAATTCCAGTATGGTTAACGCATGGTGTCCTATTAGTTTCAGGTGTATAATACAGTGTTCGGCGGTTCTAGACATTACTCTCTGCTCATCACGGTAAGTGCACTCATTAAGCCCCATCACCCAGTTCACCCACGCCCACGGTGTCTTTTCTGACAGGCCACAGTCAGAGACTGTTTCACAGAAGATGAAGCTGAGACCCAGAGGAGGGAAGGGACTGTCCAAGAGCCCAAGCTGGCCAGGGGAAATGCTAGGAGCAGAGGCCTGGGATCCTGCCGGTCAGCCCCTTGCTGTGTTACTCTGATCGCAGTTCTGGCTCAGAAAGATTTATCTGGCTCAGATAAATACTTGTGGAACCAGAGCACCAGGTGCTTCATATGCACTGTGTTTATTTCATCTCCACACCAACCCTGCAAGGGTATCACTGGCCCCATTTCTCAGATGAGGAAAGAGACTTGCACAGGGAACACCCTAGAAAAACTAGGTCCCTGCCCAAGGGATGCCTTTCTTCACAGCTCCAGGTGGACAGGGGAGCCCTCCTCCTATATGAACAACCAGGAAGTGAGGCTCCTGGTGGTATCCAACAGACGCTATTCTGGGCCCTTCCAGCTGCTGCCCAGACTGGTTTGGTAAGCACGAGGTGGAAATTACAGTAACTCACAGCGCACCAATATCTAGCTATACCTGAAGCCCTCATAAAAAGGAGCGTAACAGACGCCTGTGCCAGGACAGGTAGCTCAGCCTATGTAACGTGCCCGGCAGGAGCCAGGAGACCGCGGAGCAGGGCAGAAAGAGCACTGGGTTCTAGTCCAGGCCCTGGTGATTACTCACTGAACAACCCTCACCAAGCCCCTCTCCCTATCAGTTACACAGTCTTTCCTTAAACAAAACCTTGCAGGCAAGATCAATACGTAAATCGGGTACGGGGCGCCTGACTGTGGCTCAGTCAGTGGAGCATGCGACTCTTGATCTCAGGGTTGTAAGTTTGAGCCCCGTGTGAGGTGTAGAGATTACTTACAAACAAAATCATATACAAAAACATATGTATATGCATGTATATGTAAATCTGGTAAAAGCAGAGCTGGTTGGAGATGGTCAGCAGGGTGGGGCTTATTCTTTCCACTTGGTAGGTGATGCCCTGCAAGGCTGACGGTTTAGTCAAGGGAACTCGGGAAGACGCAGACCATGTGATGGCCCCACATCAAATTGCTAGGAAGACTGCCTGCGTGGCCACGCCCCTCTCTGGGCCTCTAAAGAGAGCAGATGGCCACGCCCACCACAGCTCCCACACCCCACGGGGGGGGGGGGGGGCGGCGGGGGAGGCGGGGGGGGGGCGGCGGGGGAGGCGGGGGGGGGGGCGGCGGGGGAGGCGGGGGGTGGGGGCGGTCTACAGGCACAACAGCAGTAGAGACCTAAGCGCTGCTGGAGAGGGGAGTCCTGGCCTTCCTTCAGCCTCCCTGGGGCTGGAGGAACAATAAAGCTCCAGGATCTCCTTCTTAGAATTGAACCTACAGAAGTAATGATTCTGGGAGAGAGCAAACATTTAGTTCCAAGGATGCTTCCCCAAAGTCAGGGGCGGAAGAAATACACTGCGGATCATGCGTATGTTCAAACACAGCGTGCCCATTTAAGTGACGATGTATATGAATATGCAATGATGTGGAAAGACGGTCATGATGTACTTTAAGTTTTATTTTTATTTTCTTACTTATTTTGAGAGAGAGAGAGAAAGCATGAGTAGGGGTGGGGCAAAGAGAGAGAGGAAGCGAGAGAGAATCCCAAGCAGGCTCCGCACCGTCGGTGCAGACAGAGCCTGATGCGGGACCGAACTCATAGGCCGTGAGATCATGACCTGAGCGGAAGTCAGAGGCTTAATGACTGAGCTACCCAGACGCCCGGGTCACAATGTATTTTTAAGTAAAAGGAAACTCAATATGATTATTATGTTCTCAGTCTTGTAAAAAATATTTCTTTATATATAGGAAAATGACTAGAAAGTTGTTAATGCTTTGGTCTTGGAAATCAAGCTTTTCCAGGGCTCCTGGTGGCTCAGTCCGTTAAGCATCCAACTCCTGATTTCCGTCAGGTCATGATCTCATGGTTTGTGAGTCTGACCCCCTTGTCTGGTTCTGTGCTGACAGCACAGAACTGCTTGGGATTCTCTCTCCCTCTTTCTCTCTCAAAATAAATAAGCTTTTTTTTTTTTTTTATTAAAGAATTTTCCTCTTGGTCTTTGGTAGTTTCCCCTCCTCCCACTTTTTTATTTATTTTTTTATTTTATTTTTATTTATTTTTTTTTTTTATTTTTGAGACAGAGAGAGACAGAGCATGAACGGGGGAGGGTCTGAGAGAGAGGGAGACACAGAATCGGAAACAGGCTCCAGGTTCCGAGCCATCAGCCCAGAGCCTGACGCGGGGCTCGAACTCACGGACCGCGAGATCGTGACCTGGCTGAAGTCGGACGCTTAACCGACTGCGCCACCCAGGCGCCCCTCCTCCCACTTTTTTAAGTGATAAAACTGGAGCATCTGCCCATACTATGTAAAAACACTCAAATAACAGGGGCGCCTGGGTGGCTCAGTCGGTTGGGCGGCCGACTTCGGCTCAGGTCATGATCTTGCGGTCCGTGAGTTCGAGCCCCGCGTCAGGCTCTGGGCTGACGGCTCAGAGCCTGGAGCCTGCTTCCGATTCTGTGTCTCCCTCTCTCTCTGACCCTCCCCCGTTCATGCTCTGTCTCTCTGTCTCAAAAATAAATAAACGTTAAAAAAAAATTTTTAAAAAAACCACTCATATAACAGAAGTACTAGCTGTTCCCCACAGGGCCCTCATCCTCTCCTAAGGATAATTAAAGTTTTTTCTTCTTTCCTCCTCATTTCCTGAGTTATTCACAATGGACACATACTGCTTTTGCAAAATGCAAGAGAAGACAACAGTTTACAAATAGTAAACAGAGCTCTGAGGTACGGTGGGCCTGGCCGGGCCCTGGCAGAGTCCCATAGACAGGGCCCGAGGAGTCTCTGCTCTGGGGGGACTGGCTCCTTCTGTCCCCATGATGTGCCAGTAGCCAGTGAGAGGTCTGGAGTATCGTGAGGTGCGCACAAGAGGCGTGGGTCTGACACTGACTCCCTTTCCTCCTCTATGTCCGACTAAACGCTTACAAATAACCACCTGGTGTTGCAGAAAGAGGATGAAGGGGCGGGAACCCCAGCTCCGCCTCCGCCTCCCCGTGTGGCCTTAGGCAGGCGACTTAACCCGTCTGAGCCTCCAATTCCTCCTGACGCTTGGGATGCTAACACCTCCCGCACAGGCTGGGTGGTTGTAGAGACTTACTGGCATGCAGCCTTTCCCTCTCTCTGCCCACTTCTGGCACCACTAAGCAGATGGGTCTCTGAGAGCAGGATCTCGAGGACCCTTCACAACTGCCCCCCTTTGGTGGTCCTGCAGTCCAGCCCCCAGACTCCTGTCAGGCCTGGGCATAGATCACCTCCTGTAAATGCCTCTAGAGAGTGAGATGGCGGGTGCCTGGGTGGCTCAGTCAGTTAAGCTGAACCAACTTCGGTTCAGGTCACGATCTCACAGTTCGTGAGTTCGAACCCCGCGTCGGGCCTTTTTGTCCAGGCTCAGAGCCTGGGGCCTGCTGCAGATTCTGTGTCTCCCTCTCTCTCTGACCCTCCCTGGCTCACACTCTCTCTATCTCAAAAATAAATAGACATTAAAAAAAAAAATGTTAGAGAGTGAGATGCCATGTGCTTTTGGGTGACACGTCCTGGCAGCACTGAGGTTCTCCCCCTGTCCAGCCTCCTTCTGCAACACAAGATTCGTTCCCCTGGGCAAACCACCCTGACCGCAGCCACTTACATTTTGGCTTCGTAGTCCTTCCACGCCTTCTCCAGCTGCTTTTTGGAATCCTGTGGTTTAAAAAGAACAATTTGCCCAGGGGCGCCTCGGTGGCGCAGTCAGTTAAGCGACTGACTCTTGACTCTTCTCGATTTCAGCTCAGGTCACGATCTCATGGTTTGTGACTTTGGAGCCCCGTGTGGGGGAGCCTGCTTGGAATGCTCTCTCACTGCCCCTCCCCCACTTACACATGGGAGTGTGCGTGCGCACACACACACACACACACACTCTCTCTCTCAAAATAAAAAACTAAACTAAAAAAAAAAGAACAATTTGCCCAAAGGGGCACTTGGGGGCTGGAATCAACAGTATGCTTTGCTACCTTTAGGAGGACCCTGTGCTTTCATGCTCCCCCATGCTGCTCAGAGCCATACTCCAACCAACCCCTGCCCCCATAGCCCTTACTGTAAACCTCACCCCCCAAACGAGACCCGACCAGCACCATTTCTCAGGACTGAACCCCTTCTCCCACCTGACCTCTTCCTATAGCTGCTAAGAATCAGCTGGGTTTGAGATCGCCAAGAGAATGAGGAAGATGGAAGTCAGGCTCCTCCCCTAACTTTATCCCACCCTTTCTTGTGCCTGGAACCAGATCATCCTCTCCACAGGAAGGGTACATGTAGAGGGACACACGCACAGAGAGGCTGAGGAGTCTACTCAGGGCCACACAGCAAGCCGGTGAGACCTGGCTGATCTCTGGCCTGGTTTGCCTGGGCCTCATCCAGCTGGAGTGCTCACACCCTCCAGAACTGTCCCCGTCAGCCAAGTAAAAAAGCTGCCCGGCTGGTTTGGGCGGTTCCCAGGCTGGTGGCCGGCCTAAGGCAAGAGGGAAGTCTCTGGAAGGAGGACAGCTTCTCCCCTGGGCCTTCTGGGGCAGACTTCTCAGGGAGATTATTCTGTCGCTTTCTTTGAGTTCTGCTCTGCCTGGAGGCTAGAGCTGCCAGGTGCAGAGAGCAGCCCTGGCTCCTTGGACTAGCCAGGTAACCTGTAAACAGGTTACCAAACTCCCTGGGCCTCGATCTCCTCAACTGCAGAACAGGGACGGCAGTACCTACAGAACCCACCTCGTAGGGTTGTTGTAAGAATTGCCTGACCCGTTTCCCGTAAGGGCCCCGGCAGACAACAGTTCAGCCATCCCAGACTGACCCCAAAGCCAGGTCTTCCCGCCCCTCCGAGGGTCAGCACTCCCACTGTGACAGCCTCACCTGACCTCCGGCTTCAGCCCAGCCCTGTCTGCCCTTCGGTCCCCTGCCCACCTCTTTCTTACTCCATCCCATCACCTCTGGGCACCTCCACTCCCCGAATGGAAACTCACCTGTCGCCCGTCCCTCAGTTGCCCCTTCAATAGACTGTCCAGGGGGAATGAGACAATGTTGTTCAGATTCTGAACCTGGAAAAAGCAGAGACCGCCATCCCCCATCTTGGGTGACCATCTGTCGAGCCCCAAGGGGCTACAGGGCACAAGGAAGGGTCAGAGGGCAAAGGAGGGCCCTGGGGTGAGGGTGGGGGGCAGAAGGGGTGGCAGAGCCGGCCCCTGAAAGCGCTGTTTCCCCTTCTCCTGACTAACCCGGCCTCATCGCCTCACAGCTCCAGGAATATCCACGGTCAGCCCATCTCCATTCCTTTGCCACGAGCACCCTCCCCTCGCCCCTCTGACTCTGAAGTGGCCATCTGCTGTTTGTGTCTGGCCAGCTCCCCTCCCCCATCATGTGGGGAACCCTTTCCCCTGTGGTCACGTGAGGTAAACACAGGAGTCAGAGCTGACCAGAGCACCCCATCCTCGGGCAATAGGGATTGGCTCAGGTGCACAATTCGAGCTGGCCAATCAGGATCCTTCCTGGAACTTTCTGCCAGAGTCCTGGGAGAAACACTGGGTCTTTCTTCTGGTGAGACTGTGAATCTGGGTCTGCTGGGCCATCCTGCCCACTGAGCAGACACAGAGAGAAACTATCTAAGAGAAAGAGAAGAAGCCTAGAGCCAGTTGCATACCTGGATTTCCCATTACGGGGGCCAATGAATTCTCTTTATAACAAATCCTAGTTTGAAAAAGATTTTTTAATGTTTATTTTTTTATTTTTTATTTTTGAGAGAGAGAGAGAAAGACAAAGTATGAGCAGGGAAGGGGCAGAAAGAGAGGGAGACACAGACTCTGAAGCAGGCTCCAGGCTCTGAACTGTCAGCACAGAGCCCGACACGGGGCTCGAACTCACGAACTGTGAGATCATGACCTGAGCCGAAGTCAGACACTTAGCCGACTGAGCCACCCAGGCGCCACTAAAAAATCCTGGTTTGAATTGAGTTTCTATCATTTGGCAACCCAAATTGCCTGTCTGATATTTTAGTTCACCTTTCAAAGTATAGCTTGGGTCTCCCTTCCTCCAGGAAGCCTTCCTGATTGCTCCTCCCCATGGTCTACGCTGACCTTCCCCTTTCTGAACCATGGCAGCCTCTGACCCAACTCACTGGGCCCTCGAATTTGTGCCAAGCTACTGGTAATGCTTGGTGTCGTCCCACATCTCAGCTCCTGTCTCTCCCACTAGACTACGGCTTTCTACGGCATTAGCCTCTTTCCTGTGTCACCAGCCCCTCGTACGATGCCCAGCACAGAGTAGACCCTCAGCAAAGCTTAGTTTGACTGAAAACAGCAGGAGGAGAGGTCAAGACAAAAGAGGTCACTAATTCAGCTGAACTCAAACACGAAAGCCCTACATACGGGACGGTGTGTGAGGCAGTGCTATGCAGAGAGGTACAATCATGACAGGTGGCAATATTATCTATCACTAACTGCGCGCTTACTCTGGGGTAGGCACTTAACTTGCATAACCTCATTATAACTCTGTGAGGTGGGTACCATTATGAGCACAATTTTACAGACGGGGCCCAGGCAGAGTGAGCGACTTGGCCAGGGACACCCACCCAGAGAGCCGCAGAGCAGGGTCCGAGTCTAAGCCTGAGGTCTGGGGGCTCAACCACCAAGCAAACTGCGTCTCAGAGATGATGCAGCCAGGGCCTGGGCAAGGGAGGGACTGGAGCCACGACAGCCAGTCCCAAAGCCATGGAGCCTGGGGAGCGACGGGCTTTCCTGAGGTGCTACAGGCAGGCTTGAGTTCAGACACTGGAGCCGGACAACCTGGGTTCAACTCCGGCAGTGTGAACTCGGGCCAGGTGCTTAACCTCGTGCCCTAGTTTCCTAGCCCGTAAAGCGGGGAAGACAGTAAAACCAAACCCACAGAGCTGTGCTCCAGGATCGGATGAGTTAACCCACGTGAGGCACCGAGAACCGTGCCTGTTCAGGGGAACAGCTTCTATCTTGGACCACGTGCAGGAGCCGAGAGGCTTGGTGAGGGGAGGTCGTTCCCAGGCTTTGTGGACACAGCAGATGCAGTTGGGAAAGCAGAGGGCAAAGAGGGTTAAGGGGAGGCAGTGGCACAAAGACAGGAACCCCAGGCTCTGCCCTCCCTTCTCCCGAACCTCCTCCAGGAAGCCCTCTCTTTGTGGGGCTCTTCCCCTCTGTGAGGCCCATCTGCTGCTGGGTACTCGCACAGAAGAGAAAGAGGAGGGCAGGGTCAGAGGGAAGGCGGGAAAGAGAAGACATGGGGGGAAAGTCAGAGGAGAAGAGGAACGCAAATGGTAGGTCAGAACTGGAAAGGGAACTGGGTCCCTGGTCAAGGTCAGGGGAGACTGGAGGTCAAGGGCAACCCCCGAGAAGGGTGGAACCTTTCTCAGTCAGGTTCTTAAGCCCACTTGATGTACCCTGAGCCTAGGCTAAGGGCTGGGTGAGAAAGGAACAGGGCCTCACCAGGTTCTTGAAAAGTGCAGCCACCTCGCGGGTGAACACGGCCAAGTTCAGGAAGCCGGTGGACAGCTCATGACTGTTTTGGGACAAGTGGCTGTTGCCCAAGGACTCTACAGCCTCTCGGTACTGCTCCTCATTCTCCACGTGGCCTGTGGAGGTAGAGAAAGGCAGAGTTCGTTCCATGCTAGGGCTGGGGCTGGGGAAGGGGCTCCTTGGCCAGGCTGGGCGTCAAGCAGGCTCACTCACCAAGGCCGGAGCTGTGGATCGCCCGCACAGCTTTCTTTATTCTCTGCAGGATGGCCTGGTCTCCTTCTAGGATCTGGAAGCAAATGTGGGTAGAGTTCAGGGATGCCCAGCTGGGAGGAGTGCCGGACTCCATGATCCCACCCTCGAAACACACGTATAACGTTTCTTCCCCGGGGTCCCCCTGCACCCCCCACCAAACATAAATAGACCACCCTCTTCCACCCAGACCACACGGGAAACATAGATCGGTCACACCACTCCAGAAGACCACAGACTTTTCTCCCCAACTCCAGTGCAGGTCAGCTAAACACAGCGATTGCAAGGCATGTGGCACAGTGGGGACAGTCAGACCTGGATTGGAACCCTGACTCTGGCACTACCTACTGCGTCAATCTAGACAAACCTGTTAACTTCTCTGAGCCTTGGGTACCTTGTCTACAAAAATGGAGATGACACTATAGACTCCTGGAGGTGCTGAGCAAATGGATTGGTTTTACAGATATATACAAAACGCTTGGGGCGCCTGGGTGGCTCAGTTGGCTTAGCATCTGACTCTTGATTTCGGCTCAGGTCAGGATCTCGTGGTTCGTGGGATGGAGTCCCACATCGGGCTCTGTGTTGTACACGCAAAACGCTTAGCAAAAGACCAGAGGAGAGAATGTGGACATCTCTGTATTCTCGAAGACAAATCCCAGGCTCAGGAAGCAGAAGGGGCCGCACTCAACCCCAACTGGAAAGAACTGGTGGGACAACCATCTCTGTGGGTTGCAGAACAGACAGCAGACTGTGGGGAAGGCCAGGAGATGTGATGGTGAGAAGCAGGACTCGCGTGCCTTGGGCAGGGGGGGCTCGGCTCAGCTCAGATCAAAACCTCCCAGACACACTCCTCTTTCAGTTGGGGTACAGAAGCCCCAGCCCCATGGAGCCCTTATGAAATGCTTCGTTAAGCTGGAAATTATAGAATGTTAGGGCTGAGAAGGGCTGATAGAACCACAGATGAGGAAACTGAGGCCAAGAGAGGGGAGCGCCTTGCCCGGAGTCAAACAGCGGGGCAGGAGCAGAGCTGGGTTTCCAGGGGCTGCTTCAGTACCGTGGTTCACCCACACACCCAACCACACGCCACAGCCCCGCCCTGACCCCAGCCCCACCTCTTTTGTCCCGTGACCAAAAAAGGGATCAGAGTTTATTTTCTTTTTTTTTTTTTTTTTTTTTTTTTTTTTTTTTTATTTATTTTTGGGACAGAGAGAGACAGAGCATGAACGGGGGAGGGGCAGAGAGAGAGGGAGACACAGAATCAGAAACAGGCTCCAGGCTCCGAGCCATCAGCTCAGAGCCTGACGCGGGGCTCGAACTCACGGACTGCGAGATCGTGACCTGGCTGAAGTCGGACGCTTAACCGACTGCGCCACCCAGGCGCCCCGAGAGTTTATTTTCAAAGAGTTACCTTCAACGTGACCAGGGTTAGCAAACACATTTGGCATAGTATCTCCAAAGATTCTAAGTGATACTCACAGGAGGACATGCACAGGGCCGACCTCAGGGGCAATGTGGGGTGTTCTCTGAAGCCTCTGGCATGTAGGGAGCCTCTAGAGGGAGGGGGGTCTGGGTTTGAAGCTCAGCTCCCCTGCCCAGGTGCTGTGTGACCTCGAGCAAGTTGCCTATTTGCTCTGAGCTTCCTGATTAGCTATCTGGAAAATGGAGGAAATCCTGAGTATGAACATCATGTGTGGGACCAATGGAGGCTCATCCCAGGGATGAAGAAAAGACTCAAGGACTTAGGGAGATGGGGGGAGAGGAGGCCATATTTGAATCAGCTAAAGAACTAAGACATTCTACTGGAGAAACAAAGACGAGGGGGAGGACAGTTCCCAAAGACCTAGGTGAGGGAATATGCGTTCGCCAAAGCCCTCGATCCCCACCTCGAGACTTGAAAGGGAAAGCTAAGAGATGATTAATTTAAGGAGCTGTGACTTTACGCCAAACGACAGCTTTGGTTAAAGATATGAACAAATTCCAAAGAGATTTAGAAAACTCCCTAGAAGGCAGATCCGTGTGCTTAGCATACAGAAAATACCCAATAATTGTTTACCTAAATGAATGACATTTTGCAAAGTCCTGGGACATGCACCTGAGAAGTCTGTGTCCGTGATACATTTCGGAGAGTCTCCCCATCCCACGACACAGATTCTCTGAAAGCTGCCCTCTTCCCCTCTAGCGGTGGGCCCTTGTCACCTTGTTTGTTTTAGCCACAGTTGACTGGACTAGGGTGGACACTTGACCCAAGCTGGCCCAATCAGCTTCTCTCTCCAAGGAATTCGGAATCAGGCTCTGGGAAGTTAGCTAACTGATCTGAAGTACTGAAGCTGGGACATCTTTCCCACCGTGTGCAAAGAGAAAAGAAAAAAGCAGACGTACAAAAGAAGCAAACGAGACCCATGCGGCCACAGAAAAGCACTAGAAAAATGCTGCTCTGGTTTCTGGCACCTCTCCCGATCCCGCACCCACCCTGAGAGGCTCCTCTACACTTCCTGTCCTTGGGTCTTCATGAAATATTCCCGAATCCATCCAACAAATTCCCCTAAGTGCTTAAGCTGGTTTGAGAGGATCTCTCTTCCCTACAGAGACTGCTGGTTGGCTCCCAGCGTCCATTCTCTCTTCTTCTTTAGCAAAAAGAACCCTGACTTTTCCGACGGCCACTCGGCCACTCGCGATAGAGACGACACTTCCCAGCCTACCTTGCAGGTGAATATGGTCATATGACGAAGTGCTGACCTATGTAATACAATACAATACAATTTCATTTGTTAGCTTTCAGAAAGTATTCTTAAAAGGAAGGGGGAGCCCCTGGGTGGCTCAGTTGGTTGAGTGTCTGACTCTTGATTTCGGCTCAGGTCATGATCCCAGGGTTGTGGGATCGAGTCCCACATCGGACTCTGTGCTGACAGCACAGAGCCTACTTATGATTCTCTCTCTCCCCCTCTGTCTGCGCCTCGCCCCCTCAAAACGAATAGATTAAAAAAAGGAAGGGAAGGACTACACACCTATTAAAATGGCCCAAACCCAAAACAATGACAACACCAAATGCTGATGAGGATGTGGAGAAACAGAACTCTCTTTCACTGCTGGTGGGAAGGCAAAACGTTACAGCCACTTTGGTAGACAGCTTGGCAGTTTGTTACCAAACTAAACATACTCTTACCATACAACCCAGCAACTGCACTCCTTGGTATTTACCCAAATGAACCGAAAGTCTATTGCCACATAAAAACTTGCACATGGATGTTTACAGCAGCTTTATCCATAACTGCTAAAACTTGCAGACAATGGCATATTGTTTAGCGCTAAAAAGGACCTCCCAAGTCACAAAGGACGCAAAAGAACCTTAAATATATATTTCTGGCTGGCTCAGTTGGTGGAGCACGTGACTATGGATCTCAGGGTTGTGAGTTCGAGTCCCATGATGGGTGTAGAGATGACTTAAAACTAAATTGTTTTAAAAGATGTATATATATTACTGAGTGAAAAAAGCCAATCTGAAAAAATTGCATAGTGGTTCCAACTATGGGACATTCTGGAATAGGCCAAAGTGTGGAAACGATCAAAAGATCAGTGGTTGCCAGGGGAAGAAGGGATAAACAGGTGGAGCACAAGGGACTTTTAGAGCAGTGAAACGATTCTGCATGGGCCTGCTCGTGGATACAGTCACTATGCATTTGTCAAAACTCATAAAATGTACAATACCAAGAGTGAACCTTAACATAAACTATGGATTTGGGGTGATAACGACGTGTCAGTGTAGGCTCACTGATTATAACAAATATGCCACTCTGGTGTGGGATAGTGATAGTGTGGGAGGTTATTTGTGGAGTAGAAGGTATATAGGTATATAGGAACTCTGTACTTTCCACTCAATTTTGCTGGGAAGCTAATAGTGCTCTAAAAAATAAAGTGTTTTTTTAAACAAAGAGGGGGAAAAACAGAAAAGGATAAAAGGAAGAGAGGGAGGGGTACCCTCTGTCATAACTTTCTCTTGGCTGGAATGCATTTGTGATGTCTAGAGCTCAGGCAGCCATCTTGGACCACAACGTAGAAGCCACCTGTTATGGACGGTGAGCAAAAAAGTAGTAGCCTTGTCCTGGTGATTGAGGAACCACCCTAGCAGCCCTGGGCCACTTATTTGTAAACATTTATAAAAGAAATAAATGTCTATCTTATCTTAGCCACGTTATGCGGGGTATGTTGTCATTCGTGACCGAAGCTAGCTCCCACTTGCCTACGGGTAGGCAAGCCACCCTAATGACCAATAAACTATCACTTGATGCCCTTGTCAGACATATCTCAGGAAATGGCTTCCTGGCAAGATACCATTTCTGCCCCTACTGCTCTTAGCAACCAAGGTTCACATAGCTATTCATTCATTCATTCATTCATTCACTCACTCACTCACTCACTAGTTGCTGCGTGCCTGCGTTCACACTCTGTGTAAAAGACAGAGACTTTGGGGCGCCTGGGTGGGTCAGTTGGTTAAGCGTCTGACTTCAGCTCAGGTCATGATCTCACAGTCCGTGAGTTCAAGCCCTGTGTCGGGCTCCGTGCTGACAGCTCAGAGCCTGGAGCCTGCTCCGGATTCTGTGACTCCTTCTCTCTCTGCCCCTCCACCTCTCATGCTCTGTCTCTCTCTCAAAAATAAATCAACATTAAAAAAAAAAAAAAAAGACAGACTCAGCTCTCAGGGACATCACCATCTAAGGGGCAAAGAGCCAAGTAAACAGACACCTGCAATGTAACTATGGCTATAATGTAAGGTGGACAAGGCACTCGGGAGCCCAGGAGAAGGACAGCCGTGTCTGCTTAGGAAGAACAGAGAAAGTCTTATTCGGTGATGCTTGACTATGGGCCCGGGACAGGCAGGAAAGAGACTAAGACTGCACGGTGAGGTGCTGTGGGGGGTGCGTGATATAAATGGTAGGATTGCTGGAAGAGGAAGGCTTGCCCTGGGAAGAATGGGAAAGGAGAAGAACATTGTTCATTCATTCATTCGTTCATTGCAACAAGCACCTACTGGTGCCTATTTTAGCCAGGCATGGCCCTTTCCTTCAAGAGGCTCCCAGACACATAACCACGCAAGTGCCTGAAGTGGGCACAAAGAGGGGAGAGTTCGGATCACCCTTTTCCCAAGAAAATATTTGCACGCCACTCATACTAGGGTATCGACGGCTGATTAACAACTACCCTCTATGATATAATGGGGCAAAGATTTAAGCTAAAGAAATACAGTTGTGTTTGTTTTTTTGAGAGGGAGAACGGGTGGAGGGGCAGAGAGAGAGAGAGAGAGAGAGAGAGAGAGAGAGTATCCCAAGCGTGCTCCACACTCAGCACAGAGCCCGACACGGGGCTCAGTCTCTTGCTCCTGAGATCATGACCTAAGCCTAAATCAAGAGTTGGACACTTAACCGACTGGGCCACTCAGGCACCCCTAGAACTATAGTTTTAAGGAGGAAATTCTGATCATAGATAGCCTGGGGATGGGAAGATATCTGGGGAAGGGCACAGAGGTTTCCAGATCTCCTGTAATGACCCTACCATAGCACAATGAGTCGCAAGCTGAGAGTCTAACCCCATTCTCCTTAAAACAATCTTCCTGGGCAATACTACAACAGCAGTGCTCCAAAAGTCCTCTTCTTTTAAGTAGGAAAATGATATCATATGGCGAGAAAATCCATCCTCTCCTTAACTCACAGTCACTGGTGAGGCTTGTATGAGATCGCAGACATGGCAGCACGTGCCAAGCCCTGAGGCATCTGGAAAATATGAGTACGATCCTTACTGTGGTTTGCTTTCTGCCTGTGTATGAGATCAGCCCTCCTTCTCCGTGTCGAAGACTGGCTAGGCTAGAAAAAACAAAAATCAGCCTCTGGATTCAGGTGGGTCCATTTAATCCTCAAAGTGGGGTCTCTGAACCAGCAGCATCAGCACCACCTGGGACCTTGGTAGAGATGCAAATTCTTCGGCTGAATCAGGAAATCTAGGGGAGGGGCTCAGCGATTTATGGTTTAACAAGCCCTCCAGGTGCATCTGATGCATGCTAAAGTTTGGGAATCAGATTCTATCAGAGACACATAAATCATCACGGCTAAAAGTATGAGGCTGGCCCCAAACTATCTAGCTTTGAATTCCAGCTCCACTAGGCACCTGCTGTGTGACTTCTCCATGCCTCAGTGTCCCCATTCATGAAATGAGGTTGATAATAGTTTCTCCTGCATAGGGTTGTTGGAGAGATGAAATGAATCCACATAGTAAAGTGCTCAGAACCTATTATTTCATAGCTAATAATGTTACTTATTCCAAAATGAACCTGAATTGGTTTGGAATTTCTCAATCTTCCTTGAGCTAATTAAAGGTCTTCTCCCCACCCTGCCATGATCCTGCTCAACAAGATATGGGAATGACAGGTGCAGAGGGGCCATGGTGGAGCCTCTGCCACGGGGCAGTCATATACAACAAGATGCCACATGTTCTGAATACACATTTCTTGTCACCTTCCCAGCCACCCTTTGAGGTCGGCATCACCACTGGCATTTTATAGATGAAGCTGCTGTAGGAAGGAACAAGTCCAGGTATGTTCTGGTCCCATAATTCTGAACGGTGGTAGAGCTGTAATTTAAAACCAGGTCTGGCCAAATCCAGGGCTCATGTTCCTTCCACACCACGAAGCTGCCCCGCAGAGGTTAAGGGACATGGCTCCTTTGATATCAAGACCGGATCTGCCTCTGAATCTGAACCCCACCTCAAGAACCTCTGCCATATCCTCTCACCATCCCCCAAACAGGGATGGGGCAGGGAGAGACCTGTGCCAAGAAAATAAGGTTGACGGTGGTGCTCCAACTACAAATATCCCAAGGGCTATCCTACTGAAGAGAATATAGATTTGTTCAAATTGGACCTGAGGGTTCCCAGGACTGAGAGGTGGAATTTAAGGAGACAGAAACAAATTTCAGCTCAAACAGAGGAAGGCGTTCCTAAGGAAGACTAAGCGGTGAGCTCCCCACCACTTGAAGTATTCAAGGACTTCAGGTGGCAGAGCATGACTCGGGCACTGGATTTGGGATCAGTAGTGATGGCTATTTAGATTTCTCTGAAATGGCTCCAAAGCCTGGGCAAGCATCGGGCAGAGGCAGGGGAGACGAGACACAAGACCATCAGGGAGGTGACTAAATTTGGAAAACCGACTAGAGTCCTTTGGTCAGCCTTGCCTGGCTGGCCCAAGACAAAGCCTGAATTCCAGCTGGTGGCCCTGCCCTTTGTGCCCCTACTTCCCCCAGTGCCACTGCCCCCACCGTGCGCGCACGCGCGCACACACACACACACACACACACACACACACACAGTGCTCTGGCTCACTGATCCGTGTTCTCTGCAGGCAAAAGACCACAGATGGCAGCACTAGGGCCATGCCCAGCTGCCCTGCTTGGAAGGGCCTTCTGCTTGCCCCCCTCCTGGGTCAGAATTCATCAATAGGACCCATTCTTCATTCCTGTGATTTCCCAGAGCCAGCTGTGGTAACCATGACGACTCAGCCAAGGGAGCAGAGCAGCAAAAGCTAAGGCCTTGGGAGCTGCCGGTTAAATTTCACCATTAGACATTCACTCCTTTGGACTATTATAATATGGGACATAGGCACCACTTTTGTGGCACCATTAATCAATCACAGTGTTTTTCCCACTGAAAAACCTGGATTCAGTTTATCATTCTGTTAAGACTGCTCTTTTTGTTTGTTTGTTTTGCTTTGTTTTAAGACTGCTCTTTAGGTAACAATGAGACTAGAGTTAGCACAGGAGATGAAAACCATTTTCCATCTTTGCTTTGGGCCATGACCTTGTCCCCCAGAGGACTAAGTCATGGAATATTAGAGATAATCTAACATTACCTTCTCATCTTACAGACTGCACAGCAAAGACTCGGATGAGTTTCTTGCCCCGGGTCTCACCAGAAATGCAAACGAACTAAGGAAAGCACACAAACCAACGCTTTCGCGGGGCTTTACAGTTTATAAAGCAGTTTGACATCCATCCTCTAAGATTCCCAGCTTCCCAGCGGGGCAGCTGTTGCATTGTTCCCATCTGGCTGAAGAGTCAGTGAAGCTCAGGGAGGTGAAGGAAGTGGCCTGGGCTCACACAGCCACAAAGTAGAAGAAATGAAGCTGGCACCCAAATCATTAGACTCTAACCCCCTTATTCATGTCTAGTCTCTGGACCCCAGACCCGTGACATCCACAGAGTCACTACCGGGGCCCTACGAAGCCACACGTCCAAGAAGCACCCTAGACCAATAAAAACAGTCTCACAGATTAGCGCGACCACATTCCACACCTGCATGCAGCTGTTATGATCAATAAGACACAAAAAAGCTTTAAAAGCATTCTTGAGGGTCGGCTGGACAGCTCAGTTGGCTAAGGGTCCAACTCTTGATTTCAGCTCAGGTCGCGATCTTACAGTTGGTGAGTCGGAGCCCTGCATCGGGCCGCACTGGCAGCACAGAGCCTGCTTGGGATTCTCTCTCTCCCTCTCTCTCTGCCCCATCCCTGCTCTCTCTCTCTCTCTCTAAATAAATAAAACATTAACATAAAAGAAAAGAAAAGAAAAGAAAAGAAAAGAAAAGAAAAGAAAAGAAAAGAAAAGAAAAGAAAAGCATTCTTGAATTCATGGTAACTTTAGGTCCTTTTCCAAATTTCTCAAGCAATACTAAAAGTATGACTTTGTGGGAAGGTCAATGAAACTTTGACATTAAAAAGGGATCACTCAAATCAACAGTTAAGCATCCGACTCTTGGTTTCAGCTCAGGTCATGATCTCACGGCTGGTGGGATTGAGCCCCATGTCAGGCTCTGCGGTGACAGTGTGGAGCCCGCTTGGGATTCTCTCTCTCCCCCTCTCTCTGCCCCTACTCTGCTTGTTCTAAGTAAATAAATAAACTTAATTTAAAAAAATGTCTTAAAAAAAGGGGTCCCCCTGTGAGGGGGCAGAATCTTGGCTCCTTTAAGCCTTGATGTCCACAAAGAAGATTAAATTATATGTGCTACATATTAAACGTGAAAATGAAAATACTATGTTTTAATGAGCAAGCCAAGTTACACTTACAGTATTTATGAAATGATAAAATGCAAAAAAAACAAAAGCCACCAAAAAACCCAGAAAAGGCCTTAGGGCTTCTCATTTCTACATCCAACTACCAATGTACAGGAAACACAGATGGAGACACTCATGACCCCACACCTGGGGAATGCAGCAGTGAGCACAGAGCGCGTGAAACTACAGAACAAGCCGCTGGTTTCTCTAACAAGGGGATCGTAGAAAACGAAACCACAGGGGCGCCTGGGTGGCGCAGTCGGTTAAGCGTCCGACTTCAGCCAGGTCACGATCTCGCGGTCCGTGAGTTCGAGCCCCGCGTCAGGCTCTGGGCTGATGGCTCGGAGCCTGGAGCCTGTTTCCGATTCTGTGTCTCCCTCTCTCTCTGCCCCTCCCCCGTTCATGCTCTGTCTCTCTCTGTCCCAAAAATAAATAAAAAACGTTGAAAAAAAAATTAAAAAAAAAAAAAGAAAGAAAATGAAACCACAAATGATGGAGGAGAAATCATAAGAGACTCGAAACACACACTGACCAAAGGCAATACTTGGACCTTACTTTGCTTTTTAAACTTTTTTAGAATTTCAGCAAATGCTTGGCATTTGCTTCAAAACTGAGAGTCAGGGAAGCAGGTGGGGATGAGGTCGGGGCAGGACCGGGTCACAGGTAAATGGAGGCCGTTCACCATCGTGTTCTGTCTCCGTGACAATTCTAAATTCTCCATAATCAGGAAAAAGTGAGAGCTAGTAGATGAAAAAACAAGATCGGCAAAATATTCATAGTTGTTGAAACTGGGTGAGTCTACTTTGGGGTATGTTTGAAGATTTCTACAGTACTGAGTTAATACAAGAAGACAAGGGGTTCGAGGCGCCTGAATGGCTCAGTCTATGATCTTAGGGTTCGTGAGTTCAAGCCCCACATCAGACTCTGCACAGACAGCGCTGAGCCTGCTTGGGATTCTCTCTCTCCATCTTTCTCTGCCCCTCCCCTGCTCTCCTGAGCGTGCACACGCGCTATCTCTCTCTCCCTCTCTCTCTCAAAATAAACAAATAACCATTAAAAAAAAAAAAAGACAAGCGGTTCTTATATTCAGAAAGGTAGGGGACCACTGCACTAAGTTACTGAAACTAGCCTTTGACACCCTAGGTGCGCAGAACTGACCCCTTTCAATGGACAGCTGTCTGGGCATAGCTTTCGACAAGGGGGATGGGATGCGAGAGTGGGTTTGGAGACGTTGGCCTGAGGGAGGCCAGGGGCCTGGGGCCCAGGGCCAATGGAGGGCAAGGATCAGGCAGAAGGGTCTTTGAGAGGCAGGCAGGAAGGGGTAAAGGCTGACCTTCTGGCTCGAGGCAGCCTCTACACTCCATGGCCTGATTACAAAAGGGCACACAGTGGAAAAAGGGCATGATGTGAAGGGAGGAGGCCTGGGTTGTATTCCAGACCCAATTTCTCACCCGCTCCGAGACCCTGAGCAAGTCCCCAGCGTCTTCGGGAGTAGGCTCTCCACCTGCAAAGCGGGAATGACAGTCACTGCTGCTCCAGTCCCCTCCCACTGAGAATGGAGTCATAAAGACTGGGGAAGTTTATAGCCCATGCAAACGTGAGCGGTCCTCTTCATGTCAGGCTCTCATGGTTTGCTTTTTCTCATCCACCTGCCCAACCACCAGATCCAGAGAAAGGAGGGGAGCCCCACTGGGCCCTTCCTGGGTGGTCTGCAAGGAAGGGAAAGGGTGGGGTTGAGAAGTATTTGCAGCGTCCCCACCTCGGGGGCAAGCCCCGCTCAGCTCCACGCTCTGGACGCTCAAATCTACAAACCCGCCCTCTCCACCCAGCGGGGCAGAGGGAGCAGCTGCGATGAGGTCTCTAACGGTCACTGGCACATAGAAGGAGCTCGTTCGCACACACCGAGCACCCACCTGCCTGTACCCAAAGCCCTGTGTGGGTGCTGGGGAGAGAGGGACATCAGCTCAGGCCCTGCCCTCGAGGTCCCCGGTGTGGGAGATACGCCACGATCGCTAACAGCTGAAGAGGCGCTTGGCGAACGCAGAGCAGAAGAGGAGTCCGTGTGGGGACACAGAACGGAGCAGCCACAGCCACCCTACACTGAGATGGAGTGATGCTTCACCAGGGCCTCGGAAACAAGGAGACGTCAGTGGAACAAAGAGAGGCGGGGGGAAGACGGTTCTAACAGACGGGAGTACCTGGCAAAGTCCCTGGAAGGCACGCTTCCCACATTCGGGGACCAGCCAGGAGCTTTCCGAAGCAGCACTTACCAGGGCCAGGGCGTGGTGAGCAGTGAGGCCCAGGGCCGAGCAGGGCCCAGAGTGACCCACTGGGAGGCCACGCTTGCAGTGAGAGTTGAGCAGACGCTCCCATCACTACTGGACGCCAGGCTTGTTGTGACAGACTTTGGGTTTTTTTAACTTTATTTACTAAGTAATCTCTACCCCCAGCGTGGGGTTCAAACTCACGACCCCGAGCTCACGAGTTGCACAATCTACTACATGACATACCTTGTACCAGTTCACGGAATCCTCTCAACAACCCAGGAGGTTTTACGGATGAGGAAAAAGTGAGGCCCCGGGAAGTTCTGGCTTTTGCCCAGGTTCGCACAACTAGTGAGTAGAGGAACCTGGACGTACACCAAGGGCGTCAGGCTCCAGAGTCCAAACTTTTTTTCTTAACGTTTATTCATTTTTGAGAGAGAGAGACACAGTGCGAGCCGGGGAGGGGCAGAGAGAGAGGGAGACACGGAATCCGAAGCGGGCTCCAGGCTCTGAGCTGTCGGCACAGAGCCCGACCTGGGGCTCGAACTCACAAACCGTGAGATCATGACCTGAGCCGGAGTCGGACGCTCAACCGAATGAGCCACCCAGGCGCCTCCAGAGTCCGAACTTTTAACCAAAGCCCTCGGTTTTATCCCACAAGTAATGGGGAGTGCCTGCAGGGCTCTGGACAAGAGAGGAGGGACTTGGTAAATTCTCACGGTAGAAAGATCAGCTCTAGGACTTGGCTGCAGACCAGTGCCCAAGTGCAAGAAAGGGGTACAGACGCGCCCCCCAGGCACGACAGGGTGATGGGGAGCACGGCCTGACCCAGCGCAAAGCAGATCACACAACGGGAAGGACTTGGATTCCAAGGTCCCAGAATGAGTCCACTTATTAACATGAATCCAACCACCGCCCTGCTTACTGAGTGAGCACTCTGGGGCAGGCACTTTATTTTTTACCCCATGCATCCCTCCCAGCAACACTGTGAGGTAGCTATTATCCTTCCCATCTTACAGATGAGGCAACAGAGGCTGGGGTAGGTTGGTCAGCTGGCTCAAGGTCACGTAGGTAGCTCTAGGAAGCATAGAGCCTTTAGCTTCCAGAACCTTCTCCCACTCTCCCACACTACAGCCAACCATGAGGGAAGTCCCAGCTGGCGGAACCTGTTCTCTCTGTAAGGAGTACTGTGGCCATATTTTGTCTAATGGTGGATGCCAGGCATCTTGAGAGGCGATACAGAAACATGCTGAGGGAAGGCAGAGGGACTGAATTTTAGGTCTGCCTCTGCCACTAGCCCCTCTGAGCAAGTTTCTTCCTCTTGTGCCTCCGTCTCCCCATCTGTACACCTTACAGCCGGCGGACACGGCTGCTAAATCCCCTTCCAGGTCAGTGCTCTGGGACTCAGAGTCCTGTTAATCGTACCTCGCGAGGCCGCTCCAACCTCAGCCACCAGCAAGAGCACATCTCCAAATGGTTTTCATCTGGATAGGCAAGGCCGCCGCCCCCCAGGGCCCAAGAGTCAGTGGCCCAAGAGTCAGTGTGTGTGTGTGCGTGGGGGGGGGCAGTCAGAAGGAGGTGCCAGAGAGCAGGGCAGGGCTCTTCCCAGCTTCCCCCTGCATCACCCATGTGGAGGGGCCCCAGCCCTGCCTGCCTGCACTCCTGCACTGGCTAAGCTGCAAAGTCTGGGGCCAGCCCCCGGTCTACCCCTGCCCCTGGTGTGACCTTGTTCAGTCTCCTTTCCTCCCAGGCTGACTCCTCAACTCTCATCTGGAGTCTGGAATGAAGGGGTTGGGCGGGATGCGGAAGGCTCCTGCCAGCTCTGACATTTATTATTTCAGGGTCCCTCGGCCTCTTGCTGTCTTCCTTCCTGCGCTGCTGGAGCCCATGACCAGCCGTGGGCCCCCTCAGTTGGGCCCCTACAGATGTCTCCCCAGCCAGGGAAGCTGCTAGGCCTCACTGGCTGCCCCTTGCAGGGTGTTGGGAAGTGGGGAGGGGCGGGTTGCAGGAAGGGAGCCGCACCCTCGACATAAGCTGAGGCCCCTGAAAACCCCAAGTTTCCTGGCTGGGATTTTCCTCGGGAGACTGCTCGGCAGTGATGAGCTAAGAGATCAAGAACTCTGCCGGACCGACCGCCTTAGATTCCCGTCTGGCTCCTGGCTCCAAGCCCTGAATTCCACCCAACTCTGCGGACAGCCTGGCCTGCCCTCCTGGATAGAGGAGGAGAGGGTCCCCCGCCTCCCATTTTCTGGGCTCCCTTACTGGCCTGGATGAATCCCTCCCTGTGCCCGACTGGATGTCCGTCACTAATCCCGTAAACCCCAGTCCTACCCAGCTCTGCACTGTCCTCAACACGCCAGGCTGTTCCCAGCCGCTAAGTCTCTGCTCATGCTGTTCCAGCCGCCTGGAGAGTCCCCCACCCCCAATCCATTCTATCGAGTAAAACACTTAGTCCTTCCTGACTCCACTTACAGGTCACCACCTCCCTACCTCAACAGAACCGGCCCTTCCAGAACGCATCCCTCCTGCCTTTATGCCACGCTATGCCCACTACGCGTGTTTATCAGGACATTCATGGCCCTTATGTACCACGCACATCTGACTTCCCTAGGGGGCTCAAAACTCTATAAAAGGGCAGGGACTGGCTCATCTGCCTTTGCATCCACAGCACCCGGCACAGGACCCGGCACATGAGTAGCAACAAACGTTTGTGGAAAGAATGAATGAGTGAATGAGTGACTATTAGCAAGGCCCTATGGGAATGCAGAAAAAGCAGCAGGGGTTAAGGACTCCAGCTTTTACATCACACTCTTCTGAGGTCCAAATTCTGTTTCCAATAGTCTTAGCTGTGTGACCTAGAGCAAGTGACTTAGTTTCTCAGAGCCTCTATTTCTCCATCTGTCAAATGGGATAAGAACAGCATCTATTTCACAGGATTGAATGCAGTCAGGCATTCCAGCACCTAGCCCAGCACCCTGCATATAGGGAGGGCTGCAGGGTAGCTATCCTGACCCAGTGATCACCTTCTCTGTGCTCCTGGGCCCTGTGACCCAAATCCCCAGGCTGGCCAGGGGAGTCTCCTGCAGCACTTAAAAAATAAGGGTACCAGGGGCGTCTGGGCAGCTCAGTCCATTAAGCGTCCGGCTTCTGATTTCAGCTCAGGTCTCGATCTCACGGTTGGTAGGTTCGAGCCCCGCATCAGGCTCTGTGCTGACAGCAGAAGCCTGCTTGGGATTCTCTTCTCCCTCTCTCTCTCTCTGCCCCTCCCCTGCTCTCTCTCTCTCTCTCTCTCTCTCTCTCTCTCAAAATAAATAAACCTAAAACAAAAGAAGGGTACCAGAGCCTCACTTCAGAACTGTTAAATCAGAGTCAGGCATGACCCGTGGTGTAAGAGGTCAAGCACTCCCAAGTGCCAAGTCCAAATCCTGGCTTTGCCACTTACTGCTAGAAGAGTTACCAGACTCAGCAAACATACAGGACATGCAGTTATATTTGAATTTCAGATAATCAGTGAATAACTTTTTAGCATAAGTGTGTCCCAGATATTGCATGGGGATCCTGTATGTTATTTGGCAATTCTGTTTACTAAGCTATTTCCTCTCTGTGCCTTTGTTTCCTTATGGGGATTACACAAATTATACACAGGAAATGCTTATAGCACTGCCTGGTGTCTGTTTCTATTTGCATAACTTATAAAGCAACCCAGATGACACAGAAGAACCTTGCAAACATTACGCTGAAAGAAGCCAGACACGGGGCCATATGTTGTAGGATTCCACTGATATAGAGAGAGAGAGCACGAGTAGGGGAGGAGCAGAGAGCGAGAGAGGATCCGAAGCGGGCTCCGTGCTGACAGCAGAGAGCCTGAACTCAACAAACCTCGAGATCATGACCTGAGCCGAAGTCAAATACTTAACCAACCGAGCCACCCAGGTGTCCCCACCTGAGTGCTTTAAAATGGTTCATATGGTGAATTTCATCTCGACTTCAAGAGATCTACCTAGGGGCGACTGGGTGGCTCAGTCGGTTGAGCGTCCGACTTCGGCTCAGGTCATGGTCTCGCGGTTCGTGGGTTCGAGCCCCGCGTCAGGCTCTGTGCTGACAAACAGCTCGGAGCCTGGAGCCTGCTTCGGATTCTGTGTGTGTCTCTCTCTCCCCCTCCGCTGCTCATGCTCTGCCTCTCTCTCTCAAAAATAAATAAATGTTTAAAAAAATTAAAAACAAAAGATTAAAAAAAAAAGAAATCTACCTAAAAGCAACCCAGGTTGTAATGTACAGTTAGGACTGAGACTCAGGTAGGCTCTCGATAAACATTTCATGATGAAATGAACGGATGGGAGACAGCAAAGGGCAGAGCTAAGGGGAGAACCTGCCTTGTCCAGAACTGGGCTCAGCTCTTTCCTCCTGGACACCTGCAGGGGACGTGCGATTCCTCTTTTTATCCTGGTGCCAGGACAGCACAGACAATTTTAACACTCACTCATAGTAATGGCTTCACCCCTGTTGCTATTATCCCATTTTCTCTGTGTGGTTCCTGATCTCCTTAGCTATCCCATGTGCAGGTGATATTGTGTTTTTAGTAAAAGAGAATTTTCAAAGGTTAGATATCTGTTATGTGCCCGGGATATGCTAGATGATTTATATGTAATCTCCTCAAAGAACTCCACAAGATAGTTATTATCACGCATGATTTACAGAAGGGGAAACTGAGATTCAGAAAGGTTAAGTCATTTGCCTGAGGTCACACAACCAACAGGAATTCAAACCCAGGATTGTCTGACCTCAGTCACTGGACTCTCTCCATAGACCTCAGCCACATCTCTGTATGCTGTGGGTTGTCAGTCATCCTTTCATGGGTGTAAGTCCTTCTCCTTTCCAGACGGGGCCCTTGTCTTGTCATCTCCATGCCCCCAGAACCTGCCATCCCGCCTGTGCTCACAGCAGGTGTTGGATAAGTTCAATAACCTTAAGTGGGCAGGTCACAGCTTACCACAACAGTTTTTGCCCACTGCTCATCAGTCTCCGGGGAATTTCTGAACTGCTCACTTGCCCAGGCCCCACCCCCTGGGAGGAGATTTTCATAAAGTACATCTGGGTAGAGGGGCGCCTGGGTGGCTCAGTCGGTTAAGCGGCCGACTTCGGCTCAGGTCATGATTTCGCGGTCCGTGAGTTCGAGCCCCGCGTCGGGCTCTGTGCTGACAGCTCGGAGCCTGGAGCCTGTTTCAGATTCTGTGTCTCCCTCTCTCTGACCCTCCCCCGTTCATGCTCTGTCTCTGTCTCAAAAATAAATAAACGTTAAAAAAAATTTTTTTAAAAAGTACATCTGGGTAGAGGCTACAGCATCCAAAATTCTTAAAAGTTCAGTTAAAGTCAAAAGCCAGCTGAGTTAGAGAAACTTTAGCGGCTGTTCCCAGCTCAGCCTCCTATATCCTCCACTGTGAGGCCCTGTCCCTGACCCCGGCGAGGCACAGGCACAGTGTTCCCATGGTAGAGGGAGCCCAGGGCCCTGCCTCTGAGTCTGGGGCATTCACTGTGCCTCCACGGGCCTCGCTGCCTCAGGTGCTCTGAGCCCAGGCACTAGGCCCATCAAAAGGATTTTCTAGCCAGGCACCTGAGTGGCTTAGTCGGTTATGCGTCCGACTCCAGCTCAGGTCATGATCTTGCGGTTCCATGTGTTCGAGCCCTACATCGGGCTCTCTTCTGCTGGCGTGGAGCCCATTTCGAATCCTCTGTCTCCTTCTCTGCCCTTCCCCCGCTTGCACACACATGCTCTCTCTCTCTCTCTCTCAAAAATAAATAAGCGTTTAGGGGCGCCTGGGTGGCGCAGTCGGTTAAGCGTCCGACTTCAGCCAGGTCACGATCTCGCGGTCCGTGAGTTCGAGCCCTGCGTCGGGCTCTGGGCCGATGGCTCGGAGCCTGGAGCCTGCTTCCGATTCTGTGTCTCCCTCTCTCTCTGCCCCTCCCCCGTTCATGCTCTGTCTCTCTCTGTCCCAAAAATAAATAAAAAACGTTGAAAAAAAATTAAAAAAAAAATAATAAATAAATAAATAAGCGTTTAAAAAGTTAAGGAAAAAAAAAAGGATCTTCTAGCAACAATGCCTGTCTGAGGTCTAGACTACCAAGTTGCCTTCGGGAAAAGCATTTTCCTTCTGCCATGACCTGCAGTTCCAGTTTCTGTCCTCAAACCTACTTGTGTCACCTCAGTGGCCAAAAACAGCTGAACACCAGGCAAGGAAGTGACTACTGAAGACCGAAATTTAGAGAGGGGAGGAGACTCCACAAAGCTGGGCGTGAGGCTGACACCCCGGGGAAGACCTTCTGCTCTTGTGCAGAGGCAGAAACAGAAAGAGGTTGGGTTCAGGTGGGGTTCAACCAAGAGGTTGGGTTCCAAGCCCATCCCGAAAGACCCTCTTGATGCAGGTCCCTAGCCATCATCCCATGTCTCTGTTCCCCAGCTCAGGAGAACTTCTCATCTGCCCCCTCCTCAAATCAGTCCACGCCAGCGTCGAGGTGAAAACAGCACTAATCCTGTTTGGAACCTGTTCATCAACAACCTCGGTGTTGCTAACCTTGGGTTGCATCTGCCATTTTCTTATTTTGCCTCTGGACATCTAGGCAGCGTCTGACTGAGCTGAGCATTGGTCCCTCCTTGAAATCTTCCTTTCCTGGCTTCTGGGGCACTGAGTTCCCTCCTTCCCCACTGGCAGTTCCTTTTCAGCCCCCTTCGTTAACTACTCTCTCCCTCCCAATCTCTGGGCCTTGGAGCTCCCCAGAGCTTGGACCTGGGCCCTCTTCATCCCTCTCCGTGGGTGACTTTATCCACTGCTCAGCTTTAAACACCAGCGAATGTAACGTACGCATATGTGGTCTGTGGACTGCCTGTGCGAGCATCTCCTGGGGTGCTGGTTAAAATTCAGATTCCCAGGCACCCTCCTGCATGCTTGGCAAAGCTGCCGAGGGCATCTGCCAGGTTTTTGCCAGTGAGACATCTGAATTTCCTTCCTCCACCTGAAAAACGACTTGCTGTGCAAATCTTGGTAGAGCTTGTGTCCTACAAAAGCTGACCAGATGAAATTCTTGCTTTTCCAGACTCCCTTGCAGCTAGGGTACAGGTGTACGAGTGAGTCTTGGCCAAGCAGGCACTGGGATCCCAATCAGGAGGAGAGAGTGGAAGATCCGCGCTTATGCTGATGGCAACAGCAACAAAGGAGCCCCGTCTCCAGGGACAGTGGCAGTAACAAGCTGTGGCACTTAGCGCATGGCAACAGTGTCCTCGCCAAACTGGCTCATTGGAATGATTTTGGCTGAGATCCTGCCTGCCGCCTCACCCCAGTTCTCCAGCTTCCCAGAAATTCTGCAAACTACTGAGCATTCCCTTTCAGGGAACTCTTTTTTTATGTGAATCAGCTCAGGTTGGTTTCTGTAACTTGCAATAAGAAGCCTAAGAAAGACACAGCTACTGAATTGGACCCTCTGGGAATGGTATCGGGTGATTCTCACATAGATGCAAGCTTGAAACTCACTCTCTCAACCCTGACAATCTCCAGTGTGTGTTTCCAGCCTACTCCTTTCATCTCCAAACTTGTATATCTAAAACGCCTTCTTGACAAACAGAATTCCTGACTTTCCCCCCAAAACAGTTTCTCTCCCAGAGCTCCCCTTCCTAGGAAAAAGTAAAAGCAAAGCACTCTTCCATTGGGAATCTGGGAACCTTTCTTTTTTTATTATTTTTTTCCTATTTTTCTTAATGTTTATTCATTTTTGAGAGAGAGAGAGAGAGAGCACGCGAGCAGGGGAGGGTCAGAGAGAGAGAGAGACACAGAATCTGAAGCAGGTTCCAGGCTCTGAGCTGTCAGCACAGAGCCCAGTGTGGGGCTCGAACTCACGAACCGTGAGATCATGACCCGAGCCGAAGCCAGACGCTCAACTGACTGAGCCACCCAGACACCCCGGGAACCTTTCTTGACCACCCCCTACACGCACTCTAGTAGCAAATCTTGGTGTCACTACTTATAAAATACTTCTAAAATCTGTCCACTTTTTTCCTCCACCAATCGTGACACTATCCACACCGCCGTCATCTCTTCCCCAAACAGCCGCAACAGCCTCCTTGGGTCTTCCCCTGCTCCCTCCAGTCTAGTCTCTACACAGCAGCTGATATGATCTTTCTAGAACAGAAATTGGATCATGCTGCTGGCCTGCAAAAGAGATAAAATCCACACTTGCTATCAGGGCCTACAAGCTTGAGTATGATCTAGCCCCTGCCTGCCTTCCCAAACCCATCTGGTCTTGCCCTTCCCATCTGCCCATCGCTATGCTTCTACCCTCTGACCTTCTTCAGTGTCACAGATACTTTAGGTTCCTTCCTGCCTCAGGGCCTTTGCTTAAGCTCTTCCCTCCATCTGGAGCACCCTCACACCACTATTCTCTATTAATGCTCCTTCTTAGTTTTCTTCTTTGACTTATTTGTTAGCCAACCAATATTTTCTGAGCACCTACTCTGGTGTTATGGTAAATACTAGGGGTATAGTGGTGAGATTAAATTCTATTCTCATGGAAGTCAAAGTCTAGTGAGAAACCAGATTTTATTTTTTTATTAAAAAAATTTAATGATGGGGCGCCTGGGTGGCGCAGTCGGTTAAGCGTCCGACTTCAGCCAGGTCACGATCTCGCGGTCCGTGAGTTCGAGCCCCGCGTCAGGCTCTGGGCTGATGGCTCGGAGCCTGGAGCCTGTTTCCGATTCTGTGTCTCCCTCTCTCTCTGCCCCTCCCCCGTTCATGCTCTGTCTCTCTCTGTCCCAAAAATAAATAAAAAACGTTGAAAAAAAAAAATTTAAAAAAAAAAAAAATTTAATGTTTATTTGTTTATTTTGAGAGAGAGAGAGAGAGAGAGACAGTGTGAGTGGGGGAGGGGCAGAGAGAGAGAGGGAGAGAGAGAATCCCAAGCAGGCTCCACACTGTCAGCACAGAGCCTGATGTGGGGCTTGAACTCATGAAACCATGAGATCATGACCCGAGCCAAGATCAGAGTTGGACACTTAACCAACTGAGGCACCCAGGTGCCCCAAGAAACCAAATTTTAATAAATGATTATACAAATAAATACAAAATATACCTATGAGGTGTGCTGCAAAGGAGAGAGATCCAGTGCTATCAGGAGAATTGAGCTTGAATAAAAGCAGAGAAACAAATTAGGAGGCCACTGCAGCACGCCAGGGGAGAGGAGGCGGTGGTCTGGACTAGGGTGGGGATGTAGGGAAGTGGGTGGGCTCCAGAGACGCTTATGGAACTTGTGATCCTTGGTGATGAAGGATGTATGTGGAGGTACAAGGTTTCTGGCCGGCGTAACAGAATAGAGGGAGGTACCACTCACAGAGGAGGGGATACCGGAAGGGCCAGCCTGCGGGGAAAGTCACGAGTGTGGTTTTGGACATACTGAGATGTCTAAGTGAAACAGCCAAGTGGGCACCTGAACGTGAGGATCTGGGCTGGATATACAGATGTGTGAGTCGCCTAAAGATGAGAGAGGGCTGAAGCCATGGATGTGGATGAGATGGGCTAGGGAGGGGCTAGGACCTCGGACCAAACCTCAAGGAAGGCCTTGACCAGGAGGATGAGCCGTCATGCCACTTATCACAATGTGCAATTATTTATTTGTTTGTTAATCCGTTGACTACCTGTCTTCCCCCAGAAGACCGTAAGCTCAACAGGGCAAAGACCTACATCTCTTTTTATAAGCAACGTGTCTACCCAGTGCCTAATACGGGGCCCGCAATGGAGCAGTCCCCAGGTACTTCACTGGCCGCTGTGTCCCTCAGCAGGGCTGGCCTCATCCATTCCCTGGAAAACATGATTGGGTCCATTGGTCGCCACTGTCCAACAAAAAGCCCAAGTGACGAACTGGCATTCACGGCCTTCTGAGTCATGCTACACCCTTTAGCCCTCTGTCTTTTTAAGTCCACTAAACCTGAGCTTTCCAAACTGGGGTTCATCTGCCCCTGGATAACCAAGTAGGCAGAAAACAAGATGAGCACAGCGCCTCTCCCTGGATCCTCGATTGTGCCAAACGAAGCACCATTGCCATGGATACATGGGGGATGGGGACTCTCCAGGCTCTGCCCCTCTTCTCTGAGAAGTGTTCCATCCACAGTACAAGTCTCTGTAGACACGCATACACCGCCTGAGTCTATCTTTCCATGACCTCTGCTGATGAAACCAGGGGTGGAAACCCACTTCTAGAACCAATCCAGAAGCTGAGCTGGGCCGTCAAGCTCTCCTCCAGGAACGGGGAAGTGGGACACAAGACTGGCTTGGTTACCTTCAGAGGCTAGACCACTGAGGTCACGTGGGTGTGGGGGCTGAAGCCACCTGTCTTCCCCAGAAGACTGTGCGATACCCTTCGGGGCCTGTGTGATGACAAGTGAGCAAAAGCAGTATTCAGATGTGCAGGAAGAAAGAGAGGCAAGAGAACCAAAATGATGTTCTGACAGCTTTCCGGCCTCCAGTGAGGCCCTGGCGAGGTCCACGTTTACTTATACCTTTTCAGTCCCATGAGGCACCTCTGAGTCCTTAAAACAAATTTCCCTTCAACAGAAACAGCTTGAGAGGCTTTATGTTTCCTGCAAACAAACAATCGCTAAGATTGCATAATTTTAATTATTTTTTGTCAAACAAATAAAGACACGTGATGGAGCACCATGTAAAAGTCACAAGAGTATTAAGAATCAGCAACGAGGGGGCCCCTGGGTGGCTCAGTCGGTTGAGTACAACTTGGTTTCCGCTCAGGTCACGATCCCAGGGTCGTGGGATCGAGCCCCGCATCGGGCTCTGCACTGATCATGGAGCCTGCTTAAGCTTAAGACTCTCTCTCTCTCTCTCTCTCTCTCTCTCTCTCTCTCTCTCTCTCTCTCTCTGACTCTGACTCTCTCTCTCTCTCTCTCTCCCCTGCCCCATCCTCTCACTCACTCTCTCAAATAAATAAAATGAAAAAAAAAATCAAAAGGAAAAAAAAAAGAATCAGCAATGTTCTTTCTAGAACAAGATTCCAAAAAAGCAAAGTCACAAAGGAAAAGACAGATCTGACTCCAATAAAACTGAAAACTATGTAATATAAGACATGATACTTGGAACCTGCTTCGGATTCTGTGTCTCCCTCTCTCTCCCCCACTCACGCCCTGCCTCTCTCTCTCCCTCTCTCTCTCTCTCTCTCAAACAAAACAAAACAAAAGACATGATACTAATTGAGGTAAACATTCCTCGTAACCACCATCCCCTTATAATAATGTGTTTTCTCTGAGGACGTACGTTGGGAAGCACACACATTTCCACAGCAATTACCTCCGGGGAGGGTATAAGGATTGTGAGGCGTGGTCAGAGGTGGCTTTTGCCTTTTCTGTTATCTTTTTAAATTTTTTAATTAAAAATTAACTATATGTTAACTATATGTTAACTATACTGGAATTAAAATTTTTAACTTCATAAAAATTATGTCCTTTGTGCAATTAAAACTCCCTTAACCTTCAAATAAACATATGAAACACAAGTCTTGGCAGATCTATTTGCGGAAGACTGCTTTATCCAAGATCTAATAGGAAAAATAAGTTCACTAGTAGTTTGAGATGCACAATATAGCATGAATTCTCAGCACTGGTCAAAACAGTTTACTTGGTTCCTGAATATGCTTTCTTTCCACCAGTCTCCAAATTCACTCACTTATGCTCTCCACTGAATGATGGAGTTCTTCCATCCTTCAAGACCCATCTGGAAGTCACCTCCTCCAGGAAGCTCTCCCTGACGACACCAGTCCTCACTGTTCTCTCGCTCCCCACCCCACTGGCCTCTCTGTACCTTTCTCTGGGCATTCAGGATAGACTCCTGGGATTCCTACTGATCTCCCTAAGATAGGCTACATCTCCACAATCAGCCAGCAAACCAGGGTAGCATCTTTATGTCCCTGGTGCCTAGCCCAGAGATGGCACGGGGAACTGGACAGAGAACAGACTCAGAGTCAGACGGACCCACTATGTGACACGAGACAACTGCCTTAACCTTCTCGGGCCCACTTTCACCTGTGGTATTGTGACCACCAATAAGATGATGGCTGTAAAGGGGCCCCGAACAGGAAAGAAGTGGTTGACAGAATGATCATCTGTCTTAACACTCCCTCACATTTGTATAGTGTTTCACAATTAAAAACAAAAAACTTTTGGGGCGCCTGGGTGGCTCAGTCGGTTGAGCATCTGACTTCAGCTCAGGTCATGATCTAACGGTTCATGAGTTCAAGCCCTGTCTCGGGCTCACTACGGTCAGCGCAGAGCTCACTTTGGATCCTCTGTCCCCCTCTCTCTCTGCCCCGCTCCTGCTCGAGCTCTCTCTCTCAAAAAGAAATGAATGTTAAAAAAACAAAACAAAACTTTAACAACCTAGAGAGGTAAACAAGGAGGGATTATTAACCCATTTTAAGGGTGGGATAACTGAGGCTCAGAGAAGTTACATAGGGAGAACAGGCAGTTGGGCTTTAGAAGGAAATAGAATCGGAACAGGGGTTAGAATATTTGGGTGCCAATGACAATTCTTTTATTACCCAGAGATGGGAGCTTAGACGAGTCTCTTGTACTCTCTGGACATCAGTTTCCCCAACTTCAATGAGAGTTCCTAGGCGATTTCTATCTTAAAGGGTTGCTCAATGCTGACATTCCAGTTTTCAGTGGCCTGCCCAGGGTCCTTCCTAGTTGGACTGCAAAAAAAGGGGCTGCAAGTCTCAGGAAAGAGTCTCCAGTTACTCCCAGGAAACCAGTGGGGACTGGAAGCCTTGCTTTAAGAATCTGTTGCATTTTAATTCAGCCAAAGGGAACCTCAAGCCTGGGTGTGGGTTAGTCATGCCCAGGATGGGGGTAGGGGTGGAATGGAGGGAGATGGAGTGGAGGGTGGAGGTGGGCAGATGCCCGCATCAAACTGCATGTAACTATAAACATGAATGCAAAATCAAACAGGAAACCTCAGCAGAGTCCAATCCAAAGGTCAGATTCTAACCTTTTTGGACACCGAAATGCTGAAGAGAAAAGCTGTGTTTGGGTGCCCCAGCCTTCCTGCTGCAAAAACAAATGCTTGCAGGAAACCAACTTGACAATAAATTATATAGTTAAAAAAAATTAAATAAATAATAAAAACAAACAAACAAAAATGCTTGCATGCATCAAACCAAAGTCCTGAAGGCAAAGGAGGCCAGATTTTTGTCTGGCCTGAACCGGGGCAAAGCTGAGCTCTGACCAGAGCCTATTAGAGTCTCCAGACCCCTTCCAAGAGTTTCCCCCCCACCCCCCACGACCTCCGGCCCAGCACACACAAGTGCTGACACACACCGAGCCAGGCAGGGCCAGATGCACAGGGATAAATGGGCATTTCTGTCCCTGGAGAAAGGTTGATAGTACAGCCCCTTCTCCTGCTCCAGCTCAGATTTAACATTTTAATGAAGAACCCAGAGAGGAGGGAGAGCTGTGAAAGCCCTAAGGGTACCAATGGCACTTAAGTCTTCCAGGTCTTGACATGGGAGGCTGTGAAGACAAACTTCGGGAAGGTCTCTCCCCTCGAGATGACAGTTTCCCTGTGAACCTCCCAGAAAAACAGAATCCACATTCATAGGCAGTGGACTCTAAGTTACTGGTTCTGCCCAAGGAAAAAAGCCAAAAACTCACTGGCTTCTTCTTATTTTAATTAAAGCCTGTAACCCTACTAGGTACAGAGCACTAGGTGAGGCCCTGCAAGAGAAATGAGGACAAAAGGGACCCAGTCACTGTCTAAAAAGGTCCATCAACTAACCTGATAGTCATTCCATTCATCAAGACGCATGCTTTATACACACTGACTCATGTAATACCAGAGCCCTGTGAGGTAAACATTATTATCCCATTTTATAGATGCCAAAAGTGAGGCTCAAAGAGATCAGGTCACATACCCAAGCTCGCACAACTGGCAAACTGCAGGGCCAGAATTTGCAGGTCTGCCTCCTGCAAAGTCAATGCTCTTTCCACAATCCTCTATCACCCCTGCAAAGAGATGCACGCAGATTCTGGGATAGGAGTTCAGCCTGCCAGGCAGAGGAGGAGAAGGAGATATTCCTCAGGACAGTGGCCCAGGGTATTATGAACTATTGAGCTTTGTATCTGCCACACAGTAGGTGCTCAATACTCTTAAGGTGAAGGATGGGAGATGAGAGCCCCTGCTGAGGTCCAAAATGCCATCCAGTTTGGGGCATCCTCTGAAAGGGAACTGCAAAACTACATTATTCTCCCTTGGCCCAAAGCCACAGGGTGTCTGCCCTAGAATAGTCCCTGCAGAGGAGGCCCAGGAAAGTGCAGCAAGCAGGTCCAGAAAGAGGAAGGAACTCCAGAAGGACGGGAATGGGGTGGGGCAGCCTGCAAGGGCGAAAGAAAAGGCCTGGGACGCGTTGCTGGGAAAGACAAAGAGGAAAGGGGAGGGGAGGGGAGACTACAAACTTGCCAACAGCCTGGCCAAGGTGAACCCCGGCTCCTGGCGCCTTCTCATTCGCATTCATTCCACAAGCGCCGGCCAAATCTCAGAACCAGCAGCCAGGAGGAGGTGGCCTCCCTGCAGCCGGGGAGAAGTTCAGGACTGAGGCGGGAAGGCCTCTTTCCCAGAAGGGGAGTGACTGGGGGAACAAATCTGTGGGGCTCCAAAGATGAAAACGCAAACAGATGCAGTGAGGCGCTGAGCAAACACGAGACGGGACCGACCAACAAGAGCACTGGGGTTATGACCCTGACCTGTGAAGTCCTTCATCGAGTTGAACTCAAGGCCCCCCCCCCCCACCACAAACGGTCCCTCGGGCCCTCCCGCGGACTCAACGGGGAGGGCGCAGATGTTTGAGATGCACCCGATTCTCACAGATCTAGAGAGGGGTCAGGTTTCCGGGGAGGGGTAAGGGCCATCGAAGCGCCGGTCACGCCGGTGAAGGTCAAGGAGAGGCCCTGCCGGGACCCCCGACCCCGCCCGCCCAGGGCCCCCTCACCTCCTCCCGTGCCAGTGCAGCCCCCCGGCACCGGAGCATCTTGGCGGTAAAGGCGGCGGCCCCGGCCGGGGAGCTGAGGTCCTCCGCGGTGACGGCCAAGAACTCGGCGACGCTGAGCTGCTCGGGCATGGCGGGCGCGGGGTGGGGGCGCCGGGACTGCCGGAGCGGGGCGCGGGGGGCGCTCGCTGCACCGCGCTGGGCCGACCTCACAGCCAGCCGCGAGCACCGTCGGGGCCTCCGCACGCCCCGCCCCCTCCGCCCCGCCCCGCCCCGCCCCGCCCCCGACTGCCTTCGACCGGCACCGCCGGTTCGCCTCGCGTCCTGGGAGCCCGGAGCTTCCCCACCTCGCCCGCCTTTCGGCTCCGCCCCCGGCCTTCCAACCTCTCCCCACCGACCTTAACCAGGACAGCGCGGCCCTAGCCCCTCGCTGGGCTCCCCAGCCCCTACCCCGGCCCCTCACTAGCCTCCCCAATCCCTCCCCCAGGCCTCCTAGACCCAGAGCTCCGCCCCTGGCTCACTGCCCCGCCCCCGGCCCCTGGCCGGGCTCCACAGCCCCGCCTCCAGTCCTATTAGCCCTAGAGCTCCGCCTCTTGCCGGGCTCCCTAGCCCCTCCCCCAGGCCTCACAGCCCCTGAGAGCTCGGTTCCCGACTCACTGCCCCGCCCCCGGCCCCCCCGCCGGGCTCCCCAGCCCCGCCCCCAGGCCGCCTGGCCCAGGAGCTCCGCCCCTCGCCCGGCTCCTCGGCCCCGCCCCCAGGCCACCCAGGCCGAGAGCTCCTCCCCTAACTCACTAACCCCGCCCCAGCCTCCCTGGAAGCTCAGCCGCATCTGTCTCCCGGCCCCTCTGCAGCTACTCCCCCTTTCATCCCTCTCTTGGGCCTCCCAAGTTGCCTCCCTCCCACCCCCTCCGCGCCCCCCGCTTCGTGAGCCTTTCATCTACCTCTCCTCTCCTATGGGTTCGTTCCCAGCCCCCTTGACCTCGCCCCTTCAGCCTTACCCCGACTCAGGCCCCCATCTCTCCCCCGAGGCCCACCCGGTCTCGGCGCCCCCCTTCCGCTCCCAATTGCACCATCCCTCCCTTGCTTCGTACACTCAGCTCTCAGCCTCGGCTCTGAGCCGCACCTCCCTCCTCCCTCCCCCCCCCCCCCCCCCCCCCACTCCCCGCCTTGGCTTTTGGCCCCTGCGGAGTCTATGTGGCTCGGTGCCTTTGGGTAGCTGTGTGATTTGGGGGAAAGTACATTCCTTCTTGGAACCTCAGTTTCCTTGTCTGCAAGGTGAGAAGCCTGCTGCCCACTTAACGGTGATGTTGCAAGGAAAGAACCTAACCCTTGCGTGTACTCAGTAAGCGCTCTGCAACCCGCTCCCCCTTTCCCGATCCTCTCGCTGCACCCTCATTCTTCCTGGGCTCAGTATGGTGCCTTCCCCTCCGGAACCCAGCTCACTGTCCTTACCAGGCTGAAGACTGCCACTCCTCCCCCACTATTAACCCTTGCCTCTTAGAAACCATCTATGTCCTTGGGTGGATGAGAGATGAGGTTCAGAAATCTACTTAGGTTTCGTTCTGGAGCCTGAAGTCCTACGGAAAAGATTTCTTCAGGTAAAAAATCGGGGAAGCAACAATATTGCCAATATTCCAAAGCCAATAGCTTTGGAATTTGATAGATCTAAGTTCCAATCCTGGTGCTGCTGTTGACCAGCTGTGTGCAGCTGAGCAAATGGCTTGCTTCTCTAAACCTGAATCTTCTACTCTTCAAATGGCCTAATAATATTTTACTCCACAAGGTGAGTGAAAGTATTACATGCTTTACCTGGGGGGAGGGGGACTACAAAGATATACACTAAGATATTACCTGCTGAGGACATTATGAGTAATTTTTCTTCTTTGGCTAATCTGTATATCCTAACTTTTCTGTAAGGAGCATATGCTACTTGCGTAATAGAATTTAAAGTTGAAACAATGTGTACAGTCTGGTGGAGGAGATAGGACAAATATGCGGTGAAATACAACTCTTATTCACCCCCAGTCACCTTTCAACTCACTCCAGTCAGTTTTCAGCCAGAACTCCTACAGAGTTATTTCAAGGTCAACTAGGATCTCTCTCTTAAAATGCAACAGGCCCTTTTCTTAACTTCTAGGAGCATTTTGTACTGTTAGCCACGCTGTCCTTCTTGAAACACTTTTTTCTTTTGAATTCTGAGACGATTATTTTCCATGGTGGTCTTTCTCCCTCTCTGGCTGTTCCATCTCAGGGCCCTTTCCAAGATGGTCTTCCTCTGCATGTATCTTAACTGCTGGGATCCTTGGGAGCTCTCTGCTAGACCCTTTGTTCTTCTCACTCTACCCAGGCTTCCTGGACACTTTTGTCCATCCCTACCAGCTTCCTTCATACCATTAATGTTGACGCCTTCTGTGTTAGTTTCCTATTGCTGCTGCTGTAACAAATCGCTGCAAACAACACACATTTATTCTCTTACAGTTCAGGAGGTCAAAACTCTGAAATGAGTTTCGTTGCGCTGAAACCAAAGCACAGCAAGGCCGCACTCCCTCCGGAGGCTCTAGGTGGGCATCCATTTCTTTGCGTTTCCCAGTTTTTAGAACTGCGTTTCTCACATCCTTTGGCCTCTAGCGGACTTCCTCCATCTTCAAGGGCATCTTGTCTCTGTGTCATATCCTATTGCTTTCTTTTCTATGGTCAGATTTCCCTCAGTCTCCATTTTATACGCACATTTGTGATTATATTTAGGGCTCGTCCAGATAATCCAGGATAATTTCTCCAGCTCAGGATCGTTAAATTAATCACGTCTGCAAAATTCCTTCTGGCATAGGAGATAACATTTACATGTTCCAGGAATTAGGACCTGGATATCTTTAGGGGCTATTATTGAGCCCACCACATCTTCCAAGGCTCTCTCTCCACGTTGGACCCTTTTCTGGCTTAAGATCTATGTATGCAACTGCCTATGGGATGGTTCCACATGCTTATATCACAGGCAGACCTCTCAAACTCTACATGTCTAAAACTGAACTTGCCATCTTGTAACCTGCCCTCAGATCTGGCTTCTTCTCTGTCCCTGTCTTAGTGAAAGGTACCACCATGCACCCTCTCGGGGTCATCCTCCCCGTCTCCTTCCACCAATTTCCACTCAATCAAATCTTATCACTGCCTCCTAATGTCTCACACATGTGGCCACCTTCTCTGGGCTAACCCCAGTCCAGTCCATACCACCGCTCGTCTCCTTACGGGTCTGCCTGCCCCCAGTCTTACAGGTCTGATCTGATACTACCCTGCTTAGAGCTCTTCAATGGTCCCATTGCTCTCTGGATGAAGTCCAGCTTTTTTTTTTTGCATGGCTAGCTGCTCCTGGCTTATCTCTCACCACCCCATCCCTGATACGATCTGAGCCCTCTTGATATTCTTCCTGCTGACCCATAACACCCCCTGACCTCCTTTCAACTGCCCAAATTCAATGTCACTTCCTTCAGGAAGCCTTCCCCAATGTCCTTCTAGGCACTCCTACAGACCCTGGTATCCCCTGCTACAGCAGTTCTCACTGTGGACTGTAACCACCTGTTTGCTGATCTGGGCCTCTGGCCTACCTATTTATTTATCCAGAACTTACTATGTACCGGTCACAATGCCAAGGACTATACAAGTAATAGTTAACTCAATACTCCCAACAACCCAGTGAGGCAGGTAACATTATTCTTGCTATCTCTGTGTCACAGGTGGGAAAGCTAAAGCTTAGAGAGGTTAATTGGTATAAAATCAGAATGAACAAGTAATATAACCAAGATTCCAACCCAACCCAGGTCTGCATGAGTTTGTTTTTTGTTTTGTTTTATTATTAATCACCAAACTATGTTACCTAACTTAAAAACATTGCCTCTTGGGGGTGCTTGGGTGGCTCAGTCGATTAAGCGCCCGACTCTTGGTTTTGACTCAGGTCATGATCTCATGGTTGGTGACATGGAGCCCTACATGGGGCTCCATGCCGACAGCATGGAGCCTGCTGGGGTTGGTCTCTCTCCCTCTCTCTCTGTCCCTCCCATGCTTATGCGCTCTCTTGCTCTATCCCAAAATAAATAAATAAAACTTAAAAATATACGACAGAATACTGTCGTAATATCTTTCAGGCTAACAAATTCCTTCCTGTTTTGTGAAGCAACTACTTCAATGTCAAATCCTCTATCAGATACTCAAACTGAGAGACACGTGCTACTATGGTGGCCCCCTTTCTGAAGCATAAGTTTTATTTCAAGACTTTGGGGAGGAAACGAAATGACAAACATTAAGTAAATTACAGTATTTGGGGGAAAATAAGACAAACCCAGGGCTGTGTCAGCATAAATTACACAATTTGGGGGAATTTCCAGAGAAAACATGTGCCTTCAAGGAAATTTCCAGTTGCTTCAAGTTGTTTACCAGACCACCCTACATAAACACTCACTTTACTAGGACTATTCAAGGGAAGCGTTTGAGGCACACTCCTTATGAAATAGCTGTCTCAAGGTTCCTGGACCAGCCTGGGCAAATCTGACTCTCCAGAATTTACTCGTTCACTCAACATTCATCAAGCAATTCTAGGTGTATTCCTGAGCGGAAAATGAGGAATGGGGAAGCTGTGGCTACAACGATGGGCAAGATATGGAGCAGTTCTCAAGGAACTTGTACTCAAATAATCAGAAGATGCAACGTGTAAAGGCCCTTGAAGAGGTGCTCTGAGGGGCGCCTGGGGGGCTCAGTCGGTCGAGCGCCCGACTTCGGCTCAGGTCATGATCTCACGGTTTGTGAGTTCGAGCCCCGCGTCGGGCTCCGTGCTGACAGCTCAGAGCCTGGAGCCTGCTTCGGATTCTGCGTCTCCCTCTCTCTCTGCCCCTTCCCTGCTCATGCTCTGTCTCTCAAAAATGAATAAACATTAAAAAAAAAAAAAAAAAAAGGGGCGCCTGGGTGGCGCAGTCGGTTAAGCGTCCGACTTCAGCCAGGTCACGATCTCGCGGTGCGTGAGTTCGAGCCCCGCGTCAGCTCTGGGCTGATGGCTCGGAGCCTGGAGCCTGTTTCCGATTCTGTGTCTCCCTCTCTCTCTGCCCCTCCCCCGTTCATGCTCTGTCTTTCTCTGTCCCAAAAATAAATTAAAAAACGTTGAAAAAAAAATTAAAAAAAAAAAAGAGGTGCTCTGAGAATTAGGGGTGGGGGAGGGGAAAAGAGAGACTTTCCACGTGTGGCTCAGGGAAGCTGGGGAGGCTTCAGAGAAGAAAGGGCACCTGAGCTGAGCCCCGAAGGATCTGAGGGAGCTGGGGACAGAATGAGCAAAGACAGGGAAGAAAGACAATACAGAAAATCCACTCCCATCAGCACAGACACTTGCCTCAACAGCTCACATGATAAAACATTTCCTCTTGACTTCTCCCTCCAGCTACTGCCCCATTTCTCTGCTCCCCTTTGCAGCTGAAGTCATTGAAAGTCACTGCTGTATTCACCGTATCCAATTCCTCTCCTCCAATATTTTTCTTTCCGGTAAAATAACTTCGATCGATTTCGGCTCGCAGGCAAATTGCATCTATCAAAGGGAGAGCCCAGGATATTGCTGGGATTGAGTGGTGGGGAGGGTGAGAGACGAGCTCAGGGAGGCCCAGAAGCATGCGCCGCGGAGCCACAGGGGACAGAAGTAGGAGTTCTGGAGAGAGGCCTGAACTTCAATATTCTCTTACATTCCCCCTGATCAGAATCTTGCCCCCACCAGCCACTGCAGCTGCTCTCATTAAGGTCACTGCTACACCCCTTATATTGCTGAGCCCAATGGTCAGTGCTCAGTTCTCACCCTGCGTGGCCTCCAGAAGCTTCCTTGTGCCTTCTTATGCTACTTTCTTCCTTTGGCCTTCAGGACACCACACTGTCTTGATTTTCTTCCTCCCTCACTGGTGACTTCTTCTTGATCTCCTATGTATGTCAGTTCTTCCTGTTCTTTCTGGTTTCTTAACACTGAGGACCCTGGTCCTTGGTCACCTCCTCGCCTATGTGTGCTTAGGCCCTTGATGATCCCACCTCATCCCGTGACTTTAAATACCATTTAGATCCTGATGATTCCCAAACTTGTAACGCCAGCCTGGGCCTCTCTCCTGAACTTCAGCCTCTTCTATCCATCTGCCTCCTTGAAGATCCTGGAAGTCAGATGGGGCATCTTGAACTTAACGTATCTAAAGCTGAACTTCAGATTTCCCTCCCCAAACCTCCTTCCCCACATCGAGACATCTGTTGGATCTATACCCCAAATCGATTCCAAATCCACCACTCCTCACCACTTCACTGCTACCAGCCTGATTTAAGCCATATCATCTCGTGCCTGGATGACTTCAGGAACCTTCTGATTGGTCTCTCAGCTTCCACCCTTGCTCCTCTATAGTCTACTCTCAACAGAGAAGCAAGTGATCCTTTAAAATATCATGTCAGAATACAAAATGTCATGTCATTTCACTGCTTAAAACCCTCGAATGGCTCCCCATTTCACTCAGACTAAAAGCCAAGTTTCCACATGGCCTGCAAGGCACACTGACTTCCTTGTTCTCTGAACATACTAGGCATACTCTTGCCACAGGACCTTTGCACTGGCTGCTCCCCCTGCCTAGAATGCTCTTTCCACAGATATGCACGTGGTCAACTCCTTCACTTTTTTCCAGTCTTAGCTCAACTGTCACCACCTTGATGATGCTTATCCTGACCATCTCATTTAAAACTGCAACCACCTGTCTCTTGCCATACTCTCCGTCACCCTTACCCTGCTCTATTTTTTCCTATTTAGCATTTACGCCTTTTAACATGCTGCTTTTCTTATTTGTCTTATTTTTTTTATTGTTTGCTCCCTCCATTAGAATATAAGTTCTCTGAAAGAAGGGACTTCCTTTCCTTATTAGAGCTTGGTTATGTACCCAGGCTTTGGAACCAGACTGCCTGGGTTTGAATCCTGGCTTTGCTATCTACCTTGGGTAAATTGTTTAATCTCTGTGGGCCTCAGTTTCCTCATCTGTAATATGGGGGAATAATGGTATCTCCCTCATAATGTTATAGAAATGATTAAATGAGGTGCTGGATGGAAAGGATTTGGCAATGTTAACTATTGTCCCCACATCTGGTCCATAGTAGGCATGCAGTAAATATTTGCTGGATCCAGTAGGTGTTATTATTCCTGTTTACTGATGCCCAAAATTACACCAGTGAGTGGCAGGGACAGAATTAGAATCCAGGTTTATCTAATGTCAAAATCCCTGTTTCTTCTGCTCTACAATCTACCTTCTGAAGATTCGAGGCTGAGCTCCAGGGAGTAGAGAATTCACGTTTCATGTCGTGGGATGAGATGAGACCAAAGACCAGAAGTGAAAACGAGGATTGCCGAGGGAAAATGGATGCAAAAGGGACTCCCCCACCGCCCCCTGCCTCAAGATCAAGTCTGCACTCTTTTGCAAGACCACAAGCCCCTTCCCCTCTAGCCACATCTGCTTCTTCAATCCTCTCTTTCAGGAGAAGAAAACTGACCTCTGCCCAATTCCTAAGGCCACCAGACCGCCACCTCTCTGCTCACGCTCTGGCTGTTACTTTTCCCTGCACTATTCTTCCAGTTTCTTTGCCTGGCCGTTTGCTCTTCATTCTCGTGACCCAGATGTCACAGATATCACTGCCTTAGGAAGCCTTCCCTGAGGCTGTGAGATGGTTTGGTGCCCTTCCCATAGGCTCCCGAGCTTTCTCATTACGTTTCATGTTTCCATGTTTTCCCCCTCACTTCCTGCGTGTGCACGTGTGTGTGTGTGTGTGTGTGTGTGTGTGTGTGTGTGTGTGAGGACCCACTCCCACCCTTTGCCAGACTGTGAGCTCCATGATCCTGTGGTTTCAAGTTGTGCAAGATCTTTCCTACCCAGGAGTCCCACGAGAGACTGGAAAGCACTCAAGAATCAAGAGCAGCTGCTCTCCAGGGCCAAATGGTCTTCATTTACGTATCCTCAGTTTGAGCTGCCAGTAGAGACTAATCTTAGACTCTCAACACGTAAACTCCCTTGGGAGAGAGACAGTTGGGGAGCCCCAGTCTGGATCAGAAGCTCACAAGCCTCCATGTTGTACAACCCCAGGGTTGTGAATTGTAGTCTACATCATGGCGCCCCTTAGAGTGGGGCAGTATACAGCCTGCACAGCTGGAAAGCTGGATAAAGTAGCCCTGGATGCCCATTAGGGTGAGCCAGGCTGCCTGCGAGCTGTGGGGGCCCACCAACACCCACAGAGTCCAAGCATAGCTGCAGGAACCTATGCCTGTGCACCCAGGGGCAATTTTCAGAGAAGGGTATGGACTAACCACACATACAAAAGTCTGTAGTTGTCATTAGAGTCCCAAAGGGTCCCCAAACCCACAAAAGGTTGAAAGCTCCTAAAGAAATATTTTGTGAGCACGTAAAAATATTCATATTAAAAGCGTATGTGTGGGAATTCATCTGCACAGTCGATCACCTCCTCTGTGCCTGAGAAGGAGGCTTGGGATGGGGCGGGTCTCCCACGACATGAACTGATAATGAAAATAGTGATAACGGTGCTTAGACTTGCTTCATATAGGTAATGAGTTAAGTCTGTTACATACGTGCCATAACCCATAGAACACTCTCAAAGGTAGGTACTATTATTATCCCCATTTTACAGAGTAGGAAATAAAACCGAGAGTAGTGAGGGACTTACCTGGGACGAGGAGACAAACACAAGCAATCTGGCTGTGAACCTGGGCGTCAGTCTTCCATGGCCTAGTTGAAAGCAGATCCAAGGCAGGGGGGAGGGGGTTTGTGCCGAGAAGTTCAAGTTTGACTTTGCCGAGTTCCTCATTAGAAGGGGAGGACGTCCAGGGGTCCGGGGCCCTCCAACAGTGTGCCCCTGCTCCGGCCAGGAAAGGCCCTCCTTTCGCTGAAGCCCTTCCAGGCACCCCCAAGTGAAAGCTGTCACCGTGGTCTAAAGTCCTCTCAAGCCTGGTGGGTACAAGCTTTGGAGACAGGCCTGGGCTTCAGTGCTGGCTGTACTCCTTATTCATTCCGGCGAGCCTCAGTTTCCCCACATGGAAAATGGAGATAATAATGCCTATGTCATGGGGCTGTTGTGAGGGTTAAAGGGAGCATGTTCGTGAGGTATGCACCGTAAGCACTCAGAAAATGGTGACGGATGTTATTGTCTTTGGTTGAAAAAAAGAAGACAGTTTTCTGCAGTCTCCTGAAGCTTTATCCCATAGCTCTGGAGGTCAGAAGCCTCAAATGGGTCTCACTGGGCTAAAATCAAGGTGTTGGCAAGACTGGGTTCCTTCTGGAGGCTCTGGTCATTGGATGCCCTGCCTTTCCAGCTTCTAGAGGCCGCCTGCATTCCTGGCTCGTGGCCCCTTCCTCCGTCCCCAGAGGCAGCAGTGCAACATCTTGAAGTCTCTCACTGACTCTGGCTCCGACTTTCCTCCCTCTGTCACTTATTAGGACCCTGTGATTATACTGGGCCCACCTGGATAATCCAGAACAAGCTCCCCATCTCAAGGTCAGCTGATTATCAGCCTCAACTCCGTCTGCAATCTTCGTTTCCCCTTGCCATGTAACATAACACAATCACAGGCTCTGGGGACTAGAACATGGACATCTTCGGGGACCATTATTTTGCCTGCTACAGTGGGCGAGCAGGAAAATGCTGCGAAACACCGGAATTTTGCACTGAGCGTACCTCTGTTCAAAAACCTACCACGGCCCCCCACTGCCTCCAGGATAAGGGCCAGGCCCTTCAGCCTTGCCTGCAAAGCTTTTCATGAACTGACCTCTATCCCACTTACGAACAGGCACTCTCTGGCCTCCGTGCCTCTGCTCTGCCTGAAAGGCTTTTTCTTCCATTTATTTATTTAAAAAATTTTTTAATGTTTCTTCATTTTTGAGAGAAAAAGCACGAGTGGGGGAGGGGCAGAGAGAGAGAGAGAAGGAGACACAGAATCCGAAGCAGGCTCCAGGCTCTGAGCTGTCACCACAAAGCCCGACACAGGCAGGGCTTAGACCCACGAACCGTGAGATCATGACCTGAGCCGAAGTCGGACGCTTAACTGATTGAGCCGCCCAGGTGCCCCGTTTCTTCCATTTATAATCCTTAAAGTCCTTCCATTCGTCGTGGCCAGGCTCACATGTCATCTCTTTCATGAAACCTTTTCAGAAGCCCCAGAACTCTCTCCCTCCCCCTGGCACTATCCTAAAATGTCTTGACCGGAGTTATTTGGCTTGTCCCACTCCGGTTGGTCCCCATCTGGCTGCGGGCAGGTGAGGCTCAGGGACCACAATAGCAATGGTCTGTGAGTCTCACACTTGAGATCCACACAGAATCACCTGGAGGGCTTGCTAAGACACAGGCTGCTGGGTCCAACACCCACGGTTTCGGATTCAGTAGTTCTGCGTGGAGCCTGGTAATCTGCATTTCTAACAAGTGCCCAGGTGATCCTGCTGCAGCTGGTCGGGGGAACACTCTTTGAGGACCACAGGCACAGAAGTCGAGGTGCTGGCGTGAGGCTAGACTTGGACTCAGATCTCAGCTCTGCCTCTCACTGTGTGACTTTAGATACACCCCCTGCCCTCTCTGAGCTGCTTTCTCATCTCTGAAAGGATTCATTCTTCCCACCTCCTGCCCCACTGGGTTGAAGTAAAGAGGACCAGGCTTAGGGCAGCACCAGGCGCCCTGCTGGTGCTGACTAAATGGCCTAGAGCTCTCCCTCTGCCAATTGCCCTCTCCCTGTGTTTTGACTTCCTAGTGGCTGCTCAATAGACACTTGGGTATTAGTTTCAGGGAAAACTGCTGACTTGAATTCTGATGCAAAATGCTGGCAAACTGAGAAGAGCTAAAACAGCCAAGCTGGGTATGTCTGGTCAGCGGAATGCTAATTACCTTCACACCGCGAGCATTTTCCCTCTGCGCCTCAGGACCACACGGTGCAATAACGATCATGTGTATCGTTGCAAGGGACAGCAGGTCAGCTGTTGCAAGTTTATGGTCATTTATCCAGCAAGTGTTTCCCCAGCACCTCTAAGGAGCCTGCCTGGTGGTGACTGGCCTGTCTCGGGGGATGCACTGCCCGGGGAAGAAGACTCCTTGTGGCCAGGACACTGCACTGCCTTCCAGCTTCCCCTCAGGACCTGTTCCCTTAGAACACCAAACACACACACACACACACACACACACACACACACATACACACACCATGCTTCCTTTGCTGCTCCTGGAGCAAGGTGGGTTTTTGTTTTGTTTTTTTAAGTAGGCTCCATGCCCAACATGGGGTTTGAACTCACGACCCTGAGATCAAGAGTCTCATGCTCTACCAACTGAGCCAGCCAGGCACTCCATGGAGCAAGGTGTCTTTTCACAACTTACATTTGCAGGACACAAGTCACGTTCTTCATGGGCAAAAGGCTGTGTCTTTGCTTTACAAGCATCTAGGATTGTACACAGAAAGGAAACATCCAAGGTTAGAATGGAACCCCCATAATGACTGTTAGGAGGCTGGGTCACCAGGTGGTTAAGATCATGAGCCTAGGAGCTTGGCTGACCCGATTCCAGTCCCATGCCATCACCAGGGCTGGGATTAGGGTGAAGCAGATGAGGGGCCCCTCTTCCTCCCCCTAAACTGCCTCACCCATCACAGCCTGTCCACCACTTCTGGTTGTGTGACCTCAGGCAAGTAACTTCACCTCTCTGAGCCGCACTGGGGATAATACCTATTCTATAAGGTTTTATGGAGATTAAATAAAACTTGGTTCCTAATGGTCTCAATAAAGGGTAATACTTTTCCTAAATTCGGCATTTGGCAGAGTGGCCACCAGAGGGCAGTGGTCCCCATGTTGGAAATAAAATAACCTTCCTGGTGATTAGTGATCCCTTTGAAGGAACACACCCGCGCGCGCGCGCACACACACACACGAACACGCACACGTGTTCGCGCGCATGCGTGTGAGTGCATGCACCAGGAGAGATGTGTGCTTTGATTGGGTCAACACAGCCCCACTGGCCAGCAGATACGCTGGGCATCCTGCTGGTCACCCATGGCTGTGGTCACTTGAAGATTGACTTAAGACTGACACCAGTGAATTAAGATTTACTAGGACACTGCATCCTACTCCCCCAGGATTAATGGAAGGATCAAGAGGCAAACAAAATGTATGAATATACATAACAAAATAGTATTGTCACACTGCTGAGCCTTGTTAGAAATTCTCCTTTAGAATCCCCAGGGAGGTCTGGTCTTCTCTCTTTGCTGTAATCTAGAACCCTTCAGGTGCCTCAAGAGCTGTGCTGCAGACACACCTACCAGGCCATGTGCATCCATGGAAAGAAGAAGCCAATTCTTAAAATAGGTCAATACTCTTGACAAGAAACGGTAGTTAGGATCCCACCCTGGCACAGGGTAGATGCTCAGTAAATGTCTGATAAATAAATGACCCTCGTCTAAGGACAGCACAGGAGTCGACTGCATTGGGTTGGGGACAGTCAGATCCTGGCTTTTTTCTCCCTCTTGTCTTATTGCTTTGTCCCGGTTCACCAGGATGATGTTGATTTGTAACAGTGATAGTAGGTATCTTGTTTCTAAGGTTTTACCATTAAATACGATATTTGCTATAAAATAGTAACTCCTGGGTCTTGTCATGTATCAGGTTTTTAATAATCATAAATGAGTGTTGAATTTTTCAAGCGCTTTTCTCATATCTGTGGAGATGGTTACATGGTTTTTTTCCTTTAATTGGTTAATGTAGTAATGTAGAAGAGCATATACATTGCTCTCTTTCCTTTTTTGCGGGCAGGCATTTATGTTATGCACTCGTGTCAAAACAGTAACCAGTACTGAATAGGCACCCAAATATTTGCTGAATGAATAAACGAGGAACAACAGATTCTTGGGGAAACTTCCCTCATGTAGCATTTCTTAATTTTTTATTATTTGAGGGAGAGAGAGAATCCCAAGCAGGCTCCACATTTAACATAGAGACTGATGTGGGGCTTGATAGCATGACCCTGGGATCATGCCCTAAGCCGAAATCAAGAATCAGACACTCAACCAACTGAGCCACCCAGGTACCCCCAAAAGTAGCATTTTTTTTTAATGTGCGTTTATTTTTGAGAGAGGGTCAGGGGGAAGGGGCAGAGAGAGAGGGAGCCACAGAATCTGAAACAGGCTCCAGGCTCTGAGCTGTAGGCACAGAGCCTGACAGGGGCTCGAGAACTCAGGAACCCTGAGTCATGACCTGAGCCAAAGTTGGACACCTAACCAACTGAGCCACCCAGGCACCCAGTAGCATTTCTATCTTGCATTCTGCACATGAGAACAGCTTGGAGTTTTGCAGCAAATGTGCAGATAACGTGTTTGCACTCCTGGGATCAGTCTAACTTGGCTATTATTTTTTTTTTTAAAGGCTCTATTTAATTGGCTAATTTTTGTTTAGGATTTGTGTCTCTATGTTTAAAAGAATTCCCCCTGCAATTTTCTTTTCTTGTATCGTCCTTTTCTGCTTTGGAGATCTAGGTTAACCTACCTATAAAAAAAAAAATTGGATGACTTCCCTTTGTCTCATTCTCTGAAACATGTACAGGTTCAAGATCAGGGTTCAATAAAACTTGCCTGTATGGGCGCCTAGGTGGCTCAGTCGGTTAAGCATGTGACTCTTGGTTTTGGCTCAGGTCATGGTTCGTGAGTTTGAGTCCCACATCGGGCTCCATGCTGACAGTGCGGAACCTGCTTGGGATTCTCTCTCTCCCTCTCTCTATGCCCCTCCCCCGCTCACTCTATCTCTCTCAGAATAATTAATGAATGAATTAATTTAAAAACTTTAAAAATGAAAAAAAAACCTGCCTATAAATCCATCTGGCTCTGGCATCAGTTTGGAGTCAGAACCTCTTGAACATCAATACAAGTTAATGATTTCTATTTCTTTTTGAGTCAATTTGGGTAAATTTATTATTTTCTAGAAACTTCTCCCTTTCACATACATTTTCAGCCTTGCCTCTCATTGGTTGCATTACCTGGAAACTCTTTGTTTTTTTAAAACAACTTTATTGAGGTATAGTTTACATAATATAAAATTCACCTGAGGTATCTGGGTCACTCAGTTGGTTAAATGTCCAATTCTTGATTTTGGCTCAGTTCATGATGTTGTGGTTAAGAGACTGAGCCCTATATCAGGCTCCATGCTGGGCATGAAGACCGTTTAAGATTCTGTCAACCTCTGTCTCTTCCCTGCTCGGGCTCGCTCTCTCTCTCTGTCTCTCTCTCAAAAAAAAATTTTTTTTAACCTATTTCAGGTGTACAATGAAATGATTTCTAGAAATTTTATCAAGTAACTACAACCATTACCATAAATCAGCTTTAGAACATTTTCATGCCCCCAATAAGATCCCTATGTCCTTTTGTAAAATAATAGCTTTATTGAGTTATAACTCATATACCATACAATTCACCTACTGAAAGTATACAATTCCGTGGTTTTTAGGATATTCATAGTTGTATGTCAATCACCATGTCAATTTCAGAGTGTTTTCATTACTCCCTCCCAATAAAACCCTGTACCCATTAGCAGTCACTCCCCTTCTCCCTTCCCCTTCTTCTAAAGTCTTAAGCAACCACTAAGTTACCCTCAGTCTCTATAGATTTACCTATTCTGGGCATTTCATATAAATGAAATCATATAATATGTGGCCATTTGTGTGTGGTTTCGTTCACTTATCATGTTTTCAAGGTTCATCCATGTTGTAGCACATGTCAGTACGTCATGTCTTTTTATTGCTTAAAAACATTCCATTATATGGATATACTATCGTTTATTTGTCCATTCATCAGTGGAGAGACATTTGGGTTGTTTCACTCTTGGGCTATTAGTGTAAATAATGCTGCTACAAACATCTGTGTGGTTTTTGTGTGGCCATACATATGTGTTCATTTCTCTTGGGTATATACCTAGAAGTGAAATTACTTGGGCTCCATGGTAGTTCTATGTTTAGTTTTCTGAGAAATTGCCAAACTGTTTTCAAAGTGGCCGTTGTATTTTACATTCCCACTAGCAGTATACAAGGGCTCCAAGTTCTCCACAGCACTTTTTTTTTTTTTTTCAACGTTTATTTATTTATTTTTGGGACAGAGAGAGACAGAGCATGAACGGGGGAGGGGCAGAGACAGAGGGAGACACAGAATCGGAAACAGGCTCCATGCTCCGAGCCATCAGCCCAGAGCCTGACGCGGGGCTCGAACTCACGGACCGCGAGATCGTGACCTGGCTGAAGTCGGACGCTTAACCGACTGCGCCACCCAGGCGCCCCTCCACAGCACTTTTAAAAAACAATTTTTAATGTTTATTCAATTATCTATTTATTTATTTGATGTTTGTTTATTTTTGAGAGAGAGACAAAGCATGAGTGAGGGAGGGGCAGAGAGAGAGGGAGACAGAATCCAAAGCAGGCTCCATGCCCCGAGCTGTCAGCCCAGAACCAGACACGGGGCTCGAACTCACCAACCATGAGATCATGACCTGAGCCCAAGTCGGAAGCCCAGCCGACTGAGCCACCCAGGTGCCCCAGTGTTTATTTTTGAAGGAGAGGGAGACAGAGCACGACAAGGGAGGGGCAGAGAAAGAGGGAGACACAGAGTCCAAAGCGGGCTCCAGGCCCGGAGTTGTTAGCACAAAGCCCAACGTGGCACTTGAACTCAAGAGCCATGAGATCATGACCTGAGCCAAACTCAGCAGCTTAACCGACTGAGCCACCCAGGCGCCCCTCCACAGCACTTTTTATTGTCTTGCTGGTTATCGCCATCCTAGTAGATAAAAGGCGATTATCTTGTCATTTTAAGATATTTATTTTAAGTGATTTCTACACCCAATGTGGGGCTTGAACTTACAACCCTGAGATCAAGAGTCTTATACTCTACTGACTGAACCAGCCAGGTGCCCCGATATCAATATCTCACGGTTTTGATTTGCATTTCCCTGATGGGTGGCTAATGTTGCTGAGATCTTTTCATGTGCTTTTTGGCCATTTGTATATCTTCTTTGGAGAAATGCTTATTCATAGCCTTTGACCTTTTTTTAATTGGGTTATTTATATTTTTACTATTGAGCTGTCTTTTTATTTATTTGGGTATTCTTTAATTTCTTCCAACAATGCGTTGTAGTTTCCAGAATATAAGTTTTGCACTTCTTTAGTATTAACCTTATTCTTTATTTCATTTTACGTGAGTGGGGAAGAGGCAGAGAGAGATGGAGAGAGAATTCTAAGCTGGCTGCATGCTGCCAGCACATGGCCTGATGCGGAGCTCGAACTCACAAAGCCACAAGATCATGGCCTGAGCCGAAACCAAGAGTCAAAAGCTTAACTAACCGAGCCACCCAGGCGCCCCTTGTTAACCTTATTCTTAACTGTTTTATTATTTTTGATGCTACTATAATTTAAATTGTTTACTTAATTTCATTTTTGGGGTTTTTCATTGCTAGTACATAAAATTACAACTGGTTATTGTATGTTGATTTTATATCCTACAACCTTACCGAACTCATTTATTAGTTTTATATTTTTTAATGGATTCCTTAGGATTTTCTATATACAAGATCATGTTATCTGCAAATAGAGCTAGTTTTTCTTACTTCCCATCTGCATGACTTTTATTTAATTTTCTTGCCTAATTGCCCTGGTTAGAACCTCCAGTATAATGCTGGATAGAAACAGAGGGAGTAGATCTCCTTATCTTGTTTCTGATCTAGGAGAGAAAGCATTCAGTATTTCACAATTGAGTATGATGCTAGCTGTGGATTTTTCATAGATGCCATTTATCAGGTTGAGAAAGTTCCCTTCTATCCTTAGTTTGTTGAGGTTTCTTTTTAAGTTTTTTATTTTAATTCTAGTATAGTTATTATATTAGTTTCAGTGTAGGAGTGTGTGTGTGTGTGTGTGTGTGTGTGTGTTTTCAATCATGAAGGGGTATGGAATTTTGTTAAATGTTTTTTCTGCATCTACTGAGATGATCATGTGGTTTTCATCCTTCATTCTACTGATATGATACATTACATTAGTTGATTTTCAGATTTTAAACCAGCCTTGCGTTTCTGGGATAAATCCCATGGCGTACAGTCCTTTTTACTTACACATTGCTAGATTTGGCTTGCTAGTATTTTGTTGAGAATTTTTGCAACTCTATTCAGAGGAGCCAATTGATGGATATTTAGATGTTTCCAGCTTGGGGCTATCATGAATAATGCTGCAATGAACACTCATGTGCAAGTCTTGTCTTTGCACGGACATATGTTTTCATTTCTCTTGAGTAGACACCTAAGGGTCACCATCACCAAGTCCTACGATAGTTTTAAGCTTATCTTTGTGCCAAAAATCCTTTCGAAAGTGGCTGTACCATTTTACATTCCCATGAGCAAAGTATGAGGGTTACCTGAGCATTCATTTAAGCTGTTTCTTCATCTGTAAAGTGGTGGCAACAAGAACACTGACTTTATGAAGTCAGAGATTATGTTGTGTGAAGGATTTAGCATGGTGCTGAGCCCAGACACACACAAAGCTCAATATGTGACATCTTTTTTTATGTTGTCTTTGCTAATGTCCCAGGCTTTCACCTCCTCCAGGAAGCCCTCCCTAATGACCACCCTCCTAACTCCTAAAACGCATATTACTGCAACCATCACATTATCTGTGACTATATTTTTATGCATTTGTGTCTCATGAACATCCTAGGGATGGGGACCATTCTTATTTACTTCTGTCTCCTCCGTGCCTAGCACATAGCAGGTATTCAATAACCCATAGATAACCATATCTATGTACAAAACATTAATGCTTACATGTTAGTGTCTAAGAAAACTCTATAAAAAAGACTCTTGAACTGGGCCTTAAGGAAGAAGCAGGCACCTGCTCAGCTGAAATGGAGGCAAGGGCATGCTGGGTGAAGTGAACAGTATGTATAAAGACTCAGCAGAGGAAAAACATGTTTTCAGGATCCAAGAAGTCCAGTGTGGCTATGGGTAGTGGGATGGAGTGGCCAGTGAGGTGAAAAGGGAGGGTAAGCCACTAGTAATGTTGTAAATGGACGTTCATGCCAAGTGAAGGGGCCCTGAGGGCAGGGAGGAGCCATCCATTAAGTAGGAGTGACACGATCAGAACTGCATGTTAGGGGCGCCTGGGTGGCTCAGTTGGTTAAACATCTGACTTTGGCTCAGGGCATGATCTCACGGTTCGTGAGTTCAAGTCTGGCATCGGGCTCACTGCTGTCAGCACAGAGCCTGCTTTAGATCCTCTGTCTCCCTCTCTCTCTGCCCTTCCCCTGCTCTCTTCTCTCTTTCCCAAAAATAAATAAACATTAAAAAAAAAAAAAACCTGCATTAAAAATTTTTTTTTCAATGTTTATTTATTTTTGAGAGACAGAGACTGAGCGTGAGTAGGGAAGGGGCAGAGAGAGAGGGAGACACAGAATTCAAAGCAGTCTCCAGGCCCTGATCTGTCAGCACAGAGCCCGACGCGAGGCTTGAAACCACAAACCGTGAGATCATGACTTGGGCCGAAGTCGGACGCCCAATCGACTGAGCCACCCAGGCGCCCCAAAACCCTGCATTTTAGAAGGAACTCTCTGGGGGTGGTAGAGGGCATGAGCACTCAAACTTCAGCTGCATTAGAATCACCTGAAGGGTTCACTATGTTACAGATTCTGGGTCCCGCCCTGAGTTTCAGAAGGTCTGGGGCAGAACCTGAGAATATGCATTTCACACAAGTTCTCAGGTAATGCCGGTCAGAGGACCACACTTTGAGAACCACTGATAGGATGGGACGGAGAAGAATGGGTGGCAGTGAGAAGATGAAGGGAGCTGTCCAAATAGTCCAATGAGAGGTGATGGACCCAGAGCAGGGGAGATGTTCACATTTTAGATCTGGGTGCTAACTTTTCGGTGTCTTAGTGGTGACATTTCAGGCATGGTAATAAGCCAATGTGGGAAAGGGAGGCTGCTTCTGGGGAGAAATCAGCCAGGTGGTCAGGATAGTCCCCAGACTCACACTTGGTAATGACCTTCAGAAAACACAAGAATCAAGGTGTCCAGAGTTGCCATTTAATGCCCAATTATCACAACACAAGGAGGTTTACATGGTGCTCATCAAGGCAGGACCCAGGGAAAAACCAGACCAGAGGGAAGTGACCTGTACAGAGTCCCAGCATGGGGACCGAGTTCTCTTGGGCCTAATTACCCTCGAGACACACGTGCCATATTCAAGGCTTCTTCACTCACCCAGGAGCCAGCAGGCTGGCTGGGCTTCTGGTCACCAAGGGTCCTCGTGGGAGAATGGTATCCCAGGATGAGGTGGGGACCCTGGGACATGATGAGAACCAGAAAGCTGTTTGCAAACAACCCCAAAAGGCTTTCACTTCAAATGCACTAAAGCCACACGATGCTCAGATGTGCGAACACCCAAACGATTTCACTGAAAACTACAGGCTGTGCAGAACTGAGGCTGAGAAAACTTGGGGAGAGAAAGGAAAGTCAAAACCATCCCAGAACCAGCTTTCTGAGCTTCACCACCCCCCACAGCTACACCAGTCCAACCACAGCACTGCTGTGGAGAAGGGACACCACACTGATCTAATGAACACTTTTCATGGGAAGGGACATGGGAGCATGTCCCTGGTTTTAAGAAATCTCTTTGAATCTCCAACTCTACCGCACAACTTAATGCTACCGAGTTCCCTGGAGCCCCCGAACCTTTGGTGCCCCTGGGGACACAGGTGACTTGTGGGCTGCTGATGGAGCTGGGGAAACATCCTGACAGCAATAACATATCTCAGAAAGAGGCTAGGTCTCAAGTTTACATGTGGCCCCTAAAGGAAATTCCAGCCAAAATGCATTCTTAAAGCACCTGACGGAACTCGAGAGGTTTCAAGTGTCACTGGCAAGAAACAGGCATGGGCATGTGTCCCTCCCAACTCCCCTGCCCCTAGCCGGAGGCTTGGCCTAGGCGGTCCAGCCCCGGGGGCCAGGCAGGGTATGGAGGGGATAGCACAGGACAGGGGCAGCTGCTCAGGGTACAGGCCATGGGCCCAAGGGGCAGCCCGTCTGTCCAGCACTATGGCTGGGAATTTGGGGAATGAGCTTGAATTCTGGCCAGACTTTGCCATTAAACTCATTCCCGGTGGGTCCTGCAAGCCTCTTCTCCCCTTTGTCTGCTTTAATTCCAGGAGAACACTCTAGACAGAGCCAAAGGCATGGAAGTCAAACGTCTCTGTCTTCAGAGATGGGGCACGGCTAAATGGCAGCCCAGAGATCTCAATCTCTGGCCCCACATGCCCCCAACCAGATTCCATGCAACACTCCCTCCCCCTGCCCAAGGGCCAAGGTAGTCCCTTGACTCTGGACATACTGGGCTTTGAGACAGGCTTCTGACGAGCCCCCTGTGAGTATCTGGGGAGCTTCTGCAAAGCATACAAAATTAGCCCTGTTCACAGCACGAGGCATCTGTGACCTGTTGACCACTCCTGAGAGGGCAGTTAGGGGCCCGGGAAGTTGAGAAAACGACAAGGCAAGACTGTCCCCACGTGGGCCTTAGCTCCCATCAGACCCCCATGTCCGAACAAGTCTACCTCCCAAACTTCAGATGCCAGCTTCTGGTCAGCTCGAGAGCAATCCCGTGAGGCCAACTTCATATTTAAAACCAACTTAATGCTACAAACTCAAAAAAAGAAAAACAAAAGTGCTGCCCAGCTGAGCCCCTGAGGAAACCTAGCTCCCTGAGGGTGGGTGGTGGCCCTTTCAGACCACCGTCCCTGGCTGCCTCTCTCCAGAGGGCACAGCCTTGGTTCAGCCCAGAGCAGCCCCACCCCAGGTTGGGTGGGGAGGAGAGCTGATCCCCCCACACCCAAGCGGGCTCCAGAGACACCTTGGGATGGTCAAGCCATTCCGGGGCGGGGGGGGGGGGGGGAGGGGGAGGAGAGAGGAGGGCAAGAGACCTTCTCAGGACCCTACGCCTGAAGAGTTAACGTACACCCATCGCCCCACTAGCTGCCAAGGTCTGGTGTGCACTTAAGACTGCTTCCTGTCAGCCCTTCGGCATTCCTGTGACAAAAGGAGGCAAAAGGCCACCAAGTCCTGGTCACCTCTGTCCTTGGCTGGGGGGGGGGGGGGCGTGGCGGAGAGAGGGAGGTCTTTCTGTGTGAGAGCTGGTGGGGAGAGGAGGTCCTTAGAGAATGACTGCCTCCAAGAAACAAAAAAATCCTTCCAGGGAAGGGGGAGACTATACCAGCAGCTACCAGAGGGGGTGCTTTCTGGCATTTTCTTGTTTTCATCCCACCTGTCTCTTTGGGGGGGCTGCCACTCCCTCCCAGGTCCTCACTGCAAGACAGCACCTGTCCCAAGCGAGAGGCAAAAATAGAGGAAGGGTGCCCTCGGCGCCTTCCACGTCCCTGTCCGTGTTTCCCCGGGAGCTCTTCTGTGCCGACTCCCTGCAAGGTTGATTTTCACGTCCCGAGGGAGAGGTAGGGGATTCCATAGGAAGTAGGTTTCCAGAACTGGAGCCTCGATGCCGCCTACCCTGGGGTGGCTCCCTGCCGCCATCTCTGGGACAGAGGAGACCAGGAATCCAAGGCTGGCGCCTCAGCTGGAGATGCCAGGCCACCACGTACTAGAATCACGAGCCCTAAGTGTAAGTAGTGTTCTAGCAGACGGGACGGCCCCCCAGAGACCCAGCCCACTGATGTGGGGAAACTGGGGAGTTGGCCTGGGGCTCTGGAAGCCCTGGCTTGCCCTTGGACGGTGGACAGCTCCGGGCCTGTCTTGAGAAGTCTTACTAGAAACTGGAATGATCTCCCTGCTAAAAACTCAGGGAAGACAAACAAACAAAACTCAACCTGAAATAAATACAAAGGCATTAAGTGCTTCTTGATAAATTCAGGGTCCTAATTCCCCCTCAAAAGGCGGGGGGGCCGGGGCCCTTTCCCTGGACCTGGTTGCCTCACCTGTGGCTCTTCGCATGAGAGGTCAGAGGTCAGAAGCCGGATGGGCCTTCCGGGCTCAGCTTCCATTAGGAAGGAGGGGACCCAACCTCTGATACGCTCCTCACCTGAATCCCCTACATGGCCCCCCGAGACAGCTTCGGCCGGCTAGGGGTAAGAAAGGAGAAAAGGAGACCCCCGTACCCTGAGGACGGCACCTTGTGTCCCACGTCCCTGTGTGGGCAGAGGGCCCGCCAGTCTGTGAGGAGGTAGAGACAGGGGCGGGCTGCCGGGGGCAGGCAGGGCCACTCAGTTAATCAGCAGGTCCCCGAGGTCATAGGAGTCGAAGAGGTCGCTGATGCCCTCGCCCCCGTCCAGGCCCCACAGGTAGTCGTCCTGGTCCAAAGGCGGGGAGAAGCTGATCAGGGGGGAGCTGCACGGCAGGGTGGGGGACAGGAACTGGTCCTCGGTCTGCTGCAGAAGTGGGTGTGGCAGCTCCAACATGCTGTCGGTGGCCTCCAGGGGCACAAGTGGCAGTGGTGGTGGCGGAGGCGCTGGCAGCTGCAGGGCCTGCTGGGGAGTCAGCGCTGGTCCTGGAGACAAAGAGACAAAGGTCATACCCGGGCCTGTTGCCCCAAAGAGTCTGGTCAGACCTCGGAGCACAAGAACAGCCCTCCCGTCCTCTGGACGACCGTGCGCCCTTCTCCCTGTGTACCTTCCTGGTGCCGCTCTAGCCACTGCCCTCATTTTCCTACCCTCCCTCCCCTCCTCTCCGAGGAGATGGGATCTCCAGCTCTCGAAACCCCACCCTCTCAGGGCTCCTGGCTGGCTCAGTCGGTAGAGTACGCGACCCTTGACTCTCGATCTTGGTGTTAAAAGTTCGAGCCCCGCGTTGGGTGTAGAGATTACTTAAAAATAAAAATCTTACAAAACCAAAAACAAAACCCAAACACCCCTACCCCCTCTCACCATCAAGTTCCTGGCCCCTGAAACCACATTCTCTGTTTCTTGCATCACCAATCTCTCCCTCTCTCTCTCTCTCTCTCCCAGATCATTCCCATCATCACACAGACATGCTAATGACTCCTATCTTTAAAAAGCAGCCTCCCCGGCCTCATGACTCTCTCCAATTCCCAGCCCAGCTTATCGCTCCTTTTCATAGCAAAATTTCTCAGCAATTGCCTGTGCTTACCCTCTACCCCCTCCAAATGTATCCTCTACCTGCCTGCCACTCTTCACTCTTCCACTGAGGTCTGTCCCCACCACGCCACTGAACCAGTGACCTCACGTTGCCGAACCAATGGTCAGTTCTTGGCCTCATCTTATTTGACCTTCCAGCAGAATCTGGTGCCGTTATTCACACCCTTCTGGAAACACCTCTTCACTTGGCTCTAATAGACTAGAGTCTCCTGGTTTTCTTCTTACCTCCTTGGCTACTTCTCCTGTCCCCTTTGCTCTGTATCCTCCTCTTCCTAACTTCTAAGCCCTCAGTGCCCCAGGGCTCCAGCCTCAGACTCCCCTCTCTGGCTGCACATCTCCTCGGGTGACCACAGCTGCCCCTTGGCTTTCAATCCCGCTCCCAGTGGACGCGTCTGGCACAGACTTCGCCCCCGAGCTCTCGGCTCCTGCAACGCCTCTGCTTAGAGAACCGAGGTACCCCAGAACTTAGCACGTCAAAACCAAACACTCCTGGTCTTCCCCCCTCAGTGAATGGACCACCACCCACTCAGCTGCCTAAGCCAAAAGGCCCAAGAGTTGCACGCAGTCCCGCCATTTCCCTAGCACCCAGCCCGGCAGCGAGATGGCTCATTTCCACAACTGAATGAATTCTGCCAGTTCCACGGGGCCTCCTTACCAGTCAGCTTGCCTCGACCCTTGAAGTCTGTGTTCTAGCTTAAAAAGGGCTGGCGGAGGGGGTGGGGGGTGGGGCGCCTGGCAGGCTCAGTCGGTTAAGTGTCCAACTTTGGCTTAGGTCATGATCTCACAGTTTGTGGGTTCGAGCCCCAGATCGGTCTCTGCGCTGACAGCTCGGAGCCCAGAGCCTGCTTGGGATTCTGTGTCTCCCTCTTCTCTCTTTGCCCCTCGCCAGCTCGTGCTCTCTCTCTCTCTCTCAAAAATGAATAAAAATTTAAAAAAAAATTTTTTTTAATGGGAATTGGAGCGCCTGGATGGCTCAGTTGCTTAAACGTCCAACTCTTGATTTCAGCTCAGGTCACGGTCTCATGGTTTCTAAATTCAAGTCCCACATCGGACTCCACACTGGTAGCACATAGCCTGCTTGGGATTCTTTCTCTCTCTCTCTCTCTCTCTCTCTCTCTCTCTGCCCCTCCCGCTCTCCTTTCTCTCTCTCAAAATAAATAAGTAAGCATTAAAAAAAAATTTTTTTTTTAAATGGCTGGGAATGAAATCCAAGTTCAACCAGTGCCAAGAAGGCTCTGCGTGATCTGGCCCCTGCCTGCCTTTCTACTCCCTCTGTCCCAGCCTCGCTCCACTCACACTCAGCCTCTCCAGCCACACTGGCCCCAGCTATTTTCCAGCACACCAGGTGCATTTCCACCTAGAGGCAAAAAGGTGACTTCTTACACAGGGATGAGGAATAGGGCACCAGAACCCACCCCACCCCCCAAAGATATCCTGATACCCAGAATCTCCGTTTGAGCCATGACTTAACCCCCAACCACGCATTCCTTGGAAAATACAGCTGTGCTGGTTTGTCATCCTGCCTGATCCTGTGTCTATGGGCAAGCGACTTAATGTGCATGAGCCTGTTTCTTCACCTCTAAAATGGGGATGATTATACCCACCTCCCAGGGTTGTTGAGAGGATTCAATGATAAGTGCAAGTAGAGGGCAGCTTGTCTGAGTGCTGCCCTGGTCAATGGTAAGAAGAACTGTGCTTTACCAAGGGCTTACCCTGGCTGGCTGGGCTCCCAGGAAGAGGTGTGTTTGACCTCCTCGGACACTCAGGTGGCCCCGAAGGAGACAATATTGTGACCCCTATTTACAGATGAGGAAACTGAGGCTCAAAGAAGTCAATTAAACATATCTGAATGGAAAAAAAAAATGGAGTACTTTTTAGCGTGTTGCAGAGGCCTGCAGGGAGGTGTTCTAGTAAAAGGCCTGGTTCGGGAGGAGGGGGAGGACCTGGGCTCGGACCCCAGCCCCGCCCACCCCACCGGTGAAGCCCCCGTTTTCGTCGAGAGGAAGAATAAGGCTCCAGCTCGCTGCCGTGCTGAGCAGGAACGAGACAACGTGCGTGAAAGCCTCCGCTGGGCCTTGGTCTCCTGCACAGTTATCACCCCCCCAGAGGGAGCCGTTCCTTACATCTGGGCCTCCGCGCACTCCGATGGCTCAGACTCACTCCTCTATCTCCAAACCGCACAGAGTAGGCGCCCGGTTCGTATAAGCTTTTTCAAAAATCGCATTCACGCTGTGTCACTTTCTGTAAACCGTCCAGGAATCGTGAGGGAGTTTTAAGCGTCCCAGTTTTTAGAGACGTGAGAACGGGGGGCTCCAAGGGGCCACAGTGACTCGCCTACAGTCACCAAGTCACAGCAGGTGAGGTGCAGACTCAAGCCCGAGTCTCTCAGAGTCATCTCCTGTGCTACAGCTACATCTAGGTTGACCTCAGAATGTCAGAGGTGGGGAAATGTCAGAGACCATTCCAGAAGCCCTTCCGTCCAAAGCCCTTCCGTTACAGACGAGGGAAACCGAGGCCCCAAAGGGTTAGTGATTTCCCTGCACGACGCCAGAACCTGGTTGCCAAGACCATTGCGGCCTCCTCTTTGGATGTGGACCCTGGTGCTCAGACCTCAAAATGACTCTGCTTCGGGCCAGAACGCAGAGTGTGTGTATGCGCGTGCGTGCCGGCACGTATACCTTCCAGAAAACAACCCCCCCTGCTCCCTTCGGCAAGGATGTCGCCAAAAGACCACGTGGCCAGCATGGTTGGTTTCTGGGCTGGCCCCACCACCGACTGCTTTGTCAGCTTCCACTCCTTCTGGGAGCACAGCTGATCTGTAAAACTGAGGCAAAAACCTCGCCCTCGCTTATGTTGGAGGGTCCCCCGCCTCTGCCCCAAGTCTCAGAGGACATCCGAAGCGAAAGTGGTTCTAACTCAGGAGAGATGCACACATGTTGACAGTGAAGTGCGAAAGCAGAGCGAGGGAGGAGAGAGAACAGGGTGGGGCACAGGTCTGGAGTGGGAGATAGACACTGGGAGGTGCCCAGAGGGAGAGATGGCTGGTGCCGGGAGAAGCCCGGATCCCCGGACCAGACCAGGACACAGGAGAGATCAGCTGGGGGTCTGGGCTCTTGTCCAAGCTCTGCCGCCAACCTCTGTGTGACCTTAGGGAAGTCACTTGCCTCTGTGTGACCTTAGGGAAGTCACTTGCCTCTGTGTGACTTTCGGGAAGTCACTTGCCCTCTCTGCGCTTCAGTTTATTCATGTGTAAAATGAAGGGCTGAGTTATATCAGCGCCCAGCAAACTTCTGTAAAGGACCGGATGGTATTCTAGGATTTGCAGAACACTTACAATCTCTGTCACACAGTCACTTTCTTCTTCTCCCCCAACTCTTCAAAAATGTGAAAACAATTCTTAGCTCATGGGCTGCTTAAAAACAGGCCAGATTTGGCCTGCAGGCAATAGTTTGTGAACCCTTGAGTTAAAGAAATGGAAGGGGCGCCTGGGTGGCTTGGTCGGTTAAGCGTCTGACTTCGGCTCAGGTCATGATCTCACGCTCCGTGAGTTCGAGCCCCGCGTCGGGCTCTGTGCTGACAGCTCAGAGCCTGGAGCCTGTTTCAGATTCTGTGTCTCCCTCTCTCTCTGCCCCTCCCCTGTTCATGCTCTGTCTCTCTCTGTCTCAAAAATAAATAAACGTTAAAAAAAATTAAAAAAAAAAAAAGAAATGGAATCCATGTCTGTGTTCTGTGGACACCCCACCAAGCCTCCTCCGTCAGACCAGCTTGAGCTCTGGCTTCTTTAAACACCAGGGTTCTACTTAAGGGAATTCTGCTGCTAAGAAAACAGAAAGTTGAACACTGGCCTCCACAACCTGAAAGGATCTGTCAGTCTGACCTGATGTGTGATCCCAGTAAAGGGCATAAACCATCCTGGAAGAAGGTCCTTCCCGGGCTCCCATTTCTACTCCTTCCAGACTCCTTCCCTGGGACTTCTCCCGCCTCTTTGCTCATGACTGAACTCATACTACTTCCTGTCAGGTATAGCCAGCTTTTTTTAGCCGTACAGCGACCTCCCAGCCAGGGGTGAGCCTCTCTAGTCAGGAACCCCTTCCTTGATTTGTTCTGAGCCTCGTGGGGAGAGGCCTGGGAGAGGACATGGGGAGAGTCACATCACCTCTATGCCTCAGTTTATTTATCTCTAAACTGGGGACAAGAACACCTGCCTCAACAATGGCTGTGAAAAGTAACGTGATAATAGATGTACCTGATACAGTCATGGTTTAAAAAAATCTTAGTCAGGGGCGCCTGGGTGGCGCAGTCGGTTAAGCGTCCGACTTCAGCCAGGTCACGATCTCGCGGTCCGTGAGTTCGAGCCCCGCGTCGGGCTCTGGGCCGATGGCTCGGAGCCTGGAGCCTGTTTCCGATTCTGCGTCTCCCTCTCTCTCTGCCCCTCCCCCATTCATGCTCTGTCTCTCTCTGTCCCAAAAATAAATTAAAAAACGTTGAAAAAAAAATTAAAAAAAAAAAAAATCTTAGTCATGGTGCGCCTGGGCGGCTCAGTCCATTAAGTCTCCGACTTTGGCTCAGGTCATGATCTCACAGTTTGTGAGTTTGAGCCCCAGGTCAGGCTCTGTGCTGACAGCTCTGAGCCTGGAGCCTGCTTCGGATTCTGTGTCTCCCTCTCTCTCTCTCAAAAATAAACATTAAAAAATTTTAATAGAAAAATTAAACATCTTAATTATAACAAAAAATTAATAAAATAAATAAAAGATAAAAATAATTAATTAATTTTCCAAACTCCCAGGGGCACCTGGGTGGCCCAGTTGGTTAAGCGTGTGACTCCTGATTTCGGCTCAGGTCGTGATCTCCCGGTTGTAAGATCGAGTCCCATGTCAGGCTCTGTGCTGACAGCACAGAGCCTGCTTGGGATTCTCTCTCTCCCTCTCTCTCTCTCTGCCCCTCCCCTGCTCATGCTTTCTCTCTCTCTCTCTCAAAATAAATAAATAGATAATTAATTAATTTTTAAAAATCTTAGTTGAGCCTTCCTTCAAACATCTGTAGTTCCCATTCACTGAGGGCTTACTGAGTGCCAGGGGCTTTGTCGCTCGTAGTCACCACGGAAGTGTGGCACCAGCCCTAGTGACAGTAATAATGACAAGACTAGTTAGCCGTTACTGCCTGGTGCCGTTCTAAGTGCTTTGCCTATATTATTTCCTCTAATTCTCACACCCTATTAAGTAGATCCTGTTAGTTACTATGCCCAACTGACAGATGAGGAAATTGAAGCAAAGAGAGGGTAAGTGATTTGTCCAAGGTCACATCGCTGGTAACTGGAAGTGCTGGTATTCAGACCCAGGACCCCTCTGGCCCAGAGCAGCATTAGCCTCCCCCCTGGGACAAGAACACGCATGAGCTCTATAAAGTGTGACGTGCAAACACACAAGGGTGGAGAAGGACTGGACCCCTCTTCACCGCCCAACAAATGTTGACATGGAAGAGGAAACGCGAAGGCTGGTTACTCTCCCCACCTCCTGTCCCTCTGGACAGAGGGTCCTACCTGGAGAGGCCATGGGTTCTGTCATCCCAGGGTCAGTGCTGCTGCTGGGCTGGGTGGAGTCAGGGATGGGGCCGAGGGGGGAGGGGGAGGGGAAGGGCTCCTTGGTCGGACTGTCCGGCTCCTGCACCTCCTCTGGGCACAGGTAGACTTCGATAGGTCCCTGCGTGCTCTTCAGATATATCTGCAGGTTCTCCTGGAGGAAGAAGAGAAGCCAAGTCATGGCTCTGGGCAGCTGGGCACTGACTCATGGGTCGGGGTGGGGTGTATGGATGGACACCCACGGCTCCCGCCATCCACGTGAGCCAGCGCAACTCCTGAGCTTGGTGCTGACGCCTGCCCTGTCTGACCTGTGGTGGGCATCCGCTCTTGCTGCCTGTCTGGTCCCCAGGTCCCCTTCTTTTAGGGAGAATATCTTGATTTTCCTTTGGGAAGTCACTCCTCTCCAACTCATGTACTTTGGGGGGACAGCACTCTTTCCCACTCCAATGGGTGAGCTTGGGGTACAGGCTGGGAAAGCCACTGTGATGGTGACTGGTTCAGGGTAGCGCACGACTCAGGTCAGTCCAGGAGCATCGGACCCAGGACTCGTGCGGGACTGGTGGGAAACGGAAGCTCCCTTCCCACTGGGGTCACCAAGCTGGTGGTTATCATAAAAACTAGCTTTGCCACCAGAAAAGGGGAGCCTGCCTTAATGGAAGCATAAAGAATGGCAGAGAAAGATGGAGAGCATGGGGCGAACTGAAAGTCATAGTTTGAGCTCCTGCATCTAGCCTTGCCTGCAATCCCCAAGTCTTTCCTCTGGACCTGTCACTTGCTTCCCCTTAGTCCCCTCCACCCCCAACTTAAGCCATTTGGACTCGGCCTTCTGTTACTTGTAACAAAGCGTCTTGATAACTTGGCCTTCCCGCCCCTGCTTCTTCCCTCCATGATTAACTGCACACATGCTATTCCGACAGGCATTTAGGTCTCCACCCGGTGCACCTGCACTGCCCTCTGCCCACCCGTTTCCCCTGACAACTCCTGTTCATGCTTTAGGACCCAATTAACCTGTAGCCATCTATGGACTCTTCCTCCAACTGTCCTTTCTCTGGGCACC